>NC_091849.1:2441742-2744772 GCF_037783145.1 Equus przewalskii
CGTCTGCACTGCTTGCCTGAAAGTGTCCTCTGACAGAGTACACTCGACAACTCTCGTTCTCAATCAGCCACCATGACTTTCCAGGTTTGAATAAATCCAGCTCCCAAAGGCTGTGCATGTCACAATACACTGAAGTACTGACTTCCTCTCCAGAGTGTTAATAATAGTAAAACAAGTTATTTCTCCTGGCCCTAAAAGTCCATATACAGATTCTTCTGTAAAAGTAGGATACAAAAATTAATAATCAGCAATTAACACAATGCTAGTGGAGCTGGAAACTAATTATTTCTCTTTCCTTTCCCTAAATAAGCTTGTATATACTTCTACAATACTTCTATTTTAGTAGACGAATCACACAAAGATATTCATCGTTTCCCCAGAGGGAACTGTGAAATGTGGCGTCCTGAGCGACACAGCCCTCTCATTTCTATGGCCGTTACACAGCCTGAAGAAACACGGTGATTGTCTAATCACATAACACTTGCTGTAAATCAACCGGCACTGCAGAGGATGCAATTCCTGGCTTTGAACTTATGGTTAGCAAAACCCTAAAACCCAGCTTGGCTTCAAATGATCTCAGTAGGCTTGGGAAAGGGAGCTTTGTATTGTAATTATGTTTCCTGTATTTTTCTACAAGTAGCTCATAATATAAAAACAACTAGGGAACTACAATTAAGGAATAAGAAAAATGGTTTTCAAAAGCTTAGAAACAGACATTGCTACCATACGCTGTAAAAGTATTTCATTGAAACCAGAGACGCACCCAGTTAAACTTCCCAATTTAGTTTTGAGCCCAACTCCTACATTCCAGTCTAGCAGCTTACTTGAACCTTCTGCCAAGGCTCTGTCTCCCTCAAATTTAATTAGACCAGGAGACCTTGTGAAGGAAAAGGATGAGGTTCCCTCAAAACAAAGCAGTGGCTCTCTGCTAGGCCAGCTGCTACTGAGCAAACATCTAGATGAGTCCTCACACCGCGCCCCAGTCAGCTTTCAGGGGAAGAGTAGGGACACCCCAGCTTGTTCTACACTTAACTCCTCCTGAAGGACGTCCTCACTTCCCCCTGTTGTGTCCTTTAGAGGAAAGATACAGTAAACGGTTTAGTTGGCATGGTTTGGGGCACACGTGTAATTAGATGGTGGTGTGGGGACGACTTGGCATGGGCGTGCACAGGCTCTGCAGTGACAGCAAGGACGTGGAAAGGTTTCTGTAAGCAAGGCTTCTGCTGGCCTTCAGAGGGATGAGGCCCTGGGAGCTGTGTCCCACAGGGACCTCAGGAACTGCTCTGCACACAGGACTGTGTGGAGCAGGGGTGGGGGGAGTGGGGCCACAGTATATTTTGCTTTCACATTTCACTAGGCCCCTCCACTAGGGTGTGATCTGCTCCTAAGGACGGAGAGAAGAGAGTTCATCTGCTTTGCTCTTTTCTTTTGTGACAGTTCCATTCCTTCCTTGTTTATAAGCTTAGAGCTATAGTATGACAATGGGGGCCAAAGCTGAATTAAAGAGCTGATTACATGTACAGTTTCCAAAACGGACTTTGTGTACTGGGTGGTCTGGAACTTTTCTTTAAAAAAGAGACAGTAAAGCTCTGAGAAAAATTTAAAGCATTTCTCTGTGAATATGACATTTCCTGAACTCTGGCTTCTGGTGTCTTCACCGTTTCCATTGCTGTTCCTTAGGTGAGCTATACGGTTTCAACATGTGATTTATTATTGTCAAATTCAATTAGGTTTAGCTGAGCATTTTATAGCAGCAAAGCAGCATGTGCAGAGAGAACATGTACATGTCCAGATGCCTAGAGCCCCCCTCATTTTTCTCGAACGCCCTGACTACCGCCGACTCATTTGGCCTCTCGGAGCTGTCTTCTAACTGCTCTGTCCAGGCAGAGACCCTCCAGTCCCAATGCCAATGGTCAGAACAGCACGCAGCACACAGGAGGAGGGTATGTTTTGCTGCAGCAATTTTTCAGGCTTTCCTGGCTTATGTGCTTGTTATAGTGAACTGATAAAGAGCCAGACCAAATCCTGGAAAAGTCATTAAGCCAGTTCCTGAGGCCACAGTAGTTAACATGAAATCCAGAAAAGTAGAGACCATTATCTTTTCTCTAACTATAGTTACCCTTCCTCAAATCTCCTAGGTACCTTTTCATCTCCATCGAGATAACGGTACATCTTTAAATTATACTGGTTCATTGTCTTTCCTTCCCCGAATCTTATTTTATTTTGGTAATTATTTAACACGTTCAATCCCTCTGATGGCTGCCCACCTCCCCTAAAAGCATTGTGGGGATGCTCTTAGACAGATTGTATCCCATATCTTTTCAAAGTTCACAGTCTCATTTCTTTTTCGACCTCTTTCACTGAGGTTGCATTGGGAAAATTTTAATATTCATTTCAAATTATTTGTTGGATACCATGTTTTCTCAACAGGTCTGCTTGTAAGGTTTACAAAGGACATCTGTTTAGGTGGAGAAATATATTAAGAGTATGAGCTCTTTTGGGAGGATGTTGTTAAATTTCTAATGTGCATATTGAAAGAAATTGACTCTTGAGTGCTATAAATAAGCAGAAGATGTATAGATAGGGCATGTTAATAAGGAAAACCAAGACTGAAAACTCTGGTTAAACATCTTCAAGAATGTAAGATATGGAGCCGTGAGTGGCACTCAATATTCAGTTCTTTCCTTCCACTTTTCTTAAAAAAGCCAAATTGAGAAATAACTCAGGTTCCAGGGGAATACAAGAATGCCAATGATTCTGGTGCTTGATCTAACTTTATGCTAATGGAGAGTGAGCAGGAAAGCTTTACTCTTGGGGAAATGCTTCTTTTTGGAAAGGCAGAACTGCTAAAAAAAACACAAAAAATAAAACAAACTTCAGTAAAACAGAAAAAGCTTTAAAGTTGCACAGAATATCCCAGCCAAGATTCAAGATATTCAGCTAAGAGTCAGTAAAATTGAAAAAAACAAAAATGAATCCTGAAAGTTCCCCCAGAAAGTCTGCAGTATAGCCTGTCTTTTATCTGGCAGTTTAAACTCTTATATGCTCACAAATATATTCTTTGATTTAAGCGTTTCCAAAGAGGGAGCGAATCTCAGAGCAGTAAAAAGTGCAATGGCTTAAAAAACGGTCATGAACATTTCCCCTCTCTCTTCCTTTTTACTGCTGTATATCAGCACAAATTGAAGCTGAAGCCAGGTCTCTCCTTTAATGACAAGGGGTGATAAGAGACAAGAAGAAAACAGCGGGCGTCTCGTCTGCTCAGGAAGCTGGACTCAGTGGGACTGTCCATCAGCAGGGCTGACAGAGCGCCGGCCGAGCCCAAACAATGCCTGGGCTCAACCGCAGGGAAATTGAGTCAGTCAGCACCGGCTCACAGGAGCATAATGACAGCGGAGATAAAGCGGCAAAGGGAGTGAAACAGAGTGAGCGGGCCCTGCACTGCGTCTCTGTCCTCATTCCCCAGGCAGAGGCTGCTGGGAGGCAACTGGAACGGGGCACCGCACATGGACCCTGGACTGAAACCCCAGCCAAGCCCTGACACCGTCATCACTGTCACCTCTGCTGGTGGCCTCGCACATGAGCCCCCTCAGTTAGGACTCGGGATGTGCCATCCCGACCTCCTGGATGGTGCCTAAGGGGGTCTCAAGGATCCTGTGACCCATCACTGATCCCATTTTTCTGGGCTAGGGACCACTTATTTTCGACTGGTAGAATTTGTCATTTGGAATCAGCAGCTATTAAGAGCTACTAAACAAAGGGAAAGAAATACATCCAGCTACATATACGCCCCAGACGCTAATGAAAATGTCTACCTAGCATGGTAGAGCTTTCCTGGAAAGTGAATGAGGACACTGTCTTCCCTGTGCGTCCCCTTGTAAATAAAGCCTAAGGTGGTTAAAAAGAAGAACTTACTTTATAAAGGGAGAATCCAATTGATTGCATTTATAGTGCAACCTACATATAGATGCATCTTTTTTCATTTTTATTTTTAAAATATGGTTCACATAAAAAGAGAAATTTAGTTAGGCAAAAAGAGCTCCGTAAGACACACAGACAACACAATTATGTAAGGGAAACACAGGACTTACACACGTTAATTTCCTTCTAAATAGAGTTTTGAAAAATATTTTGGATGAAGTCCTTTCAGGCAGCCATGTTTGAAGCATGTAGGGCCAAGGACAGTGGTCCATTCTCCTTTTGGAATGGACACGCATACTCCATACAACTTCTGCCACGCTGAAGCCAGCTTCTTTCCCTGGCCATGAGCTGCTTCTCAGAAGCCGTGCCCGGTAGCTTTTGGGGAGCTATCTATTCGTAGGTGGGTATTTAATAGGTTGTTTTAAATAAAATACGCAAGTAAGATTTTGAAGATGTGGTCTTGCATCACACACTTTATGAGGGACTATATCTTTCTGTACCTGTTCTACCTCAATAATTGTAATCACAGGGTGAATTTTTCTTGTTAGCTTTATTCCTGGATCCCTGTGCGTACAGGAGTATCAGCCCCGGGAAAGCGAGATTAAGCACTGTTGCCAGAGCCCTCCTGATTCTGACTTCTTCACTGATCTTCGCTCTAACCAGCAGGTCCGGGGGCTGACTCACAGCTGTCACACAGGGACAGTTAATGAAAGGGAGATAAGGCTGTTAGTGACCTCAGCATTCCAGGCTTTCAAGCCAGCACCACCTTCATCGGAAATTACTGGTTACTGTTAATAACTGGACCTAGGGTGTTAGATTCACCCATGCTAGTAAGAGGTGACACAAACCCCCAGAAGGAGATAAAGCACCTTTAAGTGGACTGATTAAAGATTGCTGTGACCTAATTGGCAAGCGGCACTCTGGAGCACGAGGCCAGGCTGCTTTTCTTTTGCCACTTAGTACTTTCCACCCTCACAGCACTTTACATACATCAGCTAAGTAAACCTCCGGACGTTCAAAATGCAGCTCAGGAGATTTTGTATCTGTCTCAGTGACTCTTGCCTGGGGATGAAAGCACCGCACCGGGTGTCTGTGTGGTGGCAGCCCAGCTCTGTCGCTCGGCCTCTCTTCAGCCTGTACTCAGAGGGAATGCACCGTCTCATCCTGGGAGGCTGACTCAGGACACAGGTGACCCCTAATCGCACACAGTGAAGGCGAGTTTCCCTAAGCTTGTTCGTTTAGAAATCTACTGCACCCCTAAGAAATATAGCCCCTGCCCTGCTTTGAACATTAGTACGTAGAATATTGTAAATAATATGAATGCCTCCATAATACAGATGGGATATTTTTTCCTTTGGAGTTTTTCTCAACTTGCATACTACATTAGGTCACTCAAATTCAAGTAACCTCACTTCAATAATTTTTCCTTCCTCCCTCCCTCCTCTCCTTCCTCCCTCCCTTCTATCCATCCATCTATCCTTCTCTCTAACCAAAATAGAAATGACATGACAGCATCATGCAAATGTATAGTCATATGGTCACTCAAACATTTGTTTCCTCAGTAACTTTTTTGTTGTTGTTGTTGAGGAAGATTGGCCCTGAGCTAACATCTATTGCCAATCTTCCTCTTTTTTTTTTTTTTCTCCCCAAAGCCCCAGTAATATAGTTGTACATCGTAGTTGTAAGTCATTCTAGTTCTGCTATGTGGGACACCGCCTCAGCATGGCTTGAAGAGTGGTGCCGTGTCTGCACCCAGGATTCAAACTGGTGAACCCGGGCAGCTGAAGTGGAGCATGCAAACTTAACCAGTCGGCCACAGAGCCAGCCTCCCTCAGTAACTTCCCAAGAAACTCTAAGACTAACCAAGCAGCTGACCACATAAAAATTCTTGCTTTTTGGTTGTTTCTCTGGGGACTTTATATTTGAGGAAATTTTAAGACAACTACTGTGACATTTTTGAGCAATGTTTTTGAGAGGCGTGGAGAAAAGATAAGTATTAAGGTGAATCATGAATCTGTAGGTCTTCTGTGATTTTATTTATCATTCGTTTGGTCTCCTATTATCATGGTTACTAGAGAGACTGACTTGGCTATTAGGTGTCTATACTACAGGCTTACCTGGCATTCTATCTTTTGTATCTCCATGAGGGAAAGAATCCTATGCTTGAACCATCTATAGAGATATTTTAACCAAATAACTTGATTAATGTCACAAAGTCATCTCGTGGTAGAATTTTGGACTAGAAGCCAGGATTCCTGGTTCTTAGTCCAGCATGTACAACGCTCAGTAGGACAAACCCCCCAGGAAAGTACTGTAAACAATATATTTTATGCTCCATTAATTTGAGTGGCAAAGAGATCTCTAAATAATAATGATGATATCAACACATGGGAGTATCAACACACTCTAATGCTGAATGAAAGAGACAGACAGAGAAGAGTATTTGCTGAATGATTCAATGGACATGAAGTTCTAGAACAGGCAATCTAATTGATGGTGATAGAAATGAGACCAGTGGTTATAAAGGAAGAGGACTGACAGAGAAGTCGCTTGAAGGAACATTTGGGTGACGTTCTTTGTATCGATAGGAGTGTAGGGGACTTACGCGTATGCATCTGCAAAGTGGGCCAAACTATATAGTTAAGATCTGTGCATTTCGCTGTATATAAATTATATCTCAATAATAAAAGATTCTTAGACACCAACAACACAGACACGTCGCTAGAGAGACCTGGCTGCATATTGTGGCTCAACCACTTGGCTGTGTGACCTTGGGTGGCAAGTGTCTTAACATTTTGGAATCTCAGGTTTTAAATCTGTAAAATGAGGAAAACATCACCTATCTTGCAGAGTTGCTTGAGAATTCAAGGTTATACCTGGAAAGTAGGGAGCACTATTTCCAATTCATTGTCCAGACTTTCTGGGAAGGCCGGCTACTGTTGCTTTTATCATTAAGGTGTAGGGAAAGCTATTAATTTCTTGCAGTAACAACATGGATGAAAATGTAGTCTTTTCAAGTGGGTTGTCTTGCAGTTTTTCTTTCATACTTATGTGTTACTTTTACCCTGCACCCCATCCCAACTTGTATTTTAGGTCATCATTTTTTGAAGAATTGTAACCAGAGTATATAGGATTTGGTATTCTGCTTTTCCCCAGTTATGGTAATCATTTCTCATGCTCTTGACTGCTCACTGCCAAACATTTACTGCATCAGACACTGGGGAACCAGCCGTGGCCAAGACAAGGCCGTGGCCACAAGCTTACCTTCCAGGAAGGGGACAGTCAAGAGCACGAGAGATGTGAATAGGACCCTTTCAGCCACTGGGGATTTTAGGCAGAAGACTGAAGAGGAAGTGGGCTTGGTAAAGAGTGGAAGGCTGGGTGAGGAAGGACTTCCTAAAGCAGTGACATTTGATCAGAGATTTGAAGCATAAGAAAAAACCAGTCACATGAAGACGTGGGGTAGGAGGGTCTCTCGGGGACACCGCAAGTGCAAAGGCCCTAGGGAGCAGCACACTCGGTCTGAGGAGCAGAGAGAAGACACTGAGTCTGGACAGGGTGAGCGAGGGGGACCGGAGCCCAGGACAAGGTTGGAGAAGTAAAAAAGCATCAGATCACATCTGGCCTCCTGGGTAATCCCTATCTTGGGCCCAGGCTGTTCCCAGCAAAGCCACGTTATCACAAGAATTTATTCTCTAGTCACTGACTGTCCTTTGGAGTATCTACAGTCGGTAGGCCACACTTACAAAGCTGGCTAACTCAACTTGATGTAACTCAGAAGTCTGGTTTTCTGAGGTCAATGTAACTTTTTAAGTAAGTATGGGACTGACTTACAGCTACATGTTTTAAAAGGGTGGATGAGTTATTTTTGCCTAGCCTGCTCCAACTCTAATGCACAACCCTTTCCCTCCTAAAAACGCTTTGATGTGTTTGTGCCACCCAACATAGAAGCATCTGGCCACCCTTGAAGGGATTAGGTCTGGGCTACTGCAGCTGAGAGTCAGGACTATGCTCAGCTAACTCTGTAGGTCACAGGGCCCTCCTGGGGCCAGAAGGCAGGGGCCTGGCCTGTTGCGCTGGCACCGCTGGAGTGTGAGGTAGAAGAGCTGTCCCTCTTCTGCCCAAAGGAGGACACATTCAACCTCCTGAGGGCTCCTGAGGTGAGGCCCCACCCTTTGCTTCCTCCTGCATGAGCAGAATCCTGGCTGGAGAGAAACCACGGACTCCCCTTCTTTTCCACCAGCACTCCAGAGAATGCGGCATAGCACTGAAACGGCTTGAGTTTAAAAAATTTTTTTACCAAATTTTGTGTGTGTGTGTTGTGTAAAGGTCCACTCATCTACAGAGAAAGAACCTGTTTTACTTTAAAATTTATAGTCCTTTATCAGCCTACTACACAAAGTATGGAGTTTGGATTTTGTTCTGAGCCACTAGAGGGTTTTAAGCACTGTAGGCATCTGCTCTGCTGGCCATTTTCAGACATCACTGAGGGAGGGCGCTGGAGATTCCAGAGGGGCTGGAGTAGGAGAGGAGACCAGCTGAGACAGCGGCTATGGGTGTGGTGAGAGATGGTGCGGCCTGGACTAGAGGGGTAGTGGTGAGAACACGGGGGTGGAAAGAAGCGGATGAACTGGGGGCCTATCTTGGAGAGCAGAAAGAGGACTTGCTGACGGACTGGATGTGGGGGCCAGACAAACAGAATTCACAGAGAACTCCTAGGATTTGGGCTTGAATGAGAACCTTCTTCTTGTTTTCAAAGACAGTGTATGGACTGACAATGCTACCAGCAAAGTAGGAGTGTGACATTTTATCACAACTTCACTGGCATTAGATATTATCTCCTTTTCAAGGAAACCTCTCATTGTCATGCTTATGAAACAGACTCTTTCAAAAGATTGCTTTTGTAAAGTCACCTACAATCTCTTCTATCCTTCCATGGAATGCACTGTCTTGCTTTGAATCTTGATTTGATGCCAAAGCCTCTTGGCTGAGGAACCCTGGTGAACTCAGAGGAAGGAGCTCGGTTCCCATAGGCCCCCCTGTGCTCGTGTGAAACGCAGGCCGGGGGAGGCAGCTCACCGTCTTCCGCGACCCTCGCTAGCAGACAGCTTCAGCTGTGCCTTAGGACAGGAGAGCAAAGGGTTAAGTCAAACTGTGTCCACTGTGCCCTACCAACACGTCCTGCTTTTAATCTATGGCTGGTGGCAAGAGGAAGTCCGAGAGGTGGCCTTTCACATGACATCATAAAAGCCTGATTTATCGCCAGCCACCAAACATCTAGAAAATCATAACATCCTTTCAGGAAAATGCAGTGGAAAATAATCAGGTTGACTTTGATGAAAGCTTTGGTGGGGACTCCAAGTGTGACACTCTGCACAGTAACCCTTGGCAGGTGCTCTGTTTGTGCTCAGAGCAGCCTTCACTGACAAGGCAGAGAGTCTGAGCTGCAGGGCTGCCCACGTGGGAGCGTGGCTTTAATGTCCACAGATAATACCAGAGTTTGGTTCACACTTTGCCAGCTTGCCTAAAATAACTCTTCAGTGTATGTGAAAATTCTTTGGAAATGATAGCTGTATCCAGATGTGAGGAATTATTGATCACAGAAATATAAAAGTCACACCCTTGTTACACAATGCACCACCATACTAGCAATGCCAAGCCATAACTTCCTGTACTGGATCAACTGACTTGTTCTTCTCTGCTGTTTCCTAGCACCGTCTTTAGGACACTACTCTTCAGGTAGAACCACTGTGGTATTATTCTTAATAACTAAGGGGCTAAGAGATGACAAAGAATAGACATTCCAAAATGTCAGAGGAAATAAAGGGATGAATTCCTCATGCCACAAGGAATTGGTCCCAGGAATGTTTGCATCTCTACTCATTTCTTTCGCTCAGCAATTTGATAAAACCACCAAGCAGGAACCTTGTCTTCTTTGATGTACATCATGTGCTCTGCAAATAAACACAGGAAAGAGGGACAAAGGCAGACTAGAGTCTTGGATGGTTCTAGAATTCTGGCCACACCAATTTTACAGAAGCCTGCTGGCAAAGAAAATAAGCCTAACTTTGCAAAGTGACGCCAACTCTGAAGGTCCTGGGATTCTTGAGTTTGAGGGAAGAGAGGTGTTCTAAAGAGTGAGCCAGCACTGACAAAGGGCTAGTCTGGGTTGGAAGGCAGGCAAAAATGAAGACTTGGATTCAGTTCAAAGTTGCTTTCACTTTGTTTTACTGCTACCCCTCAAGTGTATATAGTACAAAGACTATTCACAGGATCAAAGACTCATGTGAACAGACACAACCCCATCAAGGTTCCTGAAAGGTTGGTGCTCAGTCCAGCCCCTGTAAACAGACGAACTTTCAGGTTGGAGGAGTTCACAGCCTGGGCCCTGACACAGTCAACCTAGGAGACGGGCCCCCTACTGCACATAAGACAGCCTTAACCACACCACTCTTACATCCTTTCAAGTGTGCTTTCCTAACTGAAAGAGCCTGTTCATGCCTGATCCCCCCAGGATTCTGTACAGGGAACAGGAATGACCTGGCCGGGGGAGCAGAGAAGAGAGGTGAGGCCTAGCTCTGGCCCTGCCACATGAGTCCTGTAACCTGAGTTTGCTCATCCATAAATGAGCGCATGGTTGGACTAGAAAAATTTTAAGGTCCCTTTTCTAAGCTACTGCTTGCCACTCTGCTGGGCCTGCTGGTGCCTGCACAGCATTATGTGCCTTGCATCAACGCCTTCTGGATCCTGCATTGCATCTCCTTGCCTAATGACTTCTCAGTGTTTCATGGCGGCTGTGGCAGCAGAAGTAGCAGCACTCAAGTTCTGCACCAGCTGGGTCTCAGTCTGGCTCAGCCTCAGCACTGAACTTGGAGTCCTTCCTCTGAGTAAAGTTGGGCAGTAGGGGGAGTTGGGGGACTTAGCACACAGTCAGGTGGCAGAGGGTGGTGAGAGGGCTTTCCTGGCCGGGCCCACTATACCTCTGCCCAGTGAGGCTGGACATATGCTTCCTGGGTGGCTCCGTGCAGAGGGCAGTAGTCAGGAGTGAGTGACCGGAAGGTGGAGGTGTGGTTTTCGTGGTGATATGTGACACAAGGCCCTGAGTGAACTAGTGCTTCAAACGTCCCCAAGACAGCACCCCTGGACATTTGGGGAACTATTACATACAACCAGCAGACTCTCTAAGGCTGTAAAGTGGATGCTTGTGGTACCTTATTGCCCTGGGCTACGCACGTCACTGAGGCACTTGCATGATAAATAAATATAGTCATGCATCACTTAATGACAGATACACCTTCTGAGAAATGCATCGTTAGGCGATTTCGTCGTGCGAACATCAAAGCGTGCACTTACACAAACCCAGATGGTGCAGCCTACTACACACCCAGGCTCTGTGGTACAGCCTGCTGCTCCTAGGTACAAACCCGCACAGCGTGTTACTGTACTGAATACTGTAGGCAACTAACACAGTGGTAAGTACTATGTATCTACAGACAGAAAAGGTACAGTAAAAATATGGTATAAAAGATAAAAAACGGCACATGTATAGGGCACTTACCACGAATGGAGCCTGCAGGCCCAGAAGTTGCTCTGGGTGAGTCAGTGAGTGAGCGGTGAGTGAATGTGAAGGCCTGGGACATCACCGGACACTTCTGTGACTTTATAAACACTGTGCACTTAGGCTACACTAAATCTCTAAGAAAAATTTCCTTTCTTCAATAATAAATTAACCTTAGCTTACAGCAATGTTTTTACTTTATAAACTTTCAATTTTTTTTTTAACTTTTTGACTCTTTTTTAATAACGCTTAACTTAAAAAACAAATTCATTGTGAGGCCAGCCTCATGGCCGAGTGGTTAAGTTTGCATGCTCTGCTTCAGTGGCCCAGGGTTCGCAGGTTCGGATCCTGGGCATGGACTTACACATCGCTCATCTAGCCATGCTGTGGCGGCATCCCACATAGAAGAACTAGAATGAATTATAACCAGGATATACAACTATGTACTGGGGCTTTAGGGAGGAAAAAAAAGAGGAACATTGGCAACAGATGTTAGCTAAGGGCCAATCTTCCTCACCAAAAAACGGAAAACAAATACATTGTATAGCTTACAGAACTATTTTCTTTCTTTATGTCCTTATTCTATAAGCTTTTTTCTATTTTTAAATTTTTTATTTGTTTTTACTTTATAAACTTTTTTTGTTAAAAACTAAGACACAAACACACACATTAGCCTAGGCGTACATGGGTCAGGACTGTCAATATCACTGCCTTCCCCCTCCACATCTTGTCCCACTGGAAGGTCCCACTGGAAGGGCAGTCTCACTCATGGAGCTGTCATCTCCTTCTGTAACAACGCCTGCTTCTGGAACGCCTCCTGAAGGACCTGCCTGAGGCTCTTCTTGAGGAGGGGTCGCTCTCTTCAGAAATATGTCCATGGTGGTTTGCTTGGTTTACTTCTTTTTTCTTTTTTAGTTTTATTGAGAAATAATTGACATACATCACTGCATAAGTTTAAGGTGTACAGCATGATGGTTTGATTTACATACATTGTGATGACCACAATAGGTTCAGCTAACACTCATCTTCTCATATAGATACAATAAAAAGAAAAGAAAGAAGAAAAGCATAAAGAAAAAAATTCTCCTTGTGATAAGAACTCAGGATTTACTCTCTTAACAACTTTTCTATCTATCATACAGCAGTGTTAGCTATGGTCATCATGGTGTATGTTACATCCCTAGTACTTATTTATCTTTCTTTTTCTTCAGTTATTTTATTGAGATCACAACATTGTGTAATTTTGGGTGTACATTATTATTTATCAATTTCTGTATAGACTTCATCATGCTTACCACTAGTAGTCTAATTTTTGTCACTGTACATATGTGCCCCTTTACCCCTTTCCTTCACTCCCAGCCCTCTTCCCCTCTGATAACCATGAATCTGTTCTCTTTTTTCCATGTATTTGTTTATCTTCCACATATGAGTGATATCATGCAGTATTTTGTTTTTCTCTGTCTGCTTATTTCGCTTAACATCATAACCTCAAGAACCATCTATGTTGTTGCAAATGGGCCGATTTTGTCTTTTTCATGGCTGAGTGGTATTCCATTGTGTGTATATAGCACATCTTCTTTATCCAGTCATTGGTAGAAGGGCTCTTGGGTTGCTTCCACGTCTTGGCGGTTTGTTTCTTTTTTTCATCATAGATTTGCTTGTAAGCAGATAATGTACTATGAACATTACTCTCTATTAGTAAAAACCTTTTGGTGTTGGGGTCCATGTTTTCAAACTTTTTAAGGAGCTTGGCGAGGTCTACAAAAGCTTTTGCTAAACCCTTCACTGTGAATATTCTTGGGGGCTCTTCTTCCTTTTCTTCTCTTGCAGTTTCCTTTCTCTTGCCTCTTCTTCAGCTATGTGTTCCTGTTCCAGCTCCAACAGCTCCTCATTAGTCAGTTCCTCAGGAACCACCTCTGGGAGCTCCTCAGTGTCATCTTTACCCACACCCAGGTTACAGTTGTTTGCCATCTCAACCACAGCCTTGTTGATTTTTACAACCTCCTCATCCTTGGCAAATCCTTCAAAGTCACAGACAAACCTCTTGAGTCTCTTCTTCCAGATGCCCTTCATATGCTCCTTGGTGGCATCTCCCCAAGCCCAAGCAAGGTTCTTGATGCAGGCATAGATACTGTAATCCTCCCAGAGTTGACCCATTGTCTTCTCAGTGTCTTCCTCAGTTGCAGCAATAGCCAGGGCAAAGGTCCTCCTCAGGTAGAGCTGCGATAGCTCCTTGCTACATGGGTTGGATCAAAGAGGTGGTGTTTGGAGAGACCAACACTGCTCTGATATTGAGATGAAGATCATCAATAAAAGGAGGATGGCCAGGAGCATTATTAACAATAAGCAAAATCTTGAAAGGAATGTTATTCTCCAAACAGTACTTCTCCATTTCACTGGCACAGCAATTCAGGAGGGCATCTTGGAAGAGGAGCTGGGTCATGCATGACTCCTTAGTGCTTCTGTAGTTCACTGGCAGTGTGTGCTGACTGACATGCTTGAAGGCCCTGGGGTGCTCACTGTGCCAGATCACAAAGGGTCTCAATTTGTAGCCTGCAACATTGCCCCCAGGCAAGAGTATTATCTTGTCCTTAAAAGCCTTTAAACCTGGGGGGCCCGCCCTGGGGGCCAAGTGGTTAAGTTTGTGTACTCCACTTTGGCAGCCCAAGGTTTTGCCAGTTTAGATCCTGGGCATGGACACGGCACTGCTCATTGGGCCATGCTGAGGTGGCGTCCCACATAGCAGAGCCAGAGGGACCTACAACTAGAATATACAACTATGTTCTGGGTGGCTTTGGGGAGAAGAAGAAGAAGAAGAAAAAGAAGATTGGCAACAGATGTTAGCTCATGTGCCAATCTTCAGGAAAAAAAGCCTTGAAACCTGGCATTGACTTGGCCTCCTTATGGATGAAAGTCCTTTCAGGCATCCATTTCCAGAATAGGGAGCTTTCATCCATATTGAATATTTGCTCTGGAAAGTAATTTCCTTCCACAATCAGCTTATCTAGAGTTTCCAAAAATTCTGCAGCTGCCTTCACATCAGCACTTGCAGACTCACCACTCACTTTCACATTACGTAATGAATAATGATTCTTGAATCGTTTAAACCACCTGGAGCTAGCAGTGAATTCAACATCGTAGTCAGATCCAGCCTTTTCCTTCAACATTGCAAACAAACTTTTTGTTCTGGCCGTGATCATCATGCTGCTGAGAGGGATACACTTCTGTGCTTGGTCTTCAGTCCAGGTCATCAGAAGTTTCTCCATGTCTGATACAGGCCCCTCTCGAATTTTTGTTACTCTCTTTGCCTTCAATGAAGCAGATCCTTTAACAGCTTCCATCATTTTGTTCTTGGTCTTCAGGATTGTAGCTATGGTGGAATGGGACATGCCCGACTGGTAAGTAAGAACCACTTCTGATTTTCTACCTTCGTAGTCCTTAATCCCTTTTAATTTCATTTCCAGGTCAATCACTCAACGTGGCCTCTTACTGGCAACATTAGCAGTGGATTTTGTATGCTTAGGGGCCATGATGAACAAAACAACACACGATTAAATCAAGTACAAGAGAAATGATTCAATCAAGAGACGCCATAAACACGAGATACATGAGGCTGCTGCTGATGTAATATGGCACACTATTATAAACTTTTTTTATAAGTAGAAAGAGTACTCTCTAAAATAATGATAAAATGTATAGTATAGTAAATACATAAACCAGTAACATAGTTGTTTATTATCCTTATCAAGTATTATGTACGATACATAATTGGATGTGCTATACTTGTATAGGACTGGTAGCACAGTAGGTTTGTTGACACTAGCATCACCACAAACACATGAGTACTATGTGGTGCTACGATGCTCTGATGTCGCTAGGTGACAGGCATTTCTCAGCTCCATTATAATCTCATGGGGCCACCATTGTATATGTGGTCCAGCACTGACTGAAATGTTGTTATGTAGCACATGACTGTAATGGTGAAAGTGGGGAAACAAATTTCCCACTGATGCAAATCATAATCAAATGGACTGATCTACTGGAGATAGTTGCTGGTCAGGAAGCCTCGACCAGGGGCTCGTAAGCAAGGCTCCCTCTGCAGCGGCGCAGTGTGCCACCTCCGCTCCCCACCCCGGCTGTTGTTCAGGACTAGTATGTGACAGGGCTCCCGGCTGTCATTCACTCCAGAGGTCAGTAAAGCCTCTGCGCCCAATGACTAGCTTAGGGGTGGGAGAATGGGGGATCCCATAGAGCTGGCAGTAACAACATCTATTTATTGGGCCCTTCTTGTGCTATATGCTAAACACTTTACGTACTTCCTACTGTTTAACCTAACATTTCTATGCAGTACGTGAGGAAAGTGGGGCTCTGGTAAAATAAGTAACTTGCCCAGTGTCACTCTGTGGTGGAGCCTGGATTCAAACCAGGTTTGTCTCACTCTAAAGACTAGATAATGAGCCCATTTATCTAGACTCCCTCCCTCAGAGTCTTCTCCCCGTAGTCAGTGGGCTGACAGTTGATGAGAACAATATGCCAAGCTGTGTGTTCCCATCAAGTAGACTCTTGATGAGGATGAAGCTGTACCCCAGAAAAGAAGAACTTGTTAAAGACATAATAGAAGGAGAACGTGCTTTTACTTTCTAGAGGCCCAGAAACACTGAACCTATTGGTTAGACTACTTGTGTAGATTATAGATTAGAGCAGACAGAGGAGTGGAAATCTAAGAGTCAGAAAGAAAAAAGGGGCATGTCAAGAGATCCCAGGTTGAAATAAGTACATGGCTGTTTATGTCAAAGCAGCACGCTGTGAGGAAGTTTGATGCAGCCTTGAATTTTAAAGCAAAAATGAATTCATTGGTTTTTTCCAGCTGGAGGTGAAGATTTTATAGAGGAAACCATGGCTGAAGATAAAGTATCTTCTTTTGGTTCATACGAACAATGTATTTTTCTCAAAACTAACTATCAATTCCTCAAGAACCATCAGGAATGGTCACGATAATGGACTTCATATTTATGAGCAGCTGAAACACAGACCAGTGGGCCATCTGCCCATGGAAAGAGCCTTTCCTGTTTATGCCCCCTTGACACGCCTAGGCCATGAGACTCTCAGTGGACTTTGTCTGGCAGAACCAGGCTTTGGGGTGAATTCTTCTAGGAACTACTGCTTTCTAAGACTGCAAGGAATACTAAGAAATGCCTGATGTACAAACTCTGTGAGTTTGCGAAACTTCCAAAGGACCTTTGCTCAGTATCTGACCTATCAGAACACCCTTTTCTATGAAAAGACTTTAACTCACGGAATTCAAAAGAGTTTTCTGGTCTTACTTATGCCACCACCATGACCACTACTAGCAGAAATACAACTATCCCTCAGGGTGCATGTCTTTTCAGTTTCAGGGTCTGGAGAGCAAAGAAGACCACTGCTGAATCCAGATAGGAGTAGAGAGAGTCTGGACAACACGGAGTATTTAAAGACTTTATCCAAATCTACCTAGTTCTTGAGCTTGGATAGTGAGAGTGCAGAAAGAAAGGGATACTTCTAATTATCACCATCAGAGTAACAGTAGTAATGACAATAATAGTTATCACAAAAACAAGAGCTGTGTAGTACTTTACTATTTAAAAAGGACTTCCAATCTATTTTCTCCTATTTCCTGGCAACATTCAGTCATTCATGTGCTCAAAAGCCATAATCACGTGGTCCTCAAGAAGCTCAAGGTCCAACAGTGGAGACTGACAAGCAAGTGGCAATGTCTGAGGCGTGCCACAGAGCAGGGTAAGTGACAGAGAGCAGGTGAACAGAGGAGGTCAGAATGAGGCCTGAGATTGACGAGGAACATGAGAAGGGGAGAATGAGCTTTGTGGTGGGCCTTAAAAGTGCCCTGTGCTAAGCATGTCACTGAGGCACCTACATAAACAAATAATGTGAGGACTTGTCTAAGATTTCCCCCTGGGAAAAGTGCTAGGGTTAAGCTACCTTCAGACTGGGACAGAGGAGGGGTCTGCAGCCCAGCAAGGACCCAGGGACTCAGAAATACTTCCCAGAGAAGACAGTCTCTGAGCTGGGTGGTAGGAAGGCAAGGAGCAAGGGTAAAGACAGTCTAGAGGTAGGAACAGGAGCTGAAGGGTACAAAGGTGCCACAGAATCTTCCGGGCATTGCATTTTGCTATGGCTGGGGGTGTGGGGGAGCGGACTTCTCCCCAGAGGCTGGGTGTGGACGCCAGGCACACAGCATCCAGCGCTGGTTTAGTGTGAAATTTGGAGCTGGGCCTAAGCTGAATCCCAGTTCTGTCACTGACATCTGGATGATCTGAACCTTGTCGGGCCTCAGTTTCATCATTTATAAACCTGTCAAATTATACCTACCAATGATAAAGATTAGAGCTAAGTGCTTAGAACAATGCCTGATCTTGAGTAGGTACTCAAGAAATGGCAGCTCCTGTCAGCATATCACATCCGGCTCCATCAGGGCCTAGAGGACCAAGCAAGGTCCTTTAGATGGACATTCAAGGCCTCTGTACTAGTTACTGCCCAACATTCCCCTACAGAAACCCCTAATTCTAGTAATCTGCAGCCCCCTTTTGTCATACTGTTAGCTCCCTCTAGCCTGGAATATTCTTGTTCCTCCTCTTCACTTGTTTAAAACATACCCTTCTGAAAGCACATGGGGGTTGGGGCCAGGGAGACTTATGCTGAAATTCTAGATTCACCGTTTGCTAGATGAGTCTCAGTTTCCTTATTTGTGCCACAGTTGGAGTTGTGGTAGGGATATGAAGTGTCGAGTGCTTGTCACGTTAGGCGCCCCCTGGGATGTCCTCTGTCCTCTCCTAACTGTGACCAGCCGAGGGAGTATGCCCTATTCGTCAGACCCTGCAGCCCTCCTTTCGTTTGGCCCTGTCCTCTCTGCTCGGAAGCCACGCTCTTCAGGGCACAGCAGCAAGATTTTCTGTTGAAATCTGGCTAGTTTAACATTTTAATATACCCCGAAATCATCAGTTTTAGAATTCTTATTCTGGTCTGCCTGAAATTTTTGGTTTTGTGGGGGAGAAAATGAATTTTTCCTCTTAAACCTTCAAAATACTCCCCTCTCCTAAGGTTAAGGCCAACTAGGCCTTGTCCTCTAGGCTGGAGAAGTGAGTTTCATGGTGACCATAATCTTGAGTTATAAATGGTGAGTGTTTATTCTCCTTAGGAATAGAAACACAGGCCAACGTTTTGACTTTATAACACCTGCCTCCACCATCTGTTTGGAGCCTGTGTGTGCAGACGCAGGGGCCGGCTGCGCTGGTGCCGTCAGGAGGTGGAGGAGCGGGCAAGGACTGTCTCTCAGAGTCCTGTGGCAGGTCAGTGGGCTCAGCGATGCTCAGGGCAGGGTCTCTGACCCTCACGCCCACCAGGAACAGCTGGCAACCCACGAGCCCTGCCCTTTCTCCTCACATAGCCCGCTTCCTCACTCTGAGAGTTCTCTTATTTTTCTGCTGTTTAATTTTTTTCCTGTCTCAAAATACCTGCTTATGGGGACTCCCCAGGGGCTTTTAACCACACCCTCCCAGCCTGGGCAGAGTGGACACAACCACACACTAGGGTGTCTGCCGAGGAGGTGAGCACTGGGCAGATCGAGTCGGTACTTGTTTTCATTTCCTTATCTGGTTGCTTTTCTCCACCTCTGTCTCCTCAGAGAAATCAGTGACTCTCAACAAATTCTAGGAGTTTGTTAAGAGAGGAGTTGAGTCAATCAGAGTCTCTCAGAAAAAGTGTCCTAGAATCGCTTCTTCAGACCACACGCATTTTGAGGGCAGGGACAACGTCACACTCAGCGTGTGTCCCTGGGACCCAGCCCATTTCTGGGTACATGATAGGCATTATGGCAAAAAATGGCTTCTCTCCTTAAAATGGAGCCCAGACTGTCCACAGTTTAGCTGGACACTTGCACATCCGACCTAGTCTTTGTGGTTCTCTTGTTCCAATGACTCCCAACTCCAAGTGGCTCCCGAGTGGCTTATCTCCCCTTGGCTCCCCTTGGCATAAACAAGGCAAGTGGAGCCAGCACAAGTCCTTTTAAGACACTGAGAGAGAACAGAGGAGGAGACCCTGACGATGAGCACTCCCTGGAACTCACGTTCTGCCTCTGCCTTAGCGGACGTGCTCCCAGGGCTGGCTGCCCTTCCCCCAGGGTCAACCCCAGGAAGGCCCTCACCTGCCAGTTGGGACCCTGAACCCACCTTGAGGGAACGGGTGAGCTATGGCACTCATGTGGATGCCAGACTGCCATTCTGTTGCAGCCGCCTGCTACTATGGCTGTGACTGGGGGCCTGCCAGTTCAACTGGCAAATTACTACCCTGACACCCCCTGCTGGGCATCCAACTCCCCTCCCAACATAGCCCCCCCAGGCCTTCCTGCCTTCTCCTCTGTTTCCATAAACATGCCCCACAGAGCAACTAAGCCAAACTCCTCAAGAAGCTCAAGTAATAAAGTTAAGTAATAAAATAAATAAAATAAAAAATAATAAAATAAAGTAATAAAACCAAAGCAATAAAAGAAAAGCTGAGCTGTCTTCCTCAAGTGTCTCTGACACCCACACTCAAGGCTTGTCTCCCACTGTCCTGTGCTCCTGCATTTCTCTCCACCTCCCCCTCCTCCTCCCCGCTCAGGTCCCTGGCTGAAACTCCATCCATTTGATGAGCTCATCTAAAATTCTGACTGGGGGGCAGTCTCCTGACCCACAGGCTGCTGCTCTCATCTCTGCTGCTACCCAGGAAAGGAGACCGGGAGGTCCCCACTTTACAGTGAACTCGGTGGAGTTGAGACATTTGCTGATGACCGCAGAGCTGGTGAGTACAGAGCTGGGCTGGGACCCAAGGCACCCAGTGACTTTTCACAGTGGCCTTAGTGCCACCGCCAGGGGGAAAGTTTCCTGGGATCCCACAACCTCACTTTGCAGCTCTGCTCCCTGGCACCACCACTCTTCCTACAGCTACCACTTCTGCACACCCACTGTGCTCTGCAGCTATTACACCATCCGATTCTCCCAGTATTCGGAGGCGCGAGAGCCCATCTCCACTCTGCAGAGGAGGAAACTGAGGCTCAGTAAGTAACTTGCCTCAAATCACAAAGTGAGTGGGGGCAGAGGGGGATGAGCTTCAAACTCTGGCCTGCTTTACTCCTAAACCCTTCCTCTTAACCATTGTGCTTCCTACTCCAAATCAAATGAAAGATCCACACGGGCAGAAACTGTATCTTGCCCATTTGCAGCGCCCCGTGCAGTGCAGAGGATGGATCCTGCACACAGGAATCATCTAGGAAACCAGTCTTGACCACAGAGCATTTTTCAACCACTCCGTCTTCTGGAGTTCCACCCACTCTCTTCCTTTTGGTCCTGGGCTATGTGACCCCCTTCCTGCTGGTCTCTGCTGGCACAGCGTCCTTCCTGAAGCTCCTCCCTCGCCTGGCTTCCTCCATTCTCCTCACTCCTGCCTCGGCTACCAACCCTCTCTCCTCTGCTTGTTCCTCCTCTATTCTTGCTCACTCAGCTCCAGGTTCTGTTCTTGGCTTCTTTTCTCTGCTTTCTGCAGGCTCTCTCTTGGCAGGACCATCTCCACCCAGGATTTCAACTATCACTTGTATGTGAGGACACCACTGTCTACATTTTCCACCTTCATCCTTCTTCCAGGTTCCAGGCCTGCATTTCCCTTGCTTGCTTGGCAGCTGCAGTCCAGTGCCCACAGGTACCTCAAAGTCATCATACCTACAGAAGGCCCTCCCTTTACGAAGTCTTCAGATATGGCCCTGCTTTTCTCTATTACAGTATCCCCTTAATGTTCCTTCTAGCCTCTTTCACACTCTGTAATTACTTTGTCAGTAGTTTATCGCTCTCTTGTCTGCCTCCTTGGAATGTAAGCTCCATGAGGGCCAGAACCCTGCCTGTCTTATCTACCTCTATCTTCAGGATCTAGCACATGCCTGGCACACAGTAGGCACTCAATAAGTGTTTGCTGAATGAATTAAGAAATGGTTAAAACTGAAGTCAACATATTTTCCCCCAACTAGGTACACCCGTTCCCTCTCCTCTTGCGTTGTTACCACTACCTTCCCCCCGTCTTCCATCTTAATATCATGGTCAACTTCAGCTCCTTCTATTTTGCCCACGTCATTCGTTCCCAAATCTTTCCTAGAATCTTTGGCACTCAAGTCTTCCTTTCGTGGCCTTTGGCTCACATGTACTTGGATGATGACAGGGCCTGCCTTCTTCACAGACCAGTTCCTCCTTGCTCCAGGGTCCCTTCTCTTCCTGGGATGTGGCTCATTCCTCCCGGAGCTCTTTGTGATATTTCCCCAGTCAGAAGTCTCTATTATTTGAAAAATAAAATCCAAACTTTCACTCTGACTTTCAATATCTTTGACAATTTGATCTCAACCTACTTTTCAAGCTTTATTTCCCATTCATTTCCTACCATACCCTGCATTCAGGAAAAGTCAGATTAGCCAGGAAGCATACAAATGCTGAGGACTCCCCTACCTTCCCGTTTCTAGAAACTCAATGAAGAAGCATTAGTCAAATGCCTCCCACACAGTAGGTACCGGGTGCTGGGCAAACACAGATAACTGCCATGGGGCTGGAGTGGGGAGGTGAGTTCACAAGCCAGCTCCCAGAACCTCTCACTCTCAATTAGTCTGTCTCTCAAGCAGAACACCTTGATGGCTCCCTTGGGCATGGGAGGGCAGGCCTGCTTCTTCCCTGGCCCAGCTGCACTGGAATAGAGTAGGAAAGGGCTGAACGGCTTCGCATAAAGGTGACAAGACCTGGTGGAGGGAGCTGGCTAGGTGCCAGGGAGAGAGAAGCTCGATCTCTCTCCTGAGGGGACCAGTGCTCTACAGGGAATAAATACGAGGCACTTCAAAGAATGGGCCTGTCCAATATGCGATTTTAAACTGGTTTATTCACTAAGATATAACCTCTCAACCAAACCCTTAAAATTACAGAACATCTTACTTGCTATGTGATGAGGAAAATGGACGATGCAGGAGATACAGAGCAAGGACGGAGAGTTTAGCAGAAGCAGGAGATTCCCTGAAGCCAAGTAATCCACAGAAATATTGGAAGGGACACTGGGTTGTCCTCAGTATGTGGAGACAGGAATTCAAGGAGCTTTTTTTAAAAAAAAAATTTTTTAAACATAGTGTCCCGAGTAGGCTCAAGGGCCTGGAAGCATCCATGTGGCTGAGACTTTGGTTACAGAAACAAACCACGGTACCCTTAGCTGCACACAGAGCAGTAGAGGAGATAGGCACAGAAGCCAGTAACTGCATTCAGCGTGATGAGAACACTGACGGGGCTGTTATTAGGGCTCGTGGAGGACAAAAGGGAGGAGAGGTAGGTACCCACTCTTTCACGGGACAGACACGGCTCTGCAGAAGAGAGGGTGTCTGGGTGAGTCCTGAGAATCCTGGAAACCTTCTCAAGCCAGGGTGGGAAGCACAAGCCATTCCTTCTTCCCAGAATGTCCCTCTCTGTATCTGGACCTACCAACATTGTACCTATCCCTCAAGAGCCACCTCCTCCAGAGCATGCTGATCCTAAGCAATACAGTCTTCCTTTGAACTCAGGCAGCTCTATGCTCATCTCACTGGCATGGCTCTGTTCCCTGCAGCCTTGATGTGCAGATGTTCTGTATTTACAGCATCTTCCCAACAGTAAAGGAATTCTGTCGTTTTCATTATCCACCCCATTCCCAGCTTAGTACATATTTTGCCTACAGTGAGTGCTCAAGATACGTTTCTATAAGAGTGACCAAATTCCTTGTTTTAAGCTCCTTCCCTTGATTTGATGAGAATAGGCCTGGGGTTCTGTAATTTGGGCAATGGTTCACTGTATCCTCTTTTCAGGGTTTTCCCACTATTATTCTTTAGAAGTGACAATATAAGCAGGGTGGTTATTCTGTGTGGAAAAGTATCAGAGGAAGTTATCTTGGATGGAATTTCACATCTCTAATATATCTGCATATTTTAGGACCTACATTGATCTGAAGCAAACCTTTCTCTCCAATGCCTTGCTTTCTGAGCTGCTTACTTATTTGAAGCTGCCTCTGGAGCTGCATTCAGTAATGCAGGAGGTTCTAAGGGTTATTTTTACATGCCGGTTGAGGGCGCTCCATAAAGCGTGGGTTAATTTCACAACTAGCAACACAATGTTACTGAATTTCTGGGAGAAATACATAGAAAATGTAATACATAGAAATACATACCAAACCCTTATTCCTTGCTACTATAGTAAGGAATAGTTTTGAACAGAGGTTAACAATATACAATTAAATTTTCCTCTACACAAGGAGAAGTATGACTCTTGCCTCCTCAATAAAAATGCAAAGCTGTTTTGTATAGAGACTTGTCAGATCTGTTAGTTTCATAATACTTTAATTCATAGTTAGTCTAGCTAATTACCACTCCCAAATAATGAAACATTGTAATTATTAACAATTTTAAGTAAAATTATTTTTTGCAAAATAGCTGTGTTTTATTGGTAAAAATATTGCAGCAATCACTGGCCTGCTGCCTCCCTGTTTAGCTTTTCTGCTGTCACAGAGGCCGTGTTGATAAAGGATCTAAAACAACAGGCTTCTCCTTAGAGCTCCTCTTTGAATTTACTGCTCAAAATTTCCAGATATAATGTCTGTAAAGGCAACACTCTATAGAATAAGAAACAAAAAGAATATGAGCTTATTAAGGCAACCTTTTAAAATATACGAATGTAATTATAATTCTTATTTTTAAAAAAGTGTTAATTTATAATACTGTCTACAAAATACTATTCGCATGCTCTGTTTTAGATTATGCTAAAAATCACTTGCTATAAGGTTGGGTTTCACTGGTGTGGGAGATGTGCGTTAACTCTTTCTAGCCAGTAGGCTCCTGTTTTAGAATCATATTGCGATGCACTCTTGGGAAGTAACCCTTAAGAAGTGAGCCTATTGCTCTGTGGGGTTTTATATAGCCTTGCTATGACTCACCTCAAACCATGTTTCAAGTATGCGTCATTCGCTCTTCTTAACAGATGGGAAAACTCAGTCTCAGAAGTCAACCCAGGAGTCAGAATATCTGATAATTTCTCAATCTCTAAATTTAACACATTACACTGATGTCAACAACATTAAAAAGGTTTCTAACATTGTACAACTAGCCTGTTTCAGAGCACACTTAATAATACATTTTAATTCCTAATAATATATCCATTAAACTAAGATTCCTCGAGGAACAGAAATCCTCTATTACTACACCTTGTAACATCAAAGCATGTTACACAAGGTACAAACGCAATAGATCCAAATGTTCTCGCCCTAATTACTACATCTTTCTGTGTAGGCCAAAGGGCACTTTTTCCTTTTGCCACATTCCAACTCATTCTCAAACAAAAGGCCCGTTACCCCAGGTTATTCTTTCCAAACCATCTCTTCTTTATTTTTGAAAAAAAGTTTATTGCATCCTTCTCTAATAAAAACATTTTTACGTGCTTCAAAGATATTCCTTAGATATATGGTCCTAGTTGCTCTTTAACAAAATAGTTCTGTCTTGTTTCTTTATGTGAGTTATCAGTTCCTGGTTTCGTAGAGTTTTCCAAATTCATCTTTGAGAGAGCTGTAAAAAGAACAAAATGGAACTTTCCAGCATGTCTCCTGGTCAGTGAATCTGTACTTCACTTTCTGAAAAAAGTCGTAAGTACCTACCTAGCTGTCTGACTTTGGACAAGCGACAGCTTCTGTGGGTTTCAGTGTCTCCAGCTGGGAAGTGGCAGAACTGGATGCAATGGCTGAGGCTCTCTCAGCTCTACAGCTCTGAGACTGCAGCCTTTTCCTTTCCTCATCTCAGTTCACGGCGACTGGTGTCAACAATGTCAACAACTGCACTTGCAGCACAAAGAGTTTCAATCGTCAAGGCAGCTGTGAGCCTCAAAAAGACTGAAAAGATTAGCTTCTGCACATGGCTCTAACAGCTCTCTCCTGACAGCATTCTTAAGGATCACACTCCATGCCAAGAATAAAACCACCAGTAATTATACGTTAATTTCCTTCTTTAAGAATGAGATGAGGCTCCTTTAAGTGTTGCAACACTTCCAGTGTCCCATCAGATGGCTTTTCACAGTGGCACCTACCTAAGAATATGTGAGACATGCAGCAGTCCATTAGTCACCAGGCAGAACCAGAAATCCTCCATGGAGGCCCCTATCAATGCTTATTTCCCTTTAATTACCAAGTAGGATAAAACACAAGTACAGAGGGGAAAACCTCTCAACTCTTACTGCCTTTTGACTGAATGTTTTAAAGAACTATGACAGTCTTGTTAGATTTAAAAAAATGAACAAAGGAAACAGAAATATACCCAGTGACCCCGCCATGCCCCTCTGGAGAAGCAGGTTCAGCTCAACTGCCTGCGACAGAACCAGATCAACAGTGCAGACCGGTGAGTGGCTTTCCTGGACCCTTCATGAGAGGAAAACTAGGTTTGGCACTCCACAGATACACGTTCCCCTTTGAGTACCTTATCTAAGTAATTATGGCCATGCTGGGTTTCACCACCATTAACAGTGCACACACTCTCCTTAGATTTAATCAGGCAGGGAGCCACTTTGGGGCTGACGGCCTTGTGCCTGCTGTGGCACGTAGGCAGCAAGCCACACTCATCCCCATGGCTTGTTCTTACCAGGTCTTAGCTCACACCTGTCATGCAGGTTAGGAACACTCAGTGATGAGTTCAAAGAGTCAGGCTGATCTAAGGGAAGAGTCTGGAGTGAATCGCTAAAACCCAGTGCAGTTTTCTCATGTGCTGTCCTATGTATGCACATAATCATTGATTTGCATCTCTGGTCTTTCCAGGCAAGGGACAGAGAAGGCAAGAAGACATTCTCTTGGAACTCCCTTTTAGATGTTCTATGTGCCTCAATTTCTGGGTCCTGTACCACCAAGGCTCCAACTATGCTGTGTGTACAACCTTCTCTAAGTAAAAGAGCAGTGTGGTTGTCTGATCAGGGCTTAGAACACACTTTGCTCTCCTGCCCAGGAGATCTGAAGCCTTGTTACTTGTTACCCCTCTCCCACCTCTGACCTTAGAGAAAGTGGATGCAGATGTGGGCCTTTAGTTAGTGTTATACAGGTGTGACTGTTCAGTCTTTAATGTTTCCGGAATGATCTCTCTGCTCCCACTTGTTCGTGTTTAGATGGAAGCATGATCTCTACCTCACCGAGCTGCAAGGAGGATGAAATGAGATAATATATATATGAAACCTGTAGGCCTGGGCACTTCATAATGACAGTATTCATTCTTCCTTCTTGTCCTAAACACATCACTGTGCAAATGCCTTTATTAAAAACATGTATTAGTGAAAAAAACCCATGAACTTTAACATCACATGCTCAACTAGCTGTCTTCTGCACTGCAGATGCTGGGAACCAAAAGCTCCTTGTTTGACATTCTCTTTATTGACAGTGATACAGAGCTCAGAAATGTTAATCTGAGCATTGTCTTCGCAGAACTGGCAGATCTGAGATAAGCAGAAAGCTTCCTAAGAAGATTATCCTTAAGAAACTGGATTATTATCTTTGTGTCCAGCTCAGACACTGTTTAAGGCCTCCTCTGTCTATACTCTGCTGTCTGTCCTTCCTCTGCTTGTTGGATGTGCACAGGCTGCTACACACACATGCACACACACGGGTGCTGCCTTGGCCTTCTTCCTACCTTTGTCAGGTTATCCATTTCTGTTTAGGCTTCCCTCTTGATCTCTCAGGCTTGCTTGATTTTCATTTTAGCCCTCCAGTCCACTTGTGGTCATTCAGATCACCAACCCACTGGATTCTTGGCTTTACTGCCTCTTCCCTTGCCTTGTGCCACTCATGGCAGTCTCCCGTGGGTTCTAATGGTGGGTAGACATGCTTTCCTCCTCTGACTCTCATGCCTCTCATGGCACTCACCTAGTGTCACTTCTCATCTATGCTCTTGGCTCATTTGTATAATTTGTCTTACTGTTCAAATTGGACAGTAAGCTGCTCTAAGAAAAGGACTGAATTTTAATTTTTTTCTGTGATCAAAGATGGTGCTGTGCTTATAATGGGCCTTCAAAAACAAGTGCAAAAGACATAAATGAATGGAAAGACATTCCATGTTCATGGACTGGAAGACTTAAAATTGTTAAGATGACAATACTACCCAAAGAGATCGACACATTCAATGCAATCCCTAGTAAAATCCCAATGATGTTTTTTACAGAAACAGAAATCCATCCTAAAATTCACATGGAATCTCAAGGAACCAAGAATAGAGAGAAGAATCTTAAAAAAGAAGAACAAAATTGGAGGTCTCACACTTCCAGATTTCAAAACTTATTACTAAGCTATGGTAATCAAAGCACTGTGGTATCGGCATAAAGCCAGATGAATAGACCAATGACATAGAACAGAGATTTCAGAAATAAACCCTCACGTACATGGTCAAATGATTTCCAACGAGGGTACCAAGATCACTTAATGGGGAAAGGACAGTCTTTTAAACAAATGATGCTGGGAAAGCTGGATATCCACATGCAAAAGATTGAAGTTGCACCCTTACCTTACATCATAGACAAAAATCAACTCAAAATAGATCAAAGACCTAAACTTAAGAGCCAAAATTATAAAACAATTAGAAGAAAACATGGGTGAAAAGTCTTATGATATTGGATCTGGCAATGATTTCTTGAGTATGACACCAAGAGCACAGGCAATAAAAGTAAAAACAGATAAACTGGATTACATCAAAATTAAAAACTTTTGTGCATCAAAGGACACAATGAAGGATAAAAAGGCAACCTACAGAATGGGAGAAAATATTTGCAAATCATATATCTGATAAGGGGTTAATATCCAGACTTTATAAAGAACTCCTACAACTCAATAACAACAAAAGAAACCACTCAATTAAAAAATAGGCAAAGGACTTGAATAGACATTTCTTCAAAGAGGATAGACAAATGGCCAACAAGCACAGGAAAAGATGCTCAACATTGTTAATCATTAGGGACATGCAAATCAAAATCACAATGAGATGCTATCTCATACCCATTAGGATGGCTACGATAAAAAAACAGAAAATAACAAGTGTCAGGGAGGATGCGGAGGAACTGGAATTCTTATGCACTTTTGGTAGGAATGTAAAATGGTGCAGCCATTGTGGAAAACAGTATGGAGCTTCCTCAAAAAATTTAAAATAGAATTAATATATGATCTAGCAATTCTACCTCTGAGTATATATCAAAAAAAAATTGAAAGCAAGATCTCCAAGAGATATCTGTAAATGGATGTGCATAGCAGCAATATTCACAACAGCCAAAAAGGCAGACACAAGCTTCGGGTCCATCAACAGATGAATGGATAACCAAATGTGGTATATACATACAATGGAATATTATTCAGCTTTAAAAAGGGAGGGAATTCTGACACATGCTACCACGTGGATGAAGCTGAAGGACATTATGCTCAGTGAAATAAGCCAGCCACAAAAGGATAAATATTACATGGTTCTGCTTATCTGAGGTCCCTAGAGGAGTCAGATTCACAGAGACAGAAAGCAGAATGGTGTTTGCCAGGGGCTGGGGGAGGGAGGAGCAGGGAATTATTGTTTAATGGGGACAGAGTCTCAGCTGGGAGAGATGAAAGAGTTCTGGAGACGGACGGTGATGACGGTTTCACAACAAAGTGAGAGTACTTACCGGCGCTGAACTGTGTGCTTGAATATGGTTAACACGGTAAATTTCATGTTACGTATATTTTACCACAATAAAAAATCAATACTTAAAAATAAAGAAATAAAATCATTACTATACTGAATCACTAACTCTCCCTATCTTTCAAAAAGTGTCACGCTAGTGTTCCTCCTTTAGGTGGTATCTGAGGCTTAATTTTTGTATCATTAGCACCCAGCAGAGTGCTGGTTATATCATGGAAACTCAATACGCAGAATTTTTTAAAAAATGCAGGATGAATACAGGGATTCTGATTATTCTTTTCCTAAATTTCTAAGGCTATTCATTCAACCATTTCATGTTCAACTGACATACATATATATACACAGACACACTTCTTTTTTTTAAGTGAAGCATTTTTGTATTTATGTAAAATATTTACATTAGGTTTTTTCTTTTTAGGTTGAAAGCCTTTAACATTTTTAACACAAAACTAGAAAGAAGAGTATAGTGAATGTCTGTGTATATCACCCAGAATCGACAATTCAGAGCTTTTTATTTGGCCGTGGTATATGCTATTATGGTCAATGATAATTTCTCAGAGTCAGGGTCACATCCTTATGTCAAGTACACCGCAATGCCCAGTGTACACGAGGAGACTGAGACAAAGGAGTTAAGACACCGGACCAAGGTCACACAGATGGTAAGTAGCGGAGCTGGCACTTGGACCCAGGACATCTGTCTCCAAAACCCCAGCTATATGGCAATATCTGCCAAATCCATTAGGTTGAGTCTCCTCTTTTTTTCACTTATTTATGCAAGATAATTATCTTAACTAATAAGATTAATTTTCCAACATGACTTGGCCAATTTTTCAGATAAGGTTAATTAAAATTTTCTTAAAAAGAAAACACATGCTTTACAAGTTGGTGTTCTCCTATCATTGGTGTTTGAGCTTTGGAGAGGCCCTCACTACTGTCTCTGAACACTCAGTTTTGCTTCTGGAGCACTGCTATTTGAAGCATGTGCTGAGGCATGTGGGGTCGATGGCAACAGGGCCTCACAGCTGTGCATTTCAGAAGAGACAGTTACCACCTCCAGTCAGTTACAACTTAAGTTGCTAAATTAGACCAAGATTTATCCTTTTTTGTTAACTAGGAAACAATTTATTCATTATAGAAAAATGTTTTTTGCCCTACTCTTTTCTTTTACTCTGTTCCCCAGGCATATTTACAACCACGAATCACAAATTCAGGCTCAAATGAGGTCACATCTGCAAAGAACTCTGTACACAGTGAGTCAGCACATCTGGTAAGGTAGACTGATTTGTTAGAAAACATAGTTTATGCTCTCCAATCTGATTTGGCTCCTGCCCGCACACTGTGGCTCTTTCCCTGCAAACAACTGAAATACTACCAAGCACAGGACTGAAGGTGTGTGATGAACAGGACACCGTGTTGGGGAAGTGCTGAGAGCTCCTTCAAGCGGTCCCTTGTCAGGAAACAATCTTTACAATAATGTTCACAAGGCACAAGGAAAGACTGAAGTCTGGCCTCCCAGAGGACCATGCTGGAGGCTTCCTCTGGGGAAACAGGTATGGTCTGCAGTCCTGGGCCCATGGGGTAACACGTCTCACTCTACTCAGCACCCCGTCTCACTGAAGTCAAACTTACATTCTGCACCAGGCTGAGTGCAGAGAAGAAACTTGTTTTGGGGGGTGAAAAACTCTGAGACATTATAGGGCCATTCATCCTGACACTGCCAGAGACTCCAATGATTACAAATGCTGAATTAATACTTTCATCCAACGGATCTGAGTCACAGCATGATGGTGGACACAGCAGGCACGGGCTCCTCCGTCGTGGAGTGTGAGAGCTGTTCCAGCCTGCACGGAGTGGCCACTTGAGTCTGAGCCCCTCATCTACCCAAACAGGTCCTGGTAAAGCGGCTCATCAACGGTGACATGAATCATCCAGCCATACGGCTCCTTCAGTGAAGGGGACACTTGAGAGGGTTTGCTTTGCCACAAGAGGGGCATCAGCTCCCTGGGAACCTAGTTCTCTTGGCTGACTCGTGGACATCAGACCAGGATGCCACTAGATTCTTGATGAGCATGAAGGCTGGATGATGGCATAGTGAAGTCTCTGCCTCATGGACGCTTTCTCAGATAGAGCTGAGAGTGAGGTGTGAAGGGAGACAGAGCCAGGACGGAGCCTGTCTGGCACAGGTGTGCAGACACAGTCCATTAGGCGCTGTGTGGAAGCTGCACTTAGGCAGGCGCTGAAATGAGAGAGGCTAAGCTTGAAGATGCTGGTCGAGTCTCAATATGACAGCTACCTCACGGATCATAAAAACCAGATGAGCCAGCAGATAACCGCTATATGGTAACTCATGTCACAATTAAAATGTCAGTTTTCTGTATTATTTTACAACATTGACTAGCTTAGGAATGCTTTCAAGCAGGACACTGATACCCTCCATTGTTAAAAAGAGACCTAGGCATTTATTAACTAGTATTCACACGGCTCTTTTACTACCTGAGTTTGTGAAGCGAGACCAGATTTCCTGTCCTGAGGATTCCTTCAGGAGCAGCAACCATCTAGATGCTGTAAAATGTTTCCATCAAAAGTGACAGTTGAGGGCAGGCACCCTACACTCACTCGTTCCTATCCAACTCACTTTCTCTCTCTCGAGAGTTGAGTAAAATTCTCTTTCATTAATTTTATTTACTCCTTAAAAAGATCCTTGTAACAAAGACCCACATAAAAGCAAAAAACCCACATAACAATTATAATTAAAATCCCTCCCGCTCTGCCTTTTTTAAAGTCCGAGGTGAGCTCTGTGGCAGTGCCATGCTGGCCTGGGGCCAGGAAGCCAGACATCTCTCGTTAGTTCTGCTTTGCACAGTGCTGGGGTCCAACGTTTCTGGAGAATTCTGATGGGATAACTGAGAGATGGGATTTTGAAGGGTATGTGTTTGCAAGTAGATACCAAACGATGATCTAGAAAATGTGTCCCTGAATTCTAAACTGAAAGATATTATTTTGAGGGTGTCTTCTTTTCAATTCGGGTGGTCCATCATGAACTGACTTTATAAATATTGCTATCCTGCACATTGAAGGTGTACATGGGGCTATCTCTTTATGGAGCTATAGGGGAAAACATCAATTATTATCCAGTAGTTGCTTCTCTAATGAGCACACTCCAACTTGTTCATTATTTCAAAGCTGAAGACACAATTTGTGAAATTTCATTTTATTTACAGCTTTTCCACCTGGAGTCCACTGAAGAATGTAGAGTGTAGTCGTGCTGACTGCCAGGCGTGCACACTCCCACCCCCAGCAGACCGAGAGATGTCACCACCTTGTGTGAAAGTGGGAGCTCATCATAGGCATCATGAGGCGGGTGGAAGCCTTGCTCTCCATTTTTATCCAATAATTCCTCTACTCTGTGATATTCTCAATCACATCAAGTCTACTGATCATGAAGAAAAAAGCAATTTCTTCAAATGATAAATTCTTTTTTAAAAGAATAAGAGAGCAAGATTGACAAATCAACAAATAAGTTCATAATTCTTACTCTCAAAACCATAGAATCCAGAATATTTAAAGCACCCGAGAGATTATTTAGCTAAACAGTCTTCTTACAGACTGGGGACTGAGACACCAGCCCTAGGGAGGTCAAAGTCTTGACTGAAGTCATCTTGGCAGCATCTTGAGGTTGTCACCCCAGGCAAACCCGTTGTTAAAAATATCCAAGGAACAAGGAAGGTGAGTGTAACTAGGGTTTGTTCAGAGAAGAGAACTTTGGTCGGGGGTGGGGGAGGCCTGAGAGTTGTCCTCTAATAGCAGAAAGACTCGCACAGGTGAGGGATTCGAATTGTTTGGCATAGATAAATGTGGAAGTTACATGGAGGCAGGTTTAAGTTTAACAGAAAAGAAAAATAGCTTTCTAATAACAACTTTCTGACAGTGGAATGGGCTGCATCGTGAGCTAGTGACCAACTCTTCAGCACTGGGGCAAATCCGACCCTGCCTGGGCTCTGTGGTAAGATGTGAGGGTTTGTGCATTGGGCAGAGGCTGGAAAATCCCACTGCTGGGTTGGGTAGGAACATGGGAGATTGCTTGCTGAGAGTACCTTTGGGGCAGACTTTCTTTTTCTTCTTCACAACTTCATTGTTGCATGTTTTACGTATCACATAATTCACTCATTTCAATTGTATGATTCAATGATCTTTAGTTACTCTACCAAGTTGTGCAACCATCACCACATATTTTCAGCCCAATGGGGACAGCTGTTTTAACTGAAGCATGTCCCTCCAGCCAAGGTACTCTAGTGAGGGCTAGTCTCACGCACACCAAATCACAACAGTCTCTGCGTCACAGCGGAGCACCTCGCTCTGGGCGGATGAGAAGCTGCACCAAAGAACAAGGGCCATAAGGAAGGAGCTGGATGGAGAGGAAGAGACTGACAGGCAGGAGACAGAAAGTCCACGGATGAACCAAAGAGCTAGTGTCATCGAGCTGGCAAGAAGAGTACATTCTTTTTTCATGGGTCCTCCTCAACCCCATGTAAGGGCCTAGTTATAATAAATCTGGTTCAGGTAGTGGATACTTTCACTCTGACAGTTTGCCATCGTAAACTTTAGAGGGCCTTTAAGAATACTCAATCACTTGAAAAAAGACTTTGTTATTGAGGACACCAAAGCTAGCTGCTAGCAAAAAGATGATCATACCTGTAATGTCCATTTAAAAAAAAATAGTAACATCCATTTTAAACCTACTTTATTTCCATAACAAGTTAACATACATTCACCAGAAAAAGGGAGTCCTCTTTAAACTCAGGCTCCCTGTGGTGCACCCCAAAGTGCGGCACCACAGCCTAGACGCGGACGCTCTCTGAGAGCAGTTTGCTTGGCCCCATGCCTTAAATGTGTGTCACGTTGCTGCCCCATCCCAAAGAAGCTGCTTGTGTTCTTAAAGTAGGCACTTAAGTAGCACCTTGAAGAAAATGACATGCACGCTAGTTTATGTACACGCTCACACTTCCTTGCTTAAGCGTGTCTGGAAAGCCCCTGCTAAGTGTATCTGGGGCAATCATGGGAAGGGCAAGGTAAAGCCACCAATCCACATGCCAATTAACACTCAAGGGGCCTTCGTGGGACTAGAATAATCTTTTTAAGGTAAAGCCTAGGACTTCAGCTACAGGAATTTGAAAATCGTTTTTTTTTTTTTTTTGAGGAAAATTAGCCCAGAGCTAACTACCGCCAGTCCTCCTCTTTTTTGCTGAGGAAGCCTGGCCCTGAGCTAACATCCGTGCCCATCTTCCTCTACTTTATACATGGGATGCCTACCACAGCATGGCGTGTCAAGCGGTGCCATGTCCGCACCCGGGATCCGAACTGGCGAACCCCGCGCCGCCGAGAAGTGGAACGTGAGAATTTAACCGCTGCGCCACTGGGCTGGCCCCATGAAAATCTTAATTGAGAGTTAATTCTTCATGCAAAAGTTTGAAGAGTGAGACTCCTAGAGTCTTTAGGCTTATAGCACCCAACATCCAAAAGAAACTAAAACAACACAAACTGCCCAGAAAAACTAAGAAAGCCATTTCAGCTTTCTGAAACTTTGAAAATACTGCAGACATAGCATGTACTTCTCCAGAAAGGCTGAGGAGGTAAAGAACATAAGGCGGTCATGAGCCTCACTTCTAAGAGAAGAAAAGGAAGACGTATGTTAATACGCAAACTGTGCAGGCATTACTCCCTTTTATTGGACTCAGCAGGCACAGTGTGAACACTGCTCACTTCTTCGATCCACTGGGTAAGAGCCATATCTCTAACAAGACTAGAAACAGATTCTTTCTCTTCTGATTATTAGCTGCCTAGTTCCTGAATGTAACTCCCTATTTGCTTTGTGAGATACAGGCAATACATTATAGAAGACGGTGGCAAAGCTAAAATCCAAATCCCGCTATACAGGCTTTTTAAACCACACAACCACAGAAGAGGGGTGGCAAAGAGTATTCATGCACAGCACCTGGCACCTTTCAGAGAGCTGCTGGAAGACCAGTATACTAGGAACTCTCCTTTTCAGCATCGTTCAATGGATTTATAAATAAGTCAGTGCTGGTCACACCACATGGCCTCCATTTTCTCCTATCTTGCCCTTGAGATACGAACTGAGGAGACCGCAAGTCCCAGTGAACATTTTTCAGTCTATATGTGAGCAGTGCCACATAAAAGAGGAAAGTAATTACAACAAGCACCATTTGCAGCAAATACCATGATGCAGTCCTCAGCTTCTGGAAAACTGCTAGGGAGCCAACGTTTGGGCACAGGACTCCTTGACATCTTTTTCAAATTATAAATCCATTTGGGCTAAACTCTCATGGGTCATGCCTTAGATCCCCGAGTGGACTGCACAGCAGGTGCTATTAGAACCTAATCATAGTCAGTGAGTGATGGCCCAGGAACCTGGGAAGGTCCTAATAATCCACAAGGACTATCATCAGAATACTTAAACACTTACCCAACTTTGCATCTTCAAAGCACTTTACAAACATTAATTAATTAATATACACTACACCCCTGTGATGTAGTTAAGTATTATTATCTCCATTTGACATACAAGGAAACAGACAGGTTAAGCGGCTTGCTTGAGGCCACACAACAAGCCCAGAGTGGCTCTGGGAACATAAATTAGAAGCACCTGATCCCACCTCGAACCCATGTGTGCTAGTGGCGTAGTCAGCTGCCTCACCACACTGCCTGAGCCCTGATGCTCGGCAGCAGGAGAGCGGAGAAGCGCCTCCATCCAAGGGCCTGGGCGGAAGCAGACCAGCTGCAGCTGTCAGATGAAGCAAGCCCCAGGCTGTCTGTTAGACCTTGTCCCACTCCACAAGGTCATGCCACTGCCTGATCACTTTCCAACCCTGAATAGTTAGTAAGAGTTGACCGAGAGAGAACAGCGAGTGAGAGCTATACTCCGGGGAGCCTACTGCGGGCTCCAGCTGCAGTGTGTGGAGGCAGGACCAAGCTCTGTGCTTCTGCGTTCCCTCACCACACAGGAAGTGTGCTGACATGTCCGGCCGGAGGAGAGCGCTCAGGCAGGCCAGGTAGCTGGGAAAGTCAGATGTCACAGCTAAAGGATGGGTGATTGAGGGAAGAGAAAATGAGGAAAAGAGGACACATGGGCAGGAGGAGCCCGCCATCTGAGGGTCATCAGAAACAAGAGCAGCAGCAGTAACAAAACCTATGCTGAGGAATTTGACGAGATAACTGAGGCCCAAATGAAATATGACAGCAGGAAGAACTGTGGGTGACAAACTGCCCTGGAGACCGAAGGTGCTAGGAGAGGGTAGAAGAATTAGGGGGCTGGAAGGAATATGGGCGACTGGGAAGAGGAAAGAAGGGAACCAGCACTTCTTGAGTGCCTTCTGTATACCGGGAACTTTACAATAGTCCTTTATTTAATCCTCAAACCAACTCCACCAGGTGAATATCACTTTATTTTTACCCTCATTTTAGGAAGGGGAAATTGAGGTACTGATGGTTAATTATCAGATGGAGTTAGAATTCAAAACAGGTCTGGATAATGATGAGCATCCTGCACCATCCGAGACAGGTAAGGACTCTGAGTATTTCAGTAAATGAAAGGGCAGGAGGCCTCCAGGAAGGAGCGGGAGAAGACGAAGATCTGGAAAGACAACAGTGCACGGTGCTGGGGGCTCGACTTTGAATTCTGGGCTCCTGCCGCCGGGGGTGACAGCTCCCGTCTGAGGAAGTGCGGTCGACTTAAGAACTGTCTTAGGAAGTGGGGAGGGTCCAGGAGGGAGGGAGAGGGAAGGTCTCGGCGCGTGTGTGTCTCTGCGAGGACATCCTCCGCAATTCAGTAAACCCTCTCAGCGTCGCTTGCTGGAATGTCCAAGGAGAAACAGTCAAGTGGATCATGTACGCCACATCAACTGGTTTGCTAACTTACATACGCTGTCACGAGAGCCAAGGACAAGCCTGGACTTTTTAAAAAAGGTGAATTGAAAGAAATCATCCCAACATTTGCCTGGTTATTTGATGAAAACGCAAATTTAGGGCTTACTCCTGAGGAGTATTTTGTGCTCTCTCCTGCCAAGATGCTGAGGGTAGTCAGCTGGGAGGAATGCTACTTTGGGAATGAACGGTTGTTTGTTGAATGAATGACTGAACCAGGAATCAGAAGCAAAACTTTCAGTGTACAAATCCTTGCAACAGGACTGTCAGAATGAAGAGTTTACATTTACTTATTTTAATAAAAGCTTCCTGTTCTACCCTTTTGGATATTGTAAGAGAGGTCTGACCCTTCCCTTTCAAATGTGACATTTCCTTCTACAATCTCCTTTGGGAAGATATAAAAAAATAAAATTTCTTATTTTCATAGAATGCACACCTCAAATATGGTATTTAAGGCCAGATTGTAACTTTTCTTAGCATCTTGTAGCTTTTCTAGACTGTGCATCGGAAAAGGAAAGGGCGAGAAATTCAACCTGGGCCGTCTTTGAAGTCTTTGTTAAAGTTGCTGGGAAATGATGGGGATGGAGGGCATGGAATGCTGTGCCGGGAGAACCCAGAAGTACAGTTGAGGGTGTTGGCTCAGCAAAGGTGGCCACTGCTTCCCTTTACAAACAGCCCAGCCTAAACTGTGGAACGCCTTCCACCAAAGCACCCCCAAATTGCCTCTTGTTCTGACCTGTGTAATTCAAACTCCCCAAAGTTTCCTAGAACAGTAGAAAACCAAGCTACTTTCTCCCTGCCTCCACCCATGCCTCCACCCATGCCTCCTACAGAGTTCTTTCCACAGCAGCCAGATGATGCCTTAATGAATCCAAGTCACACTTTGGCACTCTTCCTAAAGTAACGAGACTGGGGAAGCAACCCCATGGCTCCCATATACTAGAACCCTAAACTCTCACCACAGCCCTCAGTGCCTTATGTGCCTGGCCCACGGCTATTTCCCTCAACTCCTCTCCTCCTCCAGCGCTTGCTCATTCTGCGCCAGGCACACTGCCCTGCTGCTGTTCCTACAATTGGCAAAGCTACACCTGCCACAGGGGCCTTTGCACCCGTGGAACACCCTTCCTCGGAAGATCTGCGTGGCCTGCTCCTTCGCTTCCTTTATGGCTCTGCTCAAATGTCTCATTATTAGAAAGGCCTTTCTTGATCACCATTACCCTGCTTTGTTTTTCTTCATAGCACATATCTGCTCTGACATATTCATTTCTATATGGTCTGTGCTTCCCATTAGGATGTAAGCATCCTAGGAGCAGGGACTTTGTACCTCCAGGGCCTGGAGCAGCGGTGCTTGGCACACAGTAAGAATTTGTTGGATAAATGCTTAATACTTGCATGTACCACCTATTACAGGTTCTTTACAACAATTAGACTAAAAGTTGCTTACAATAAAAAAAGTAATCCAGTAAAATTTTTTACTTTGGTGATTCTTTTTATCAAATTAATTCTGAAATGTTACTCACTCTTACTCCAAAAACCCAACTTTGTATCTTATTTTTAAGATCAAGAATCTGCTCTTTGCTACTTAAATCTTGTATCAGCTTTTGGTCAAAACCAAGAAAAGTCTGGGCCGACCTGTTGGCCGTAGAAATTTCTGAATCATCTCTTTTATCCCCATGACCTCTGCCTCACCTGCCAGCTCCCCCTGAAGCCTCACTGTCCTGTGTCACCAAGAGTGATGTTGAACTGGATTCTTACAACTTTACCGTTCACTCATAGGGGAGACTCAAGGTTTCCTCCTCCAGTGGAAAGGAATCCTTTCTCCTTAGAGGGACCTTAGATGAACAAGTGTTCCATTCTGCTTAGAATTCTCACTCCACTGCGCCTGGCCACCTTTTGCATTGACCACACAGACAAGCACATAAAGCTGAAAGTGATGCTCTTTTGAGTGTGGGCCAGATGGATCAGTGACTTAACGTGCAACTCTTCCAGGACTGAAGGTTGGAGCCTCAGTACACTATTCCCTGATCAGTTGCAATTCTGGCTTAACAATCAGGAGAAAAATGCTAATGTTTAACATTTAAGCATAATATTTAATTTGGAAAATCCTAGTATAGTAGTAAAGAGACTGCATATGTGGGTACAGATTTCTTTACCTCATTGATATTGAAGGTACAGGGCAGTAAAAACATTTTGAAGTTGAAGTTAAAATAGTCCTTACTGTAGAATTAACGTTTGACTTCAACAGTGTTCACGAGAATCACTTATTCATGACATATGTGCTGTGTAAATATATATATCCTTCTACACATACAGTTGGTGTTCCACATCTATAACTCCCTTGGATAGAGCATGATTCACGGAATTGGCAGTTGGTAGTTTATCTTTTTCCACTATATTCAAAGGTGGCTTATGCTTTTAAAGGCACAAAGTGTATAATCATGATTACATTAAAGGATTTCAATTCCATGTGCAAGAGCGGTAATGGACCAGCCTAGGAACTGAAAATGATAATGAAGTATTAATACAAAAGGGAAAGGGAGGTGGACCCATGGCTTATTAGTGCAAAGAAGATAAAAACTTAACTTAGGTTTACTTTATACATTACTTTCTCCCATTTTTCTTCTAGGGTAGGAATGAGTATCTGAAGGAGATATATATATATAGGACAGAAAGTTTTGCTGTTGTTTGCGGTGTCATGGTTTTCCTCTTTTACTGGCACCAGTGCAAAGGGCCTTCCTTCCTCTGTTCAGTGGCCATGTACTCCTGCTTTGCATTTCATCTGGAGATGTGTTCTGTCGGTGGTTACTGAGTTGAGAGTAGGGTAGCACAAAACGAAGAAGGTAATGACAGGATGATGGAGAAGGGAGAGAAGGAGATACATGTGCCTTGCTTCACACAATGACTATAGCCCTAGAAAAAAAGAACTTTTGTACATATAATTGCGTCTTAAATGTGATGAGGAAGCTTGCTCACTGAAAAAGAGCCCACTGAACTAAAATGAGGACTACTTTCTAAATTTCATCCTTAATTTATCTGTTTGGTATGTTTGGATTTGTTATAGCAAGTTAAGTTATATAATAGGTAGACTATTTCCTTCTGGGGAGCTTACTTCTAATTTCAGTGACCTAGAGGAGTTAAACTTGACCTCTGTTCAATTAACAGGAGGCAGCCAAATGGACCATCAGTGGAGGAGTGATGATGACGCTTCCATTCAGGTGGGGCTTTGGGTCCACAGAAGGGCTTTCACATGTATTAATTTTGATTCTCATAAGCCCCAGGAGGTAAATACGTAGTAGGTAAGTAGATGAGGCATCTGTCCCAGATTATGGATAAAGCAATAAAGGCTCCATGAGCCCCTTAAGGTCAGACAGCTATGAGGTCCTACAGCCAGGAATCAAATTCTTGTCCCAAGGTCCTCTCACCCGCATAATCTGTATGCACAGTCCTGCATGTGTCTCCTTCTAGACCCTCTTTATTTTATGCTGTGGATTTGGTGGGCTAGGCTCCTCTCCTATTGTTCTTGAAGATTCCCTATGACCAAGAACATTATTTTACATCTGTGAGGCAAATATGGTAAATGTTAAGCATCCGAGAACTGCCCCCTCTTCCCACTCTCTCAGCCTTACTGTCCTGGGGAGGTAAATCTCTGCCATCATTTATTGAAGTTTTTGCCTACCTACTTATTTAAAAAAGTTTTTGCAAATTTAAAAAGTTATACAGGGGCCAGCCCCACGGCCAAGTGGTTAAGTTTGGATGCTCCACTTCGGCAGACCAGGGTTCAGATCCTGGGCATGGACACGGCACTGCTCGCTAGGCCACGCTGAGGCAGCGTCCCACATGCTACAACTAGAAGGACCCACAACTAAAATATGCAACTATGTACAGGGGGTGATTTAGGGAGGAAAAAAAAGCATGAAAAAAAAAAGAAGAAGATTGGCGACAGTTGTTAGCTCAGGTGCCAATCTTTAAAACAAACAAAAAGTTATACAGACACTCAATGATCCAAAGGTAAAGTCAAGAAGACTTTAAAAGACCTTAGACAACATGAAGTTATACTTACACAATCAGCTTTTTATGTTATGGTGCTGTAAGCACTGATGGAATTTATTGAGTATCCAGAGAATTCATAGGACACTTGGGATCTTAGGGTACAAACTGAATTCGTCCCTTGTTGGAGGAGTTGTGTGGTAGGCATCTCTTATGTCTATACCTGATTTATGATACATTCACATTTTTGGTCCCCAATGTTCCAGTGTCCTTGTAAACTTGGCACAAAGTCAGCTAACTGGAACAATGATGGAGATCAGGCACTAACTTTGTCTCTTTTCTTTGACAGCGTGGACTCAGCTGGGCACCTTCTGCCTGGCAGTTGATGTAATCAACTCTCCCAGCTGCTCAACACCATTAATGGAGCACCCTCTGGGGGAAGGATGCTGTGCTTTCTGCTGAGCACAAGTGCCCCGGGAGTCCTCACAAAGCACTAAGTCAGAGCTTAGCTAGATGAGCAATACCAAAGAGCAGGCCTTGAGCACAGACTAACGTGAGCCTAGTCGCAGCTGTGCCCAAAGTGGGCCCCTGCCATTGACTCAGCATGGATGGTTCTCTTACAGGGGGACAGGTGGGGTGGTAGAGATAGAAGAAGCAAGTCTGCTCAACAGACTTCTAGATCAAACCCAGATGGATCAAAGTCTGCCATTTTGTTTTACCCATCTGGAACCATAATTCAAGAATGAAATTGCCCTAGGTTTTCTCCTCCCCACCATTAAATTCCATTCAATCATACTAGGGAAAATGCAGTCACGCTCAAGCAGCCAGATGTTATCATTACAGACCTTTCTTTATAAACCGATGCTGAAACTTGAGTGGTTGATGAGCCTAGCTAAGCAGTTGTACCTTTGACCTGACTGCATTAAACTTGCCCTATCAATTTAAGCTTAGTATAAACACCATTTCCCAGAGCCCCTCATGAAGTCAGCGGTGAGAAGAAGCTGACTAAGCCTAAACATTTTTTAACAGCAATCTTGTCTTACAACACCAAGGGGGTTTGGTGGGTATCTGGGGCTTTATAAAACCATATGAACATACTGAAAGAATTAAAATCCTTTAAAAATGAAAAATTGATGGTGACAGTCCTTTCTGAAGACCAGTTGGTATAATGGCAGAATAGAAAGGGGTAGGAGAATTGGTCTGAAACACTTTTGTATTTTTTTAAGTGACATGTTTTTAATGGTTTTTTTTCTTCTTTCTCAAATGTTTACTCTAAGGTGGACATTCCAATAAAAAATGAAAAAATGTGTCCCGCTTATCAGTAACTTGGACATTTTAAGACAAATCAAACATACTTATTGTCCTGGTTAAATTTCTTTCTAATGAAGATTGGGACCCTCGCTCCATTCAAACATCTTAGATAGTGCTATCATAATTTCCCCCAGATTCTCACGCAGCTGACATTCTAGTAAACTCTGGCCCACATACTTACCCACTATGAATTGAGGTAGTGTCCATGACATTGCTATTTATTTACTAATATTTCAAACAAATGAAACTTAGATGTTCTATAAAATGTAAGACTACATTCATGATTTGTAAATAAATATACTTCATCATAAGGCTATTTCAAAAGAGAAGACCAACCTTGGAAGTGTTAATTTTTTACCTTGTATAAAAGGAGTATTCAGTCACTTTGTGGCTTAGCTTCCAAATAAGTCTGTCACTTATTAATACTTATTAATACTGTCACTTTCTGTTAAAATGCTAAAATAGTACATTGGTAAGCAAATAAATGTATAAGATTTATAAGCTCTAATAGAAATTACTTTGAAAAATGTCTTATCAATAAGAAAAAACTCAATTGTAAACTGTAAATTTTAAAAAATAGGAAGAAAATATAAATATTTGAAGAGATATAGGGGGAAAAAGCCCCCAAACATCAAAACAGAACGTTCTCTACTAAGGGGAAAAAAATATTATTAACTTAGAAATAAGGTTTTTTGGAATATGTGTTACTTCTAGCAACATAGCATCTGATTTTTGCCAAATCAAAATACCAGGGTGTCAGTGCAGGACAACAAAGCTAGTGAGGTACAAAAGGGGTTTTCATCCCTAACCTCATATACAACGGAATCAGTGTAGGGGAACATGTGTCTAACTCAAGTCAATACTGTGAAGAAATGAACTAGTGAGGGAAGTTCACTTAAGGAAGTTCATTTAAGTCCATAACCTTAAAATCTAATACTGAGCTCTAAGAGAACTTTGTCAAATGTCTTGCCAGGCTGATTAAGAGAATTATGATGATTTTTTTCTTTTCTTCAGAAGGAGGAGATAGAAAGGACATCTATCGCAGGGTGAAGGGAGAAAGCACTGCAGTGGCTGTGGGAAGGCGGGGGTCTGGGCTTCGTGCTGTCAGCTTTTTGGCAATTTCATGAGCCTCATTAGGGCTTGACTGCTCATCTGAAAGGTGCACTTCAGAGCGGATGGCATCTCAGGCTCTACGGTTCTGATTCCACGCTTCCAAAGTACATGTTCTCCCTGGTACACAATTCAGATTCTTTGATTTTTAAGGCTCCTCCCATCTTTTGGATTCAGCAAATGCATGATTCATTTGTACAGAGAGAAAAATGCACTTTGTGAATAACACCTTCCTCTGTCACTTAAATAAAAAGAAACAGCATGCATTGTGTGTTTCGCTATTTAAATGGGGGTGTTGAAAAATGATGTCATCACATTCCGTAGCACTCCACAGTGAGCTTAGGAAGCCTCCACTTAGGAGCGAAGGTTTGCTATCAAGAGCTGTCACGATCTGTCCAATGATGGCGGGGCGATTGCAAAGACCGCAAAGTCCCCCAGGGAAGCTTGGTGGGCTTCTCAGGAACGTGCCCTCAGCATTACAGAGGAGGGGCAGCTTGAACAGTGTTGTTACATGCCTCAAGTCTCCAAGAAGGATCAAATGCATGGTACTATGTCAGCCCTACTTGACCCAAAGGAGAATGAGGAAGCCTTACCCTACTGCTGGGCAGCCTTCCAGGATTAGAGGGCCAGAGGGCGATGCCTCGGGAAGGAGAGGCGTTACCCATTTGTAATGAGGAACAGGGATAAGCAGTGATGCCCTGTGCGCAGGCATTGTGCACAACTTTCAGAAGCAATGCTTTTCTTGCTTTGATTTGAAAAAGCTATTTCAGCATGAAGGGTTTCTGTTTGTTTGCTTTTCCCACCTAAACTAAAAGTGAGAGGAGAATGCTTTGGGAAAGGTTCCGGTAATCAGACAAACCTTTCCCACTTCATGTAACATGTGCTGGAATGTGGCATTTCTAAGTTTCTGAGGCATGATGACTGGTAACTGAGGCTTAGTTTTTTTAAATTAATGAGCAGCCCAGATACTTATAAGGAAATGGTTTATCCATTCTGGGATAAGACAGAGAAAAAAAGTACATTAATATGAAAAGCTAGAATATTTTCTAAGTTGGCTTTATAATTAAAAAGGACATTTAAAATGAGGTAAATTAAATAGACATATTCTCCAAACATAATCTTCAGTAGTACTAGAGAGATAACCATCTCCTAGTATCCTTGTCTTTGGCTATATTTTTAGTTTTCATTCTGCATTCCATGGTTCCAAAAGCTGAAGTCATCTGCAGGTCAAACCATGGCCTGGGGTGAGTACCTAGTACTTCTTTAAAAAATGTATCTTCATTCTGAAAACATGAAAACTCTTGCTCTGAGGCTGGATTCAATGAACCACGCCTCTTACAAGTTGTTCGTCTTTCTTCACTGGCCTAGGAGGACTTTTGCTCAGAGTTTTACTGTCACCACATAGCTGTAGGGCTTTTCAAAATTCTAGACAATGAAGCTCATTTCCATGTTGCCCGCCTCCCAGCAACTGTGGGGGCTCTGGAGAAGGGTTGAGTCTACAGACTAGGGGCAAAGATCTGATGGCAGCGTCCCTGCGAACCCCAGTAACCTGCAAATGCTGCAGCAGTGTGACCTCTTCAAGGTGTCAATCAGCTGCACTCAACTCACCCTTTCTAAGCAACCTGTGACCTACAAAGATGCCAGCCTGTCGGAGCCTGGTGGCAGGCTTATCACTCTCGTTTATGAGATTTCAGACACTTTCATGTTGGTGCATGTGTTTAAAAGGCTGCCTCTCACTCTATGCCCTGTTCAGAGTAAGCAAGCAACTGAAGACAGCTTTCCTTTTAGGTTGTTCTTTTGAGAAGCAGCACAGTGACGAGGAGGTGAATGGCTTGTTGCTTGGATCAGGCCGAAAGCAACACTACCAGCAACAGCCCACACTACCACAAAAGACTACTCCTAATAAAGGGCATAATTACTTCCTAGGCTTATAGTCACAAATGTATATAAATGTAAACCACTAATAAGTTGAAACACTGAATGAATGGCATCATTCTGATGATTTAAGGGGCGAGCATTTTGTGCATTCCTAAACATGTATGAGATAAACTAAAAATAGGCAAAATCACAGGTCTAATACCACCACACACTTCCTTATTGTATTGCTACAAAGGAGTGTTTTGTTGTGGATTAGACAATGCCTATTAGTCACCCAGAACAATCACATTCAGGTCTGGCTTCAAGGATGACTGGTATGGGGTAATTTGAGAGGTACTGGCAAATTTGAAGCCATTGCTATGTTATGTTTTCCAAAATGATAAAGGTACCCAAGGCACGATGAATGAATGAGAGAGTAGATGGGATGAAAAGAGAATGGGAGAAAACTAGGCGGCAGGAGATAGTGGGTAGTTAGGATAAAAATGGAGTGGAAGAGAGGGGAGGTAAGTGGGAAAAGGAAGTAGGGCAGCTGTGATAGAAAGTAGTCCACGAGCAATTGCTTAGGTGGCCTCTGTGTATGTGTGTGTATGCAGGCATGCTTAAATGTAAAGAGACCTAGAGCTTTGTGCAATTCTTGCAGTAGTGTGATAATTCTTAGAGACAAAAGTCTCTCTGAAATTTCCAGTTGTATGTCTAACGTTCTCTGTCATTATTTAAGTCTTTAAGATTAACGTAAAAAGAGGCATTCCACAATGCTTGGTCTCCTTAATAAGCAAAATCAGATGCTGAGAGATAATTCTGAGATTAGTTAAGAGGATTCCAAGAAATGACAGACTGCAGAGGTTTTACATGGGACTGTAGAGAGAAGACCCACTGCCACTAGACTGAGTATCTTCCAGAAAGCGAAAAGGGCCTCAAGAGGACGCAAATACCTCACCAGGCAATGGAACACCAATGATGCAAATTTCAGGGGTTAACTTCTTTCCCGTGTCCTGTCTCACGCTGTACTCTTCTGACCCTGTCTTAGTAGGCTTTCTGAGCACTGCTGGCCAGAAGCTGGAGACGTTATCAGGCTGGAGAGAATGCAGTTTCCAGCGTCCTTTCTGGGCATGTCAGGAAAGAAAGCTTACTGCTGACTCTGCACTCCCCACCATGCCCAGCCAGACATTTCAGTGGGGATTCCGAATGTACCACCCAACTCCTAATTCATATTTTTTTAGGTTTTTTTTTTTTAAGATTGGCACCTGAGCTAACATTTGTTGCCAATGTTTTTTCTTCTTCTTCTTCTTCTCCTCCCTGAAGCCCCCCAGTACATAGTTGTGTATTCTAGTTGTAAGTCCTTCTGGTTGTGCTATGTGGGACGCCGCCTCAGTGTGGCCTGACAAGTGCTCCCATGTCTGCGCCCAGGATCCTAACTGGCGAAACCCTGGCCCACCGAAGCAGAGCACGTGAACTTAACCACTTGGCCATGGGGTTGGCCCCTCTAATTCTTTTTTTTTTTTTTTTTTTGAGGAAGATTAGCCCTGAGCTAACATCTGCCACCAATCCTCCTCTTTTTGCTGAGGAAGACTGACCCTGAGCTAACATCTGTGCCCATCTTCCTCTATTTTATATGTGGGACGCCTGCCACAGCATGGCTTACCAAGCACTACATAGGTCCGCACCCGGGATCTGAACCAGTGAAGCCCGGGCCACCAAAGCCAAACGTGGGAACTTAACTGCTATGCCACCAGGCCAGCCCCCCAATTCATATTTTTAAACACAGCATGAAACAAACCATCAATCAGACAACAGCAGCTGGCAGAGGGTCAAGCAGGCCCATCGTGGCTTAAACTCTGGTGAAAACAAATGAGGTTTAGGATTTCAGAGAATCTCTCCAGTTTCAGGCCATTACCAATACTGACTCTATTTTCTCTTGAACATCTCAGGCTGTCTGGGTTGCTCACCTTCATCAGACTGATGCCTGCACAAATCCATGGGCTTCTTGGTTCCCAGAAATTATAGGGATAAGTGACCAGGGCATCACCATATCCCTTCTCCCCTCCCTGCCACTTGTTTGGCATGATAAGATTCCAAGTTTCTCACTATGATTTCTCTTCAGTTAGGGTGTCAAATGGCCTTTTTTTTCTTGGTGAGGAAGATTGGCCATGAGCTACCATCTGTGCCAATCCTCCTCTATTTTGCATGTGGGACACCGCCTCAGCATGGCTTGATGAGCAGCATGTAGGTCCATGCCCAGGATCCAAACCTGTGAACTGCAGGCCATGGAAGCGGAGCCCGTGAACTTAACCACTATGCCACCATGCTGGCACCACAAAGGGCCTTTTTTTTAAAAAAATGTTTTAGTTTTTAGAGCAGTTTTAGCATCACAGAGAAATTTCAGAGTAAGTACAGAGTTCCTGTATCCCTGCTTCCTCCCCTACCCCTGCACAATTCCTCCTATTACTGATATCTTTCATTAGAGCGGCATATTAGTTACAATTGATGAACCACTATTGAGGCATTATTAATTAAAGCCCATGGTTTACATTAGGGTTCACTCTTTACACTGTACAATTCTATGGGTTCTGACAAAAGTATAATGTCATGTAGCCATTCTCACAGTTTTTACAGAATAATTTTGCTGCCTTAAAAAACCCTGTGCTCCACCTATTTATCCCTCCATCTCTCCCCTTCAACCCTTGCCAACCACTTATCTCTTCACCGTTTCCACAGATCTGCCTTCTCCAGCATGTCAGAGAGCTGGAATCATACCGTATATAGCCTTTTCAGATTGGCTTATTTCAATTGATAATGAAGTTTTCTCCATGGCTTTTTGTGACTTGATAGCTTATTTATTTTTATCACTGAATAATATTGCATTGTATGGATGTACCACGATTTATCCATTCTCCTACTGACGTGTATCTTGCTTGCTTCCAGTTTCTGGCAATTATGAATAAAGTTGTTATCAACGTTCATGCAGCTTTCATGTTTTCAAGTTTTCAACTTAGTTGGGTAAATACCTAGCAGCGTGTGGTAAATTCCTAGGATCATGTGCTAAGAATATGTTTAGCTTTTTAAGAAGCTATAAACATTTCTCCAAAGTGGCTGCACCATTTTGCATTTCCACCACAATGAGAGTTCTTGTTGCTCTGCATCCTTGCCAACATCTGTTGTTTTGGATTTTCACTACTCTAATAAGTGTGCAGTGCTATCTCATTATTGTTTTAATTTGCAGTTCCCTAAAGACATACGATGTTGAGCATTTTTTCGCATGCTTATTTGCTACCTCTAGATCTTCTTTGGTGAGGTGTCTGTTTAGACCTTTTGTCCATTTTTTAATTGGCTTGTTTATTTTCTTATTGTTGAATTTTAAGTCTTTCTATATTTTGGGTACCAGTCCTTTATCAGATACATGTTTTGCAAAGATTTTTCTCCAAGTCTGTGGCTTGTTTTTTCATCCTCTTAACAACGTCTTTCACAGAGCAGAAGGTTTAAATTTTAATGAAGTCTCACATTAACTTTTTCTTTCAGGGACTGTGCTTCTGGTGTTGTAACTAAAAACTCTAAGGTCACCAGATCATCTAGCTTTTCTCCTATATTATCTTCTGTACGTTTTTTAGTTTTGCACTTTACCTTTAGGTCTACGATCCATTCTGAGAAGGGTGTAACTTTTGTGAAGGGTGTACAGCCTGTGTCTAGGTTCATTGTTTTTGCATGTGTATGTGCAGTTGTTCCAGCACCATTCGTTGAACAGACTATCTGTTCTCCATTGACATGCCTTTGCTCCTTTGCCAAAGACCAGTTGACTACATTCTTGGCTCTCTATTCTGTTCCACTGATCTATTTGTCTATTCTTCACCAATACCATGCTGTCTTGATCATTCTAACTTTATGGTAAGTCTTGAAGTCAGGTAGTGTCAGCGCGCTGACCTTCTTCAGTATTGTGCTGGCTACTCTGGATGTTTTGCCTTTCCATATAAACTTTAGAATCAGTTTGTCAATATCCATAAAAATATCCTGTATTGTTTTCTTTCTTGATGAAGAACTTTTTTTTAACTTTGATTCTTACAAGGTAAGTCTACTGGTGACAAATTTCTTTAATTTCAATTTGTTTGAGAAAGTCTCTATCTCTCCTTCACTTTTAATGGATAATTTCACTAGATACAGAATTCTAGATTGGTGTATTTTTCTTTCAACACTTTAAATATTTCACTTCACTCTCTTATTGCTTGCATGGCTTCTGAAGAGAAGTCTGATATAATTCTTACCCTTGTTCCTCTATAGATAAGGTGCTTTTTCCTTTTGCTTCTTTCAAGATTTTTTCTTTGTCTTTTATTTTCTGCAATGTGTATATGAGATACCTAATTGTAGATTTTTTGGTATTTATCTTGTTTGGGGTTTTTTGAGTTTCCTGAATCTGTGGTTTGGTGTCTTTCATTAATTTTAGGAAAATCTCAGCCACTTTTACTTCAAATATTTCTTCTATTCCTTTCTCTCTTTTTTCTCATTATGCTATTCCCATTATGTTTATGTTACACTTTTTGTAATTGTCCTACAGTTGTTGGATAGTTGGTTCCAGTTTTTTCATTCTTTTTTCTCTTCACTTTTCAGTTTTGGAAGTTTCTATTGACATATCGTCAAACTCACTGATTCTTTCCTTGGTCATGTCCAGTCTACTGATAAGCCCATCAAAGGCATTCTTCATTTCTGTTACATTGTTTTTGATTTCCAGCCTTTCGTTTTGATTCTTTCTTAGAGTTTCCATCTGTCTGTTTACAATTACCCATCTGTTCTTACGTGTCTCCACTTTTTCCCATTAGATCACTTAGTGTATTAATCATAGCTATTTTAATTTAAAGCCTGATAATTCCAAAGTCTCTTCTATATCTGTGTCTGGTTCTGATGCTTGCTTTATCTATTCAGACTGTTTTTTGTCTTTTAGCATATCTTGCAGCTGAAAGGTGGACTTGCTATATTAGATAAAAGGAACTAAGGTGAACAGGCTTTTAGTATGAAGTTTTATGTTTATCTGGCTAGGAGTTAGGCTATGTTTATTGTTTGCTGTAGCTCTGCAGAGGCTAAAATTTCCTCCAGAGTCCTTGTTTTTGTTTCCCCTTTTGTCTTTGTCTTTCCTTAGAAACTCCTTCTTAAATAGCGTCTGAACCTTGCAGTCCTTTCAACTGTAATCCCCTGTTTTTATAAAGGACCCTGTTGATGCGATGTTAAAGCGTGGGGGAAGGGGAAACATTCTCTAATTCTATTGCTTAGTTCTCCTTCTTGTACTGAGTCTGTGCCCCTGAGCTGTGACCTTCAGAAGAGCTTCTCGACTTTGCTCCTCTCCATCTTAAGTGAGACAAGCGGATGAGAGGGGGCTAGAGTTAGGTCTTTGCCTTCCCCCACATCAGTCAGGCTCTGGTAAAACAGTTTCCCTCGAAGGAAGAACTTTGTTAAGAAGAGAGAGCTCTGGACTACTTCAAAATGGTTACTTTTCCCCTCTCCCTGACAAAAGCCTGAGGGGATTTTTCTCTGATTTTCACTGTGAGAATCTAGCAGGGGTCCTGGAGGTAAAACTCATGAAAGTTGGGAGTCCCCCTAATGCTGGGCCTCCCAGAGTTTTGATCTCCCAGAGTGAGTCCACACTCGGCCTCCAGCAATTAGTCAATCGCCCTTTAGGTGTTCCTACCTGATGCAGGCCCAATGCAAGTTTCTACTCTGAATAAGCTCTCATTCTCTCTATTCACCTCTCTTTCTAATTTTGGGGCAGCATTTTGCCCTGTGACCTCAATTCTCTGATGGATCTAAGAAGAGTGGCTGCCTTTCAGCTTGCTCAGCTTTCCTCTTGTGAGGACAGGAATGGTGACTTCCCCACTCCTCACTTGTCAGAGTGGAAACTGGAAGCGATTTCAATGGACTTTTCATTTATTGTTCTCCTCAGCTAAATGCAACTCAGATCAAACATGGAAAGGTGACACACAAAGCAGGGACAGTGGTAAAAACCAGACAGGTAGAACATTTTAACTTAAGACTCAGTCAAAGGTAAAAGATTAAAATAGATTTTATAATTATTTTTTCCACATGACATAATTATAAATTCCTGTAAGGAAGGACTTCCCTGTGCCAAAATACATTTTCAGGCATTTCTTTTGAGTATTTAAACTTATCATAAAAAATCACTTAAAATATTTTCATTCACACAAGCAATGGAACACAGCCCAGTCATTGTGTCACCAAACACTACCAGGATTTCATTATCTATTTAAAACAAGCAGCCACCCACCACAGCACATTCTAATACCTGGAATATGAATCTGATAGGAAAGTAACACATTTTCCAAATGAGTGCTGTTTACCAAAACAGTCCTAGACAAAACTGCTTTTCAAAAGATTTATATAACCCCAACTGTGTACACATACACACATCAGCACTCTCTCTTTCTCATATATACACACAGACACTCACTATGCAAACAAAGGAAGACACCATTTTGCTTATGGATTCCATGTCAGGAACAGACAGACTGTGGCTATCAAATACTTCTGCTCTGATGTACCAGAGAGTTACATCTTAGAGGAGCAGTAACCTGCATGATGCCTGCCTCTGGCACTGATCCAAACCTGTGCAAGGAGCTGTGCAATGCCCTCTTCCACTGAAGCATGTGGATTGCTCCAGCCCATAGGGGTGGGTGGAAAAGAGTTATAAAATATAAATAGAGACAGGACAATGACTATATTTATTCAGAGGTGACAACAGCATTAAGCAATTTAGGTCAGCTGATGCAAGAGCTGAGAAGCTGAACCTTTACAACAACTGGCATGATGGTCTATCTTAATTATTAGATCAGGCAAGTGCGCCCTGGTTAATGTTGTTGATTTGTTCAGATTTGCTCTTTGCTCCCCATACTTGCTGATATTGCCCTCGCAGGGAGTTTAAGATTGACAAATGGCCCATGGAGTAAAGAATGAACACTAAATGGATGAAGAGAAAGCCTCGTCTTTATGTGCTATGTACTCCACTCACACAGAATACCTCCAAGAGGGAGTCTGGCTGCTGCAATTTGCTACGGTTCAGTGTGCACCATATTTTGATAATGTACAGAGAGTGTCTTATTGCAGTCAAATAATATCTTGAGCTCTCACAACAGCAAACTGCAGGAACTTCAAAGGGATTCCAGTCCAACTGGAACCATCATTACAAAACAAATTTTAGCTTTATTGTTAGCCAGACCACAAAGGGGCAGAGACTGTGCCAAAGTAAATGCTCTTGAAATCTCCTCTATATGTTACCTTTGAACAATTAATTGGTCTCCTGGAGACAAGAAAAAAAAAAGGAAAGAAAACCAAATAAAAGATCGACAGTGGAATATATTGTTTTTGGATGTTGTAGCACAGATAAACCATAGTCTTATTGCACAAATATCTGCCAAATTGATCATGAATTTCAACTACTCTGTAATTTTACACAGTAGGTTAGGTATTGTAAACTGAAATTATAGTCACTTTGTAGATTATATTTTCAGTTGGTGAAAGAGAGGAGATTCTACTGCATAAGAGAATCTATTGTATTTAACATCCAGCTGTTCAACAGACTGTTGTCCCCAAGCCTCAGAGGTGACCTTCACTTAGGAAGCATTTCCCTGTCGCTAACACAAATTCCTTACATGTGGGCCCTTCACCAACATGACTTCTTCCAGCATCCTCCAAAGTGACAAGACATGGCTCTGGGAAGCCAAGTTAGTAAATAGGACAAGTAGGAGGTGAGTGACAGTGAGTAAATGGAGGCCTGACCCATATCAGGACTGGAATGTTTTAAAGTGTCAATCCCAAATATCAGAATCTCTTTGCCTGTGATGGCTCTTTCTCTTCTTACACTTTCTGTTTTCCAAAGTACTGTACAACCTAAGGCTCAGGTCAGATTTTAGCTCTGATTCTTTACTGTAGCTCAATTTTTTACATCGGGAATGGCACCTGTCTTCTGGCCTTCCTCCCTTGGGACCTGTGCCAGAATATGTAATGTCACATTGATAAGGTCCTTTAAGATCCTCATATTAAAGGGGTTTATAAAGGCAAAGTATCATTGATGGCACATATTCTAGATATAACATCTGAGCTGTCAGAATCACAGAACAGTGTCCCCTAGAATTACCTTTGTTCTACAGACACGACTCTGCAGAGATGTTTATCCAAGGTGGGCTCCCAGGAGTGCCTGTCATTTCTAAAACTGACATATAAACTGATATATAAAAGGCTGCTTCTCATGACAAATCACCCTGGATGATGTTTCCTAATGAAAAGTCACATGAGTGTGCAAGAGAGAATTTAACTCTTGGTCTGTGCTCTCTGACAGTTCACACTTACTGCTGCCTCCTTAGAAGGGAGGCTAAAAAGAAGCAAAACACACACACACACAGACACACACACACCACACACAGACATACACACATACCCCCACCACACAAATCCCTTCCAGAGAGGCAACGGACACAGGGTGTGTGTCCATGCAGGGAAAGGAATGTGTCTGCACAACTGCCTCTTGGCGGTGTCCTGCTACCTGGACATGCTGGTACTGGTCTGAACATGACAAAAGCTTCTGCTTGACTGACATGCATGATATCACACTGCAAACTCTGTCACATTGTTGGATAAGTCACTTATTTTTCAGTCTGCTGTGTTCTAGCACGCAAGGTTCCAAAACGACAAAGGAAAAAAGTAACCCTACAGTGTTCAGAATCTGAAGCTGTGAGACATTACGAAAGGTTCCTCACTCAGGACAAAGAGTGTGGTTCTGAGTGAAGAGGAAGAGGTGTCAGCCCCAGGTGCAGAGCGGGGGCTGCCTGACTGACAGAGAGCGCTTTCAGCCGAGGCGCTCACTGAGGGCTGCGGAGGGGAGCCATGGAAGCCTGCTGGCCCTTTTGATGTTGTTGAACACCACAAGGAAGTGCTGGAAGGTGAGTAAAGAGAGTGCTGTGAATCTGATTTTCAAAAAACCATTTAGCATATTCGATGTGGAAATTGCTCCTCTTCTGAATGGAAAGATGATAGAATTTAGACAAGAAAACCTGACTCCAAATTAAGGACCCTTCACTTACAAGCCTTCCAGCCTTCAGTATTTGCTAAGTTTTACATTTACGAAATGCTCTTTTTCCCAAAACCTTGACATTTTATAAACACCTACATTTTACCTTCCCAATCAGATGCAATTGTGAGTAATTTGATGGGATTCATTTATTTTATTCTATAATTTATTCTAAGACAAATAAAAAGAAAAGAGAAAAAAAGGAGTCTATGTCCAAAGAAATCTTAGTACAGTTTGTAACACGTCACACCTTTAGACGGGAAGAAGCCAGCATTGTTTTAGAGCCCAAACAAAGTCTCCTTGGACTCTCTTCCCCAGCCCCTTACCCAGCAAACTGCCAGCCAGTGGCAGCCAAAGCATGGGCATTTCTGGTCAGGTTCACAGATGAAGGATCTTCAATTAAAGGGATTCAGGTTTTCACCCTTTGGCCACTCTGGTACCTTCGCCACGTGTGTAGACCAGGGTCACAACATGCCCACTGGGCCAGGCAAGCAGGCAGATAATGTCAGCAAGCGAATGTGCCCCCAGTGTTGAAGGTCTTCTGATTTCTCAGAAAAAGGAATCTGGGTTTTTCTGGGAAATCATCTGATATTTAAATTCAATTAAAGAAAGCACCTCTATTGGCCCAGTCGGTCCTATAGGTTCCCAATTTGAGACCTCTGGATGGGCAACATGGAGGAAGAGAGAAAACACACATGCAGCAAATGCATGGAAACCTTGCTGGGTTGATTCCATCGATGTCCTCCTGTTTGGTATTGGTTCCTATAACATACATCTTACCCCACTGATGGCTCTAGTTGTAAAGGTGTTACGAGATTCAGCTTTAAGCCCTGTCACAAAGGACAAACTATTTTAACCCAAGAAATTCTGGCTGAAAGGCTGATGTCAGAGGTCCAAGAATTCTGGTTCCAGTGCTGGCTTTTCTCCTAACTTCAGCAAACAGGATACAACCTTTTACCCCCATGGGTTTCAAGGAGACAGGGGCGGGTATCAACTAGAAATGACGTGATGTTCTGATTTCGGGGAATAAAAGCTTTAGACACGAGAGGTGTCTTCATCTCACTTGTGTTTTCCCTAAATTTGTTTTCCAGTTAATTAAAAAATTCCTTTGCTCACATTCAACTTTGTATTTACAACTTATAAGATGAAGTACTAGGCTCTTGGCCTTTGACATATAATTAATCATATCGCATCTATCCTAAAATCCTCTAGATTATCAACAGAAGTTTTTCTAACTTTAAGTACACCACATTTTATAATACGAAGTGTGTGGGTTTTTGGCATCAGTAGACCTTGTTTAGCACTATAAAGTGAATCTGCCATCTATTAGTCAGGTACCTTACACAAGTCACTTGATCTCTTTAGACATTAGTTTCCTCATTTGTAAAACGGGAATGAAAACAATAACATCTAACTTCACAGTGTTGTGAGGATTACTGAACTAGTATACAAATACCAGGATGCGGAGCAACTGGAACTCTCAGATATTACTAGGTGGAAGGCAAAAGGGCAGAGCAACTTTGGAAAACAGTTTGGCAGTGTCTTTAAAGTTAAAAATGTACTTCCCATATGAACCAGCAATCCCATTCACAAGTATTTACCTAAGAGAAATAAAAACATATGCCTACACAAACCTCATATGTGAATGTTCACAGCAGTGATATTCATATCATCCCAAAAGGAAACAATCCAATAACCTTCAGCTGCCGCATGGGTAAACTATATATCCACACAACGGGACGCTCCTCAGCAACAAACAGAAATGAACTACTGACATGCGTAAGAACGTGGGCGCATCTCACAGTCACTCTGTTAGCTGAAAGAAGTTGAACACGAGAGACGTCAAAGGAATGATTCCCCGTATATGACATTCTAGGAAAGCAAAAACTAGAGTGACCAAAAAAAAGCGGGCAGAGGGACTGACAGCAAAGGGACAGAAGAGAACTTTCTGGCATGAAGGAAATGTTCTATATCTTGGTTGTGGAGATGGCTACACAACTGTACATGTTGCCAAAACTCATCACATTGAAAGTGAGGGATTTTTATTTTAAATAAATAGTATCTCATTAAAGCTGGAGGAGGGAAAAGCCAAGCATGTCACCCGGCACCAAGTAAACATGCCAAGTACGTTAACCCTCTGCCTGCTCAGTGTCCTTTAGAATTATAACCCTGTGCCTGTCTGTCAATGCTGCCTGTCATCGAAGCCATGCTGATCTTAAGCTTGAGTGTAGCTTTTTCCCCTTCAAGTACTTCTGACACCAAACTGCCTTTTTTTTTACTATTTACCTACCGCAGAAGAAAAGGAAAAAAAGAAGACAGTGAGACAAATTAATGTTTGTAAAGCACTTGTGACACTTGGATAAAAGCGGTAGTTGTCGTTACTCGTTTTCAACTCTACAAATAGTGCAGTTCTTTGTTTGATAAGTGACTTTAGTAATAAAGTAAAAAAAAATCTGTTTAATCTTAAAAGGTAATTAAAAGGCCATTTGACCATACATTCCTCATCTCTCTTTATGCCGACAGATTGCTGATGCTCACATTTCTAGACTTCTGCTGACAGGCTCCTAGATTCTGAGGGTGTTGAGCCCTCACTGGGGCCAGTGCAGGGAGCTGGGCATGAACAGTCAACAGGAAGAAAGGAGTGAAGACGGTGGAAAGGAACCAGAGGGGCACAGAGGTGGAAATTTTAGGCTCAGGTTGAAGGAAAAGTTGCAGCTCTTTCACCCCACATTTCTTGGCTTTACTAATTAATAATGTTTTTAAGTTTTTAAAAGCTAACAATTTGTGATAGCCTTCTTAATCTTATCAGTAAGTTCTTAAATATCATACGTTGGAGCCTTTTTTGGGGCACACACCCAGATCTGAATTTCCCTTCCCATTCTGGATGATTATGCTATAAGGCAGAGGATAAAGAGTCATTTTCTGAGACAAAACATTGATCTACACTGGGGCCTTCTGGGCCGGTTCCTGATGACTACGGGTCTTCTCCAGAAGTGGCAGCAGAATTGGAGCCTGTAACTAATTACAAGCCTCTTCCTGGCTGGAGGCACACGGTTGTAAGGGGAGTGTGGAACCAAGTGAGCTTCTCATACTCTGCTCTCTGAAACCTGAGATGACGCAGTTCTCTGCTGCACAACACTGTAGAGCGTTCAGTCGGTGTTATGACTTGTCTGGTTCCCACAGAAGGAGGAATCCTGCCAAATATTTGTAATCCACGCTGAAGTATGCAATCAGGGAAACCACACCCAGAAGCAAGTGCGTGGCTACATGATTAAAGTGATCTTGCTTGAAGACCAGATGGAAACATTGGTCAGGGATGGAAGAAGCTGACGAACGACCGTGAACAGCATCTCTAACACTTCGGCTATCGTGAACAGCATCTCTAACGCTTCGGCTATCGTTCTTGGCAAAGTGTTTTCTCCTTAGACTCTAGTAGACATGCATCTTTGTCTATGCCCACTGATTAATCACAGTATTCTTTTTTGTACATGTATTCATTAAAGACAATATCTGTATCTGTGTAAAGCATCCAGGTACAGAGATCCTCCTGACTGGTTTGTATTTATGTCATAAGCCAAGATAGCCTGCACCTATGTGCAAATGATCCTCTCTTTTCCTCTAACTAAAGTATTTCGTAATGTTTCCATGACAGTACTGGGTAAAAGCGCATGATATATTAATGTAGCAACTTTCAGGATGGAGCTGCTCCAAGTTTCAGGGCTGGCTTCACTACACAAAATGGTTAAAACCACTCACTCTCTGAGGCACTGGTAAGATAAAACGACTAAACAAATTAACGTAGCATTCCAGGATGCAAATAAATTTTTAAAAAAATGAGATTATTTAAATTAGTAAAGCTGAAATTAATTTTTTATAGTCAGATAATAACTACTAGCAGCGCCATCTGTTGAAATATTGCAAAACTTCACTTCCTCCATCCAAAATAATATTTACTTAAGTAAAGGAAGATAAAAATGTTTGGAATCACAAGCAGAACTGGAACTTTATGGGGTTTTAGTCCATCTCCAGTTTCAGGCAAAATCACAACTATGATATTTTCCAAGGCAAGAGGAAAAGGGTTATTTGTAAAGCCCTTACCTACATCAGTCACCTCTCGTGTTTATTAACCTCACGGACAGAATTTCTCCCTTAACAGAAAACTAAAGAGCTCATGCTTCAAGTCCAGTGTGTTTCCCGAGGCTCTACTGTCAGGGAAGGCAGAAGTTGGGAACAGCTGGACAGCACCCACTGTACACAACCTCCCACACTTCACAGGGCCACTGGGTTTCAGAGCCAGAAATGGCTCAGGTTCCATTTTACAGGGAAGGAGAATGAGGCCCATATTCTAGGTCTAGATCTTGCCCAAGGTCAGACAGGTGGTGAGTATCAAGGTCAGGACCTGACTTTAGGCCCCAGGTGTTCTGAATTTCAGCCCAGAACTCTTTCCATTGCATTCCAGGTCCCTCCCTCAAATGCGTGTAGGGGCCAATATTAACTCATCCATCCAAGAGATAGTCATCAAGCAGCTGTGTTCCAGGTATTGTCCAAGGTGCTAGGGGGACAGCAGTGAACACAATGAGCACAGTCTCAGGCTTATGGAGCTTACATTCTAATGGGACGAGAGATGCAAGAAGGCAGAGGGTAGTTGTAACGAGAGTGTTGCTGTTTTATAGAAGCTTCTCTGATAGAGTGACATTCACACAGAGACAGAAAGACAGAGGGAGCCAGCCCTGCTTTCCAACCTTCTGGAGGAAGAGCAGGTCTGCATGTCCTGGGGGTCAGTCTGAAGGTAGGTGAAAGAGGTGAGTGGGGGTGAGAGGAGCAGGAGCTAAGCTTATGAGGCAGGGGAAGGGGCGGGTCATGAAGAACCTTAGGGGCTGTGGGAGGACTTAGGATTTCATTCTGAGTGAGATGGAAAGCCACAGGAGCGTTTTGAGGAAGTAACGGGATCTCACTTCATTTTAAAAGTGTCACGCTGGCTGTTGTCTTGAGAATGAGCTGTAGGGAGGCAAGAATGGATGCTGTGAGGATGCTACTAGAAGAATCCATGACAGAAAGCATGGTGGCTTAGTCTAAGGAGGTGGTGAGACGTGGCTGGACTCTGGATATATATTTCCAAAGGAAGGTAGATAGAGTTTGCTGATGTATAAGTTGTGGGGTATAAGAAAGAGAGGAGTCAAAGTTGACTCTGAAGTTTTGGGGTTCAGCAAAAATAATCACTACATTTGTTGAGTACCCACTACGTGTCAGGCATATAATTTCTACTAGTCTCAGAAACTCTGAAAGGTGGGTATTATCCCCACTATACAGATGGAAAAAAATTCAGTAGCTTGCTAAGGTCACACAGGTGGGAAGTGCTGAAAGGAATACAGGGCTGACTCCAAAGCCCTTTTCCTGTCTCCCACCTGAATCTGCTCGAGCAATCAAGCAATTCCAGCTCCCTCTACCTCCTACAATTACGTGTGTGTTTCCACCTTAAATCTTCTCTGCGATTGTTTTCTGAAACTCATCCACGGTCTTCAATCACATCTTCAGTTGCTGAGTCACAGATCCACGGCAGCTCTTAGGTCTCCATCTGGAATACCAGCCCAAATGGAAGAATTTGTCTGGGGACTTTCTACTCCTACATAGAGTTTAATTTATCTTTAAGATATTGCTGTAATAGTCTTCATTAGGGACATCAAATAAAGTACCAATTCTATAAAGATAGCCAACTAACACTTTTGAAGTATATCCAGATTTTTGGGGGGACCACTTTTTCCAACTTTTGGCATCTGTTCAAGGAATATGAATTCATGAAAAATGTCAGCTCTCCACATAAGCTTTGGAAGGAAAATAAATGATAGGACTTTAACATGCTGTCATTTGCCCTGGAGATCACCAAAAACCAATGTCAGAGAATGTGTATTTGTATAGTCATTGCCATAAAGATTCCTTTCTTATGGAATGGTCTTGTTATGAGGATTGCATAGAAAATGATGCTCTGAAACTGTAACTTTTGTGGCAACATCCGCACTAGTAGCCTATCATGCAGACAGACAAGTATTTGGTCTTTTTATCAGGCTGAGATGTTAATTGTGTCAGATACATATTTTTAACCACTGAAGGAGGAATGGCTCGTGTGGGATCCCATGTTTCATACTGGGTTGGCATACAACCACAGAAGGATTCATCTACCGCTTCACTTCCCTCTTCCTCTTCATTTGACTTTGCCCCACGCCCAGTGACTGCAAACGTGAGCCAAAAGAGCTCATAAAATTACTTAAGTGCAGGCCTTTAAAACTACTTTACAATAAGTACTTAAAAGCTTTCACTAGGTATTATACAGTAACTTTTTATTCTCTGAATGAACTGTCTCATGACTAATATCACCTAGCAATGTAGCAATCTAGGGACACTCCCCCTGAGTCACAACTAGTGTAGAACTGAATAGAGGTATAATTTAAAAAACTACACCCACAACTTTAAATCAGATACATTTGTATCTTCTGAAAAGACACTGGATATTAGAAGTAAACATGTTCCGGGCAACCCTGCAGCAGGTAAACTTGTAACATCAGCAGCGAGCCCATCACTCACTGACACAAATCTTTCTTTTTCTTTTGTGTCCCATAACTATTTTACATTCCCAGGGTTTTTGTCCAAGTTGTCTTTCCATTACTCACAAGACTGAGTTGAGGGCTATCTTAGAGTGCAAGCTATTGGAACACAGGATTTATGTACTACAGTGTCATGCAAATGGAGACTCCCTAAATGCCCTCTGAAAAATTATAATAAAGTTAAAGAAGAGCCATGATTTCTTTAAGTCAAGTAGCCCCTATCTGGCCTAATCTTAAATGAATATTCAAATTGGCTTTCAACAGCACAGAAAGCAGACTGAAATACATGGAGTCATATACAAAACATGAGCAAGTGATAAGATTGCTTTTGTTAAACAAAATGAAACTGGTGCACATTTACATATACGAATGCACTGAGTGTTGGTTCTTCTACAGAAATCATCTTAGAAGTCTAATATTACTTATACTAGTCTTGGTTCAAAATATTTCTGGAGTATTTCTTTGGAAATTGCCTTAGTCTACAAGTCACACTGGAGAACCAGTTTTACATGGTGTAGTTACAATATTTTTAATTTGTTTTGCTTTAACAGCTTTATTTAGGTTCATAATTAGCATCCGATAAAGAGCTGCCATCCTTATCTTTGTTCCTATGTGTGTCACATGTCTTTCTAACATTTTTTCTGTCACTGGCTTTGTGCAATTTGATTATGAGGCACCTCAGTACAGTTTTCTTCCTGTTTCTTGTGCTTGGCATTTGTTGAACTTCTTGGATCTAGGCATTTATAGTTTCCACGAAATTTGGAAAAATTTTTGTTATTATTTTTTCAAATATTTCTTCTGTTCTCCCCTCCCTTTTCAGGGACTCCAATTACATGTACATTAGGGCACTTGAAAATTGTCCTGTAGAACTGATACTCTGTTCATTTTTTTGAAAATTTTTTTGTGTGTTTTTCATTTTGGATAGTTTTTTATTGCTAAGTCTTCAAGGTCACTAACCTTTTCTTTTGCAATGTCTAATATACCGTTAATTCCATCCAATATAATCTTCATGTCAGGCAGTATAGATTTCATCTCTGTAAGTTCAATTTGGGTGTCTTCTTTATATCTTCCACCTACCTAACTTTTTTAACATATGGAATAGGGTTCTAAAAAGTAGTTTAATGTCCCTGCCACTAATTTTAACATCTGTGTCAGTAGAAGGGTGGTTTTGATTGAGTCTTTTTCTCTTCATTGTGGAACGTATTTTCCTGCTTTTTGGCAAACTTGGTCATTTTTGATTGGATGCCATACATTGTGAAATTTACCTTGGGGAGCGGTGGATATTTTTATATTCTTATAAATACTCTTGAACCTTGTTCTGGGACACGGTTAACTTACCTGGAAACAGTGTGGTCCTTTTGGGTCTTCCTTTTAAGATTTGTTAGGGGTGTCTGGAGCAGTGCCTAATCTAGGGCTAATAAAGCTCCATACAGAAGCAAGACCCTTCTGAACACTCCAACCAATGCCTGTGGATTTTGACCTTTTCCAATCTGGCTTGTGGGGACAGGCATGTTCCCAGTCCTGTGTGAATGTTTGGTACTATTCCCTCTAATCCTTTTAGGTAGTACTTCCCCAGCCTTAGATAGTTTCCTCATATGCATGTATTGATCAGCACTCTCCTAAATACTCCAGGGGAGACCTCTGCAGATCTCTGGAGCAATCTGTGCAGTTCTCTCCTCTTTGGTTCTGTCCTGAGTATTCTTGCCAGTCTGGCCTCCCTGAACTCTCACCTCTGTCCTCTCCACTTAGGGAGTCTGTGGGCTCTGCCTGACTCTTGTTTCCATGCTGCATCTTGGAAACTCTCTCAGGGCAGTGAGCCAGAGCTCTGCTTCTCAGCAGCCTGGGGTTTGCTGGTTAGGATCCCAGGTGCAGACATGGCACCGCTTGGCAAAAGCCATGCTGTGGTAGGCATCCCACATATAAAGTAGAGGAAGATGGACACGGATGTTAGCTCAGGGCCAGTCTTGCTCAGCAAAAAGAGAAGGATTGGCAGTAGTTAGCTCAGGGCTAATCTTCCTCAAAAAAAAAAATAAAAAAGAAAAGTAGGAAAGGCAGGAACAAGTACTTTCACAAAAGGATGATTATATTCCATGTTCTTGGTTCCGCACGCTAGAGTTCCTAATGTTTTAAGCAAAAAGAAAATAACTATAATGAAATATAATGAAACCTTTTAACATTGAGGAAGTGATAGCTCAGACCTGGCCTATTACTGTACACCTGTAACCTGTGTCTTGCAAAAGAATGTTTCACCCTCCGTACTGGCCAGGACCACTCCCGTGATTGGCTGCTCTGGAACGGGTCACATAAGCTGCTGATCTTTGTAAAACCAGCTGAAGAACCATTTTCTCCCCTGAGAATTTTCTTCTGTTCTTTGCTAATGATGGCTACTTTAATTTGCTTTGTTTCTTCTGCACTTAAGTAAATATTCCTCAAGTTGATGCACCAAATCTTTCTTTCGGAATAACAGAAGATTTAATAAGCACGTACACATTTGTTTAGCGCTTTGACAGCTTATCAACAGCTTCACAAACAGTGTTTCTATTACTCTTCAAGACAAGCCAAGGTGGAATGCAGGGCAGGCACTGTTATCCTCATTTCACAGAGGAGGAAAGTGAGGCTCAGAGGGTTAGAAGGTAACTTGATCCAAGTTATACAGCTAGTAGTTGGAAGAAGCAGGGTAAAAGTCCAGGCATCTTGATGCTAAATCCACTGCCCTCTACTCCAAAATGAGTTTATCTTCAATAATGTAAAAGAATGTGAGTGGGGGCCCAGCCCAGTGGGTAGTTAAGTTCATGCACTCCACTTTAGCAGCCCGTGGTTTGTGGGTTTGGAGCCCAGGTGCGGACCTACACACCGCGCATCAAGCTGTGCTGTGGCAGTGTCCCACATGCAAAATGGAGGAAGACTGGCACAGAAGTTAGCCCCTGGATCGTACCCAGTCACCCCACTGCCGAGGACCCCACACTCTCCACCAACGCCCTGTACACTCCACCTGTTCCTTATGCAGGCCCTGCCCCACAGAGCCAGACACACTCACCTGCCTGCAGAAGGTCAAGGCTCCCAGTCTATGCAGGCCGGCGAGTAGCCTGGGGGCTTGCTGTTGGGTGGGGCCGGTCTCTAGGGTGGGCTGCCTTCCCTGGCTGAGCTGGATTAAATTGGTGCTGTAATGTGTCAGGCAGACCCCTGGGCTAACAGGCCAGTCGAAGAACTCCAATGGTGTCTGCCAGCATCAGTGTCAGCACACCTATACTAGGTCACAATAATGGCTGCCACCAATGTCTCAGTCCCTGGAGAGGTCTTACCTCTTACCAAGATGCACCCAGAGCCTACCAGGTGAGTCTCTTTTCACGAAAAGACTGTGCACCTTTCTTTCTGGTGACTTTAGGTTGCTTCCTGAAATGGGTGAATTTGTGTGTGGGTCCTTTAAGAGCTGAGGTTTTTCCACTTATGTCTGATAGCTTTTCTGGGGGTATTCCCCATTGCAGTTAATAGCCAGTGAAGGCAGATATTATGACAGTTATCTCAGTTGTGCTGAGTCCAAAGGATGCTTAAAGCAGTAATGTGCCCCTGCTCAGGTCCCCAGCTCCTCCAGGGAGGGCTGCACACCTTAGGGTTGCTCCTGCCCAGCTGTGAAGCTCTGCAGCTGGCTAAGGTGGCTTTCTTTCTCTCCAGAAAGGAATTTCTGCCTCTTCCAACTCAGTCAGGACTGTCCCTTGTTGTGGGGGTTCTTTTTATCAAGTTTTCAGTTCTCTCTCAGGGATAATTTTTCCAAGAATAGTTGTAGCCTGGTTGTGTTCATGGGAGGAGGTGAGTTCAGGGTCCATCTATGCTGCCATCTTGATGAGATCTCCTTCCTCTACTTTATGTGGGATGCCACCACAGCATGGCTTGATGACTGGTGCTAGGTCTGTGCCTAGGATTCGAACCTGTGAACCCTGGGCTGCTGAAGCAGAGTGTGTGAACTTAACCACTATGCCACTGGGCCAGCCCCTAAGCATCCACTTTTGGAAGATGGAAACAATGATGGTAGGGCTGTAGTGAGCACAAAACAAGCTAGTGCCTAGGAGATGCACAGTAGTATGTGTGTCACACAGGAGGTGCCCAACAGCATAGGTGAAATTCAAGGCTATAACAACTGTTTTGCTGTGTGAGCCTAAATGCCACAAGTGAGCATATTTAAAGTGGCTGTGATTCCTACATTCTCCTCACGAAGTTTAATTAACACCTCTAAAGTTCACTGCTATGCTTTGATGGCAGGTATCATGCAAGTTCTGTGTCATTACTTCTACCACCTCGCTTATGAAACCCAGGAGTGGCACATTTCCTTTCAATGGGAGGAGGGATCCATTTGAAATGGGCTTTTCTGTGTAATGCCTTAACTGAGCCACTTTGGAAAGCATTTTGGGAAGTTGGATCAGTAACTGAGGTCACCAACTCCTTCCAGTCTGCCCAGGACTTCTCCAGTTTCAGCATTATGTCCCACATCCCAAGAACCTCGTCAGTCTTCACAAACTGGGATGGCTGGTCACCATAACATCACGGAGGCTGAACTAGTGATAAAAGAAGAAACCTAAAACCTACTTATGAGATATTCCTAAACAGAAAACAATACAAAAAACCATGGGCCTCTGCAAACCCATGTTCTAAACTAGCAGTTCTGAGTGTGGCCCACAGACCAACAGCATCAGCATCACCTAAGAACACACTAGATGAACAAATTTTGGGGTACCATGCCAGATCTAATGAGTCAGAAACTTTGGGGTAGAGGCCCAGGAATCTGGGTTTTACCAAGCCCTTTGGGTGATTCTGATGCTCACTCAAGTCAGAGAACCTCTGGTCTGGATCATAAGTAGAAGTCATACTAGATGTCAAGTAAAATGAAAACAATGAAAGCTTGTTTTCCTTTGCACATTATCATTACTTTCATTTCTGATTACTCAAATTGAACTGGGAAAATACTATGAAAGCACCTCCTGCTCCCTTGTTCCACAGGAATCCAGTGTTACTTGGAGATTTTCAAGTGTAAAGTATCTCCAAAAGGAACACACGGACATGAAAGGCATCTTCAGGGACAAGTGATACATATTACATCACTTGTAGCCACATGTGAATGCTCTTTATGCGTGTGTTCTAAAAGAAAAGGCCTGACAGAGATACTGCTCCCAGGCCCTGCACACCAGAACCCGTTTCCTCTCCTCAGCTGGTGCGCCAGGGCCTGGCTCCAGCAATAACAGCCTCCTGGGGAGATGAAAGCCCTGGTAAACACAGTTTATCTTGGTTAATGTATACTTTAGCTCTGTGTATATATGCACATATACATACACTGCAGTATTTATATATGACATACATGTGAAATATTACTGGAGAAGAGGCCTGGAATGGGTGGACAACACCTATAAAGTTAGAACTGAGATCTTTTAAATGCAAACTCGGTTTCCCTGAGTTGCCCTCTGCCCCTGTGGTAAAAACACACATGCATTTGTATCAGGAAGAAGACCCTTCTCCCTGCAAACAAGTTCAGCAGAGTCTTTTTTCTGTTTCCAGAAAGAGCTGAGTATTTTGTGGTGGCTTCTTTTATCTCTAGGGACGTTGCTTATTAGAAAAATCCACAGAATCACCGATCTCCTGACTAAGGAGACGACATGGTCAGAAGATGAGTTGGCTCAGGACTGCCGCTTTAAGTCAAGTGGACAAAACTGGGATTGAAGTGGAAAAGCAATCAGCCCACAGTGCCTAGCACCGAGAAAGGCAGGGGGCTGGCGCCTTCCAGGCCTTGTCTCTCACGCATGTGCGACCTGGGGACACAGGGGAGCGTTCTGGTGGAGGCGCTGCCCCCGTGGCAGTCTGGGGCCTCGCTTCCTTTTTTTGCGATGGGGGTGCATATTTCCTCAGGAAGGAGCAGATAAGTTACTCCTTAGGATTGTGAATGCTTTCTTGTCACCTGGCCAAATGGAAATTCCAAAAGTATTCTGAATAGACAGTGCCACTAGGATTCATGGGCATACATTCATAACAGCCCATAATCAAGGCGTGATGAAAATTCCAAACCTCCATTTTCATGCAAAACTAAATGGGTAGCTCAGAGTTAGGACCTCTAAAACATGTTAACCCTATGTGTGCTATAGGATCTATCTGTTCTATCTTAATCTCTGTGCATTACCAAAAAGTACTGATCCAGACTTTGTTAAATAAGACAAGTGTCATAGAAGTGTAGCATTCTCTGCTGCTCTTCCACTAAGGAACTAGTCTGGGAAGAAACAGAAGAGAGAAATAGAAGATTGCATATCAGGTTGGAAAAATGAGCCTGAAGACTTATATTTTGAGCATTGAAAGAAAAATAAAGAAAATGGGAATAAGGAAAAGAAGCCAGAGACGAGAGGCCGAGGAGGGACTTATAGGAGACAGGGCCTGGGGCAGCCAGGAGGGGAGTTTCAGAAAGGGCTTGACACCGGGAGGCATGTTGGAGGGGGCCAGAAAGGAAATGCTAGAACCTGGGAAGTCTTATGCATCCTAGGGCTGCTTAACAAATTCCCACAGACATAAGACAACACCGCTTATCCTCTTACAGCTCTGGGAGTGGGTAGGCCTGTTCCTTCTGGAAGTGTCAGAGGAGAATTCTTTCCCTTGCCTTTTCTAGCTTCTAGAGGCCACCTACATTCCTTGGCTTGTAGCCGCTTCCTCACACAACTCTGACCGCTGCTTCTGTCATCACATCTCCTTCTCTGCTCTGATCCTCCTGCCTATCTCTTGTAAGGACCCTTTAGATTACATTAAGCCCACCAGAATAACCCAGGATAATCTCTCCATCTCAAGATCCTTAACTTGCTCACATCTGCAAAGTCTGTTTGCCATGTAAGGTGACATAGTTATAGGTTCCAGGACTGGGACAGGGACATCTTTGGGAGGCATTATTCTGTATACCACCCAGGTCATGCTCCAGTATGCAGTAGCTGTGTTTGCCTTCCTCCCTGGCGTGGCTAAGGCGTGTGCTCAGCTTCCTGAAGCACTGAGGCAGGCTGGCCTGACACAGTATGGCTTAGCACCCTCTCTGCACTTTCCAGACCTAGTGAGGCTTCGCAGGAGTTTGCATGGTCCTCGGTAAAAAACTTCCAAAAGTTAGATACTTTTGCATTCCTTTCTATAAAGGAGGCCCCCAAATGTATAAACTCCTACAAAAACTGGATCTGCTCTGGTTTATCTATTTTGTCCATCTATTCAAAGACTCTCAGTTAGAAGCTACTGTTGAATTTGCAATACTTTGTATTTAAAGCTGTGGCAGAAATTTTACAGTTTGTAGGAGTGCAGAAAAAGAAATATTTCTTTAAGTAAAAATCTTCATGCTCCTACTAATTTATCTGAGTATGAGGGCTTTTTTTTTCATTATTTAAGAAAACACTTATTCTCACTACTCTTGGAAAAGTTCTTTTTTTTATAGGGTTCATAATAGTTTACATCAATGTGAGATTTCAGTTGTACATTATTTCTTGTCTGTCACCACGTAAGTGCTCCCCTTCACCCCCAGAGCCCCCCCCCACCCCACCTTCCCCTGGTAACCACTGAAACGTCTTCTTTGTCCCAGTACGTGTTTATATTCCACATATGAGTGAAATCATCTGGTGTTTGTCTTTCTTAGACTGGCTTATTTCACTTATCTAGATCCTTCCATGTTGTTGCAAATGGGATGAATTTGTCTTTTTTCTGGCTGAGTAGTATTCCACTGTATATATATATAGTCCACATCTTCTTTATCCAATCAGCAGTCAATGGGCACTTGGATTGTTTCCATGTCTTGGCTATTGTGAATAGTGCTGCGATGAACATAGGGCAGCATATGTTACTTTGGATTGTTGATTTCGAGTTCTTTGGATAGATACCCAGTAGTGGGATAGCTGGGTCATATGGTATTTCTATTTTTAGTTTTTTGAGAAATCGCCAAACTGTTTTCCATAGTGGCTGCACCAGTTTGCATTCCCACCAGCAGTGTGTGAGGGTTCCCTTGTCTCCACACTCTCTCCGACATTTGTTATTTTCAGTCTTAATGACTATAGCCAATTTAACAGGCGTAAGGTGGTATCTTAGCGTAGTTTCAATTTGCATTTCCCTGATGATTAGTGATGTTGAACATCTTTTCATGTGTTGATTGGCCATCTGTATATCTTCTTTGGAAAAATGTCTGTTCATCTCCTCTGCCCACTTTTTGATCAGGTTGTTTGCTTTCTTATTGTTCATTTGTGTGAGCTCTTTATACAATATGGAGATTAACCTCTTATCAGATATATGATTTGCAAATATTTTCTCCCAGTCGGTGGTTGTCTCTTTGTTTTGATCCTAGTTTCTTTTGTGTTGCAGGAGCTCTTTAGTCTGATGAATTCCCACTTGTTTATTTTTTCTTTTGTTTCCCTTGTCTGAGAGGACATGGTATTTGAAAAGATCCTTTTTAGTTTGATGTCAAAGAGCGTACTACCAATATTATCTTCCAGGAGTTTTATAGTTACAGGGCTTATCTTCAAGTCCTTGATCCATTTTGAGTTTATTTTTGTGTATGGTGTGAGATAGCGGTCTACCTTCATTCTTTTGCATGTGGCTGTTCAGTTTTCCCAACACCATTTATTGAAGAGACTATCTTTTCTCCATTGTATGTTCTTGGCACCTTTGTCGAAGATTAGCTCTCCATGGATGTGTGGTTTTATTTCTGGGCTTTCAGTTCGGTTCCATTGATCTGTGTGCCTGTTTTTGTACCAGTACCACGCTGTTTTGGTCAGTATGGCTTTGTAGTACGTTTTGGAGTCAGGGATTGTGATGCCTCCAGCTTTGTTCTTTTTTCTCAGGATTGCCTTAGCAATTTGGGGTCTTTGATTGCCCCATATGAATTTTAGGATTCTTTGCTCTATTTCCATGAAGAAGGTCATTGGGATTCTGATAGGGATTGCACTGAATCTGTAGATTGCTTTGGGGAGTATGGACATTTTAACTATGTTTATTCTTCCCATCCATGAGCAAGGAATCTCTCTCTATCTCTTTAAGTCATTATCAATTTCTCTCAGTAATGTCTTATAGTTTTCTTTGTATAAGTCCTTCACCTCCTTGGTTAAATTTATTCCTAGGTACTTTATTTTTTCAGTTGCGATTGCAAATGGAATTATATTCTTGAGTTCTCTTTCTGTAAGTTCATTATTGAAGTATAGAAGAGCAACTGATTTTTGTAAGTTGACTCTGTACCCTGCAACCTTACTGTAGTTGTTAATTATTTCTATTAGTTTTCCAATGGATTTTTGGGGGTTTTCTATATATAAGATCATGTCATCTGCAAACAGCGAGTTTCATTTCTTCACTCCCTATTTGGATTCCTTTTATTCCTTTTTCTTGCCTAATTGCTCTTCCCAAAACCTCCAGTACTATGTTGAATAAGAGTGGTGATAGTGGGCATCCTTATCTCATTCCTGTTCTCACGGAGATGGCGCTCAGTTTTTGCCCATTGAGTATGGTGTTGGCTGTGGGTTTGTCGTCTATGGCCTTTATTATGTTGAGGTAATTTCCTTCTATCCCCACTTTGTTCAGAGTTTTTTTTTTTTTTTATCATAAATGGCTGTTAGATCTTGTCAAATGCTTTCTCTGCATCTACTGAGATGATCATGTGGTTTTTATTCCTCAGTTTGTTGATATGGTATATCACGTTGATTGATTTGTGGATGTTGAAGCATCCCTGTGTCCCTGGTATGAATTCCACTCGATCATGATGTATGATCCTTTTGATGAATTGCTGTATTCGGGTTGCCAAAATTTTGTTGAGAATTTTTGCATCTATGTTCATCAGTGATACTGGCCTGTAGTTCTCTTTTTTCATGCTGTCCTTGTCAGGCTTTGGTATCAGAGTGATGGTGGCCTCGTAGAATGTGTTAGCAAGTATTCCATCCTCCCTAATTTTTTGGAATAGCTTGCAAAGGATAGGTATTAAATACTCTCTGAAAGTTTGGTAGAATTCCCCAGAGAAGCCGTCTGGTCCTGGGGTTTTATTCTTTGGGATGGTTTTGATTGCTGTTTCCATCCCTTTCCTTGTGATTGGTCTGTTCAGATTGTCTGCTTCTTCTTGACTCAGCTTTGGGAGGTTGTAAGAGTCTACGAATTTATCCATTTCCTCTAGGTTATCCATTTTGTTGGGCTATAGTTTTTCATAGTATTCTCTTATAATCCGTCGTATTTCTGTGGTGTCTGTTGTTATTTCTCCCTTTTCATTTCTGATTTTGTTTATCTGAGCTTTCTCTCTTTTTTTCTTTGTAAGTCTGGCTAGGGGTTTGTCAATTTTACTTATCTTCTCAAAGAACCAGCTCTTTGTTTCATTGATCCTTTCTACTGCCTTTTTTTGTTTCAATAGCATTTATTTCTGCCCTGACTTTTATCATTTCTCTCCTGCTGACTTTGGGCTTTGTTTGTTCTTCTTTTTCTAATTCAGTTAGGTATAATTTGAGATTGCTTATTTGGGATTTTTCTTGTTTTAAGGTATGCCTGGGAAAAGTTTTATTTTTATTCTGAATTTAATTATTATGCTTGCTGGAAAAAATCAGCAACCCTTTAATTTCATTTTCAAATAGTCATAAAAGTCATCAGAAGAAAAGTGAAAACTGAAAATTTGATGCTTAGATCAAACGGAGCTCCTACTACCACTTACAGCAGGAGGGGGAAGGGAGATCCTGGATTAAGTTTCATAACCTCCAGATTATTAATTTCTGCAAATTATTTGTTTCTCCCTTGGGGGGAAGGGGAGAAAAAAGCATATGTGTAGTCCCTTGGCTGCCGGTCCCTCTGAGCAGAGTCAGAAGCTGCAGGAAGGATTCACATCACATTTTACATTCTCACAGGCAGCGAAAAAGGATATCAGGGACATCGATGCGAGGAGAAAGATGGCCACATCATAGGACAACAGCATCTATTTTTGGTGTTTTGCAGACTTGAGCTCTTTTGTCTGATGAATGTGCTATATGATAAACACAGGTGCTAGCGCAAAACCTGCTGAGGCCCCTCCTCTCCACCTGTGGGCAGCATCCTGCAGGAGTCACTGCCCATCACTGGACTCCAAGCACATATGTGCCCAAGACACAAAAACCCATCCCAGCCCCATTCTTGAAATCTGAGATCATTACTGTACTTTAAAAGATAATTGACAAACAACGGCAGGAGTCAAAGAGCAGGTCAGCTGTAACTTATCCTATTCATAAATCAGAATAGCAATTTTCAAAATCCTGGGAAGACTCGCTGGTGACACCACCAGGGAAACTGACCTTGACTCTTTAAAAGTAGAGCACTTGGAGGGGTACAGTGATGTCTGGGCTCAGGAAGCTTTAGCTGATCAACTGTGCAATGACGAGAGATGCCCCCTCCCCATATTCAAGGTCCATTTCTTCGTTAATCCCAGTTCCCCTCCTTCCTTTCACCTTCTCTCCACCCCTCATATTGGAGTATATCACTCTGTCCAAAGGGACGAACTGTGTTTGCTAAGCTTTGGGTTATAATTAACCAACCGACCCTAATTCTTCACACAACCTGTATTTAGTATTCAAAAACACAAGTAACCCTCTTTCATTGTGAATGTTTCAGGTGTTTTCTTCCCATGGAAAATGAAATACAACAGACAAAAGTCCTGTCTTTCAATCTCTGCTTCTCTATAAAGCACTCTTTCCCTACCTTATTAAATATTGCCTGCTGAAGGGTTTTCAGGCATAAGACCCACGTCTACTTTGACAGTCTCTCTCACTCACGGACAGAGCAACTTCATTCCCTAACTAAAACAACGTTGAATTTAAAGACACGTCTATACAATTTAAAAGATAGATATTCAAATTTTTGAGAAATTAATATCTTATTTTCTCATGTTATTTGTGATGATAAAATTACAAATAATTTATTCCATTCTATTTTCTTACCTTAGGCCATCAAAACTAAGGTCACTGAGGCAGAAGTCATATTATTTTTAAATTATATGGAAGTATTAATTATAAGTAACAAATTTACTTATCAATAAACTCTTCCTTCCCACAGCTCTATAAATAGTTCTTCCTTTTCAGTAAGCTTAAAGTAAATTCCTTAAAATGAGTTATTTTTGCTTACTGATGATGGGTATGACAAATAATTTTATTTGGAGCAAAACGTGTTCTGATTCAAAGAGAAATGGTTCTTCCAAAGTGGCTAAAAGCTGATTCACAACATAAGAGTTTGCCTTTTACAGGAAGATATGATGATATGAAATGTCAGATCTCCAACATTTTTGAGGTGGGGGTGTGAGAGATTCTTTCTAAATGACACATAGCTCTCTGGCTTCTTATTCAACTTGAAACTAGAATCCCCCCTTTAAGATCAGATACATTCTGAAGAAAGGTGCCACAGTGCAATAGGGTCAGAATTCTTTTCTCAGCAATGCCTGACACCATCTCATGTTTTAACAAGAGTAGCCTGGGTATGACTTTTTGTAAAGGTATAGCTTAACTCAGGCACCACTGGAGAATCTGTAATAGAATTAAAGACACTTAGAACAGTAGGGATACTGGCCAGCTCTCTGGTTTTATATTATCTTTTTTTCTTTTTGAGGAAGATTAGCCCTGAGCTAACATCTGCTGCCAATCCTCCTCTTTCTGCTGAGGAAGACTGGCCCAGAGCTAACATCCATGCCCATCTTCCTCTACTTTATATGTGGGACACCTGCCCCAGCATGGCTTGCCAAGCGGTGCCATGTCTGCACCCGGGATCCGAACTGGCGACTCCAGGCTGCCGAAGCAGAACATGTGAACTTAACCACTCCGCCACCAGGCTGGCCCCCACTCTGGTTTTATAGATGAGGAGACTGAGGCAGAGCAAAGCTAAGAAAACACACTGAGCTGGTAGCAAAGTGGGACTAGATCATTATAGTGCCTTCCACTCTTTCACCCAAAATTTTGATTAAAAATACTGTTTGCCCACTCAAGAGGTAAATGTACTGAACCCTTTCCTAACAACACTGATCTAGGCTATGTTTTATAAGTTCACTGTAGGAGTGGAAGAGTAGTTAGGAAAGTACAGAAAGGAGCACTAAAAAGGGTAACACTTGATATTACTGAATCTTTTTCCTTAGGGAAGAAGACAAAAACACCTGTGAGAGAAGGCACAATGAAGACAAGCACCTGTGTGTGCCTTCTCTGCCCCTCCTGGTCCCCTAGCCATGGTGGTATTAACAGCACTGTCAATCAGGGTAGCATCCACCTGTAGTGAACTCGGGGGAGTGACGGCCTTAAGAGTTTCCAAAGGTAAGTTTCTGCAGGTTTCCAGGCTGACGCCTTTAAGCCGTAAGCACTTATGGTCTTAGAGCTCAAGAACACAATTGCAGGGGCTGGCCTTGTGGCCTCATGGTTAAGTTTGGCATGCTCCAATTCGGTGACCCGGTTTTGGTTCTGGGCATGGACCTACACCACTTGTCAGAGGCCATATTGTGGTGGTGACCCACAAACAACATAGAGGAAGATTGGCACAGATGTTAGCTCAGGGTGAATCTTCCTCAAGCAAAAAGAGGAAGATTGGCAACAGATGTTAGCTTAGGGCAAATCTTCCTCAGTGGAAAAAAAAAAAAGAACACAATTGCAGATAACCACACAGCCTCATTGCCCTTCTGGTGACCCTGGGGGAAATTACTTCTCTACGAAAGGCAATTTCTTCTCTGTGACAACTCTGCCCCAGTCTATGCTAAGAAGAGACACGATCAGCTGTGCTGACGTACTGCTGCTGGTTTTTGTGTTCCAGATCTCTATTCACGGAGGATTTCCTAAAAGAGTTGGATCGGAGCCCACATATGAAAAGACAAATTGAAATGTTAAAGAAAACGTTTGTCTGAGTTATGGCCGCAGCAGTATATTTCAGTTGAGAAAGCTGAAATCTTTCCTAAGCATGACAAGGAGAATGCATGTGTGGTGTGTAATGAGTTCCTCCCTTGATGACTCGGGAATGACAGAGCTGGCGAACAGGCAGGGCACGCAGGGAAACTGTGAGCAGGTACAGAGTCCTGTTTACTTTCTTCTCTCTCTCCTTCCCTCCATCCATCCCTCTCTTCCTCAGGGAGAGCAGGTGTTTTAACTGATAGTTTGTAAAGATTCTTAAGGCCGGCAGTCGCTGCCTGAGTTCACCTTTCTTCTCTCCGCTTCCACCCTAACTTGATAATACAACATATCCAAACATGTCTTGTCATACCAAAAAGGAGTCTGCAGCTCAAGTATTTGGGAACTTTCATTCAAAAACTTTTTTAAAAGTTGCTTCTGTATATGACTTTTTCTGGATGGGGTGGAAGTCCATTAAAAACTGTTTTGTATAAACAAGAAATAGAACCCTCCTCCCCACACCCAGTAAGGCAGTGGGCAGGATGCCGGCCAGTCTCCAACGGCGTGTCTGTTGGCACCTCTGAGCCGTGTTCTGCCCCGGCAGGGAGGAGCACGGGGACGCTAAAGCTTCTCCTGAGCATCACCCTGCTATTAAAGTGGCCCGAGACTGCATTTTCAAGGACCAAGAGAGGTTCACTCTGAGCTTCCTGTAAAATGAGTTTAAGAATGTGGTCCTCCCACACAAGAGATAGGTTTCTGAGTGTTGGTGGCTCCATAAATCACAGTATTAGTCACCTATCATTTGTCTATCACAGTGACAGGTAGTGTAGAAGGTACAACAGCAAGACAAGACATAGTTCTCGACTCTAACAAGTTAACACTTTTGCTAAGGGGACAAGATCAACACTGATGATACAATCAGCCAACAACACAAGGTTGTCTACAAGGATTAAATGGTGCTCTGACGGCTCGAAGTACAAGAGAACCATCAAAAGGAGAACGAACATTCCAGGGAGTAGGATCAGCCTGAGCAAAGGCACAGAAGATTCCAGGAGGCGGCACTGCTGAGGGGTGAAGGGACTGCCCTGCCTGGTACAGAGCATACGAGTGTTAATAGGGAAATTGGATTTTAGAGCGCTCTGAAGGCGGGGCAAGGTAGTGCAGGCTCCATGGGTAGGCAATTGGGAAACTTGGCAGGTAACTGGGCAAGAATGTGCCCGTGAAGAAGGAAGGTCACTACAGTAGTTCAAGATGGTCTGCTGAAGGAAGAGGACTGAGGCAGCGAGACCAGCCAGAAACTCAGGAAATCAAAGGAACACCCAGAAAGGAAGAGGGGAGGTATAAGGGCAGAAGAAAAATACCTGCCTCATGGTGTTATTAAAAAGAGTCAAGGAGAAAATGCACAAGGAGTGCTTAGCGTAGTGCCTAGTGTATAATATGTGCTCAGTAAATGCTCTTGACTACAGCTATAGTTGTTGTTATTATTTCCATGTGTGAGAAGAGAAATAAACAAATAGAAAGTAAATAGATAACACAGAGCCCCTGCCTGCGTGGAGCTTGCTTCGTGGATTAATATCAGGGCCATCTGAGTATGAGGGGCATTCTGGTGTTTGAGGGGAATTGATTACACATTCATTCTACCTAAAAGTATCTTTAAAACTGGATTATTAAATGGCTTTGATATTAAAGCACTTAATGATAATACTCATGGTTAAAATGCATGGTTAAAAAGCCCATGCAGAAGTTTTCTACATCAATAGCTCAATGACTTTTGATCACAAGATGCTAGTTCTATAGACAATTATTAAATACCACTGAAAGGCAAAGTGATGAATATTTAAATTCCATTCAACTAATAAGGACTGATAGCTTACTATGTGTCTGGCAAGGCACTGAGGATATAAATGGAACAAAACACCTTCCCTATACTTAAAGAGCTGAAAATAGTGTGGCGGAAAGAGACACAGAAACCAGCAATTAGAACACAGGTGCACAAACCCTTAAGAGAAACATTTAGGAAGCATCTTGGAATTGAGATTTTTTGCCTTCTAGAAGGACAATGTGACACATGTAGCACCCACAGGTGAACATCTGCCCTAGTCTGTCTGGGACAGTCCTCATTTATACTTGCCCTGGTGTTACATCTGGCCAGTGCCTTCTTTTTTACTCTGAAAAGTTGGATGGTGAATATGTGGTTACTGTATCCTGTCTTTCTTAATACCCCCAGCAATGTCCGGGTAGCATCCCATAATCAAACATATTCATGTTTCCTCAGCAAAATTAAAATTTCTTCAGCCAAAACAAGTGTGAAATTATGAATATTCACACTAAATGACATAAAGACAGATTGTAAATAGTCTTATGTCAAATCAGGCCAGATTTTGCTACCAGATGGGTTAAGAGAAAAATTTGGATTTTTCTAAAGCTTTCTGGATTGTGGAATCTTGGGTAATGGACTGTGGATGGCATAGGGTGGTAAGTGCCACCTGAGATGAGGCGCCAGTGTTACAGAAGAACGGAAGGAACACCTCGCTCAAGGTGGAGGGAGCTTCCCAAAGGAAGTCCTAGTAGACTCGAGACCTGAGCAAGGAGAAGTGAGCTCAAGGAGAGTTCAGGAATCGGGTGGGCGGTGAGCCAGGAAGGCCCTTGGAGCAGCAGGGTACATCTGGAGGGCGTTAAGCTAGAGGAACATGGTCAGATTTGTGCTTTTAACAAAAGTGTTCTGGCAGCTTTGCAGTTGATGACTTTGAGGAGGGGCCGGGGCAGGAATACAAGTAAGAGGCCAGGATGGCCACCTTGGAGGGGGCGTTGCATTCAAGGGATGTTCATGAGACAGAATCAGAGGCTTAGGCATTGATGAGAGGTGGGAGGCCGTGAGGGAAAGTGTGAAGTCCAGGGAAATAGCCAGGTTTTTCTGCTTACTTGTTCTAACTTGAGGCCCTGTGAAAAATATTTGTCTCTTTCTTCATGCTTTTCTTTATTTTAACTGATGAGAACTCTGAGGTCTATGACTACCATGCTTCTTTTATTTTCTTTTCATTTTAAGGCAGTATATGCTCATCAGTGAACATTTGGAAATACAGAACACTAGGAGGAAAGCCCCCTTTTAGGTCCCTCATCAAAACACAATCAATGTTAACATTTGTGCTGGGATGAGGCCTAGCAATCAAGAGATGTCTGAAGAATGTGGCTGAATGATGATTTCTTGCCAACTTTTTCTTACCTGTATATAGGTTTTTCTTACATAGTTGTGATCATAGTTTGTTTATTTTTTAATATGGTTTTTTTTCACTCAGCATTTTATCTTAAACATTTTTCTTAGTTATTCCATGGTCTGAATAAATGCAATTGTTAATGATTTCATTGCATTACATCACTTTGAAGTATCACGCACAATTATCTCTTATGATTGGACAATGTGCTGTCCACAGATCTCTAAGGCCTAAAGGATAACTTTAAAGGCAAACTCTCATGCCGATATTTAAGGGAAGGTGAGGAAGTGTTTGGCATCTCTTTCTGGTTCCTAGCTTATAACTTTTCCAATTCTCTTGCTGTCAACTGAACTGGGCATGGAAACATTTATAACCAGTAGTTTGTGGATAACAGAGTAGTATTTTAGCAGTTAAGTGAATCTCAAGTTTCAGTACCTCTCGAATGTTGTTTACCCAAAATTTCAATATTATTATTGGTTGGGAACAGAAGGAATTAAAATTACATCTCCACTATGCCCAGCAGAACCACGTCTCTGCTAACCATACTTCTTATGTGACTTTAAGAAAGCAAAACCAAGTCATAAGGTTTCAAGGTCAAAACATGGGCTGAAAAGATTGTGATTTTTAAAAATATCTATCTTTCCAGGGCTGGCCCCAGTGGCCTAGTGGTTAAGTTTGGCATGCTCCACTTTGGTGGCCCAGGTTCAGTTCCTGGGCATGGACCCTCACTACTCATCTGTCAGTGGCCATGCTGTGGTGGCAGCTCACACACAAAAAGAGGAAGACTGACACAGATGTTAGCTCAGGGCAAATCTTCCTCAGCAAAAAAAAAAAAAAAAAAAAAAAAAATGTCTACCCATCTACCTGTTTATTACTTAAAAATACTTCTACATCTCATAGAAGGGAGAGAAAAGGTTTTAAGGATAGACTGAACAGCCTTGTAGTTGAGAGAAGTAATGAGAGGGTAACTTTCTCAAAGGCTCTGCTCCAGAGCCCACTTACCTTGTCCAGGGGTGAGACATTGGATGGATGTGGGCTTCATCTCCCCCAGGGAAGCCCTTGCACAGACCGACCACACAAAGCTCTGGGTAGAAAACCTCTGCTGGGCCTCCCGTCCTTCCCCATGCACCTCACTCTTCCTCAGAGACACGTGGTATTAGCACCCAGATTTGGAACTCAGAACGTGCACTCCCACAGGAAAACAATTTTATATATGGTAATTAGGTGTAGTTAAAATATTTTTATTAGTATTTTAGATGTGTTATTGGGAAAATAGGCTTTTGATGGGTGGGGCTGGGGCTCTAATGTCATTTAAAACATACTTTCTGAGAGAAAAATGTTTTCGAGTATCAACTCTGTTATTGCACTAAAGACTTCACAAAACAGGCTGTGCCCTGATTACTTACACAAGTAATTAAAGTTCCTTGAACATTTTCTAGAATAAGTTAAGGTACAAATAAATGAAATAAGAATAAACAAACAAATACACACTCATCCAATTTTAATGGCATAGAGAGGAAACATCCAGAAGCACCAAGTGGGAAAGGAGCCCATCCACACCCTCCTAAGGCTTGGAGGGCCATAAAGAGCAAGCCCATTTGTTCACTATACACAGAAAGTGTGCAGAGAAAGTGTGTGAAACAAAATGTGGCATCTTTATATATCTCATAGGTGGGAAGGGAAACAACTAGAAGGCTGTAAATCTGTAGATGCTGGAAATGTCACTTACTTGAGAGGAGAGCATTCCCAGCAAACTGAGAGGCATGTTCAGAGAACCGAAAGGCAGAGGAAGAAGGAAGCAGAGTCTGAGAAGTCAGAACCACTCTGGGGGCATTGTCAAAACAGTGGCAGCAACAAGGACAAACAGGCCACAGGAGGTGAGTCTAAATCTGAACTGCTCAGGGATAAATAAGTAATTGTGCAATGGAGTATGATATTAATGATAACAGAGTTTAGGTATAAACGAGGTATCGGGGAGAAAGTCCCGTTACATCAGATAAGTGGTTGACAAAATCGTTTAGCTCTTGGGAAAAGCAGGTTTGGTTTTCCCTCAAATTATGCCTATTATAAACTGTTTGGTAGAATATTCCTTTTAAATTAAAATATAGTAGTCTACTCTAAGAATTCCAAGGGCACATTAAAGAAAGGACAGTGACTGCCAGGTGGGCCTTTTGGGCCTTCATAACACTCCTTTGAGCTCCCGAGAATGAGCACTGTTACCTGAAAAAGCAAAAAGCTACCACAGTCACATCTTACTATGCTGCACCTCACAGCTTTGATTTTCTTTTCTTTTCTTTTTTTAAGATTTTATTTTTCCTTTTTCTCCCAAAGCCCCCCAGTACATAGTTATGTATTCTAGTTGTGGGTCCTTCCAGCTGTGGCATGTGGGATGCCACCTCAGCATGGCCTGATGAGTGGTGCCATGTCTGCGCCCAGGATTCAAAACCCTGGGCTGCTGAAGTGGAGCACGTGAACTCAACCACTCGGCCACGGGTGGAAAAATCAGGCCAGCTCCTGATTTTTCTTTTAAATGTAAACCAGAAGCACCGCTCAAGAAGACTTTTTACGTGGTAAGTAAAATGTGTGCCAGTCACACACTAAAAGGACAAAGAGCCACTGTCAGGTGATATGGGGATGTGCTCCAGCTGGGCCACCACTTCTCCCATTTCTAGGCAATTCTTCAGAACCACGGAGGGAGAGCACGGCCATCTGAACAATCCCGTCTAATGTCCTGTGAATGGTCCACAGTGCCTCAACTCTGCTGGCGGGCAGGACAGGTTTATGTCCTCTGAACACATCACCAGTTTCTGCTGCTGGGTTTATAGTTTCAGGCCATTAAGTGGGTGCAAACACACCTACTGCAACAAAGCAGAGCTGTCCTGAGAAGAGGCCGGGGCAGAGCTTCACAGAATCACGGGCCAGCCGGCACCTTCAGTGCCGCAGGCGTCCCTGAAGGCCAAGGAGCAGAAGCAAAGTTATCAGGTCACCTGGAACACAAGATCCTGGAGGAAAGCAAGGGAGGCTTCATGGGGAAGCACAGCCTGGAAACTGGCTTGGCCACTGCCACACAGCATGACCTCAGGCAAGTCACTCAGCGTCTTGGTGCCCTAGTTTCCCCATCTGAAATGACGATGGAGAAGAATGCTCACCAGGCAGCTTAAGAAGTGACAATGAGGCTCTGTGCTGGAGAAATCACGGAGATGCAAGGCAGCAGACAGATGTCACACCTTCAAAATGGCGGCAAAGGCCAACACATCTACAAGGTGATTTGCAGCCTATCCCCCTAGAACTGAGGAGAAGCTATGATGTTTTTAGCTCATCTTCACAGGAGCAGACAGAAGTGGACAAACGATGTTGGCCAAGGCCTTGACTCCTCTCTGTTTCTGGGGCAAGCACTTGAGTCTTTGAGCTGCCCTGGGACAGCTTTAGACACTGCTTACATCAGAGAACACAGGGAAAAAGAGGAATTGATTAGACATTCACACTGTAATAGAATTTAGAACTGGGGCTGAGAGTTATGTTTCAAAACCAGAATTTGAAGTTCTCGGGGAAGGAAAATGTCACTTCTCTCAAGGAAACTGATCTTTCTGTTGTAAACCTGCCCGGCTCTACTGGGGGGAAGCACCCAAGAATGAAGAGTTTGCACCTCAAGCAACAGCGTTTGGCTTAACTGCAGTCCTATTTCCGGAAATAGTCAATAAAAATTACCTATGTATACAAAATGATAACATAAAACCTCAACCTGTACAAGCTCACTTGATGTAAATGTCTTCAGACCTTAAAACATTGTTTTTATATTGCCTAAATCCCTGGAGTCTGAGCCCACGCCGCGGCCGGGGGCTCCCCAGAATCACTGCGTGTCGACACTGTCCTGCAGAAGTCAGGCTGCTCATGTCCACCACGCCTGTCAAGTTGGTTTTGTCTCTAAACGCTTGGCTTTATATTCCCGCCCTCCACCAGACAGGGAAAAACATTTGTAAACGTGCATATTCCTGAGAAGCTTAACACATTAAGCTTAACCACAGCTGTGGCTGAGAACACAGCAGATATATTCATCAACGTGGTAAAGAAAATCAATCAAACTCATTGATCAGAGAGGCCTAAAACAGCTAGCTGATTCCTGATTTTCCTTTCCATGTATATCTGCGGCACTCATTCATCATCAAACACTCAGTGGCCACATGCTCTGTACCCAGCAGGGAATAAACAGGTCATGGTGTCAGATCCGACAGAGCTTCAGCCTGTCCGAGAACTACGTAGGGGCAGTGCAAGATGGGACTTCACCACATCCAAACACCTGTCTGCAAAGACAGGGCAATGTAAACCTTGGAAGTTCTCCTTGGATGTGGCCCACTTTGACCTGGAGCTTCTTAAAGATGGGGTTGTGGGAACCAAGGCTGTCTGGGCACAAAATCTTGATTTCTAAATTTCTACCATAAATTTAACTTTAACCTGTAGATGATCTTTAGAAGCTGCCATGTTCAATGTGCAAGTCCTATGAACCTCCTCTGTCGAGGGGCGAAAGATCTCCAAGTTCTTTTGGGCAGGGAAAGGCATCATGCTTTCCAGAGGACCCATGTGAGTCTGTGGAGGGCTTAACTCCAGATTTGTGAAGGACCTGACTACAAACCATCAGATTATACAAATAAAAGTTTAAATCACTCAAAATGAGCATTTAGAAAATAAATAAGCCTATAAAAGAAGACTTGAGCCAAGTGAAAACTTGGTTCTGGAGAAGAAAGGGGCTAGACTTGCTCTTTAGTTTCATTCTCTCAGCATGGATGCCTGCAAAGGAATGACGATTCCCTAAATCATACGAAAAGTGTCATATTCTGACCATTTTTCCCCTGGGGAGAATCAGCTTTCATCTGATTCTCAAAGAGCATAATGGGACAAGGTTAGGGACAAAGTTAGGGACAACTGAGCTGTCTGCATCACTCTGACTGAAGACGAAGCGTGCAGCTGCCCCCAACTATAGACACCCTGCCCGGCTTAAGGCTACCTGTCTCAGGGGCCTGCGAAGAGTCTGGAACTCCCAGAGGCCATTACTCAACTGGTTTGAGGATGAGCCCTGGAAAACTATATTTTTAACAGCTTTCTGTGTGATAACAATGCACCAGGCTTAAGAACCATGGACTAGGGTGGCCACCCTTAACAAAATATGTCCGAAAATCTGCTTACTGCCTGAGTAAAAACGGATCTTTGGCCATTTCTCTAAGAACCCAGGGGGAACTCATACATCAATAACAGTTCTGACCTTTACAATCAAAATGAAGCATACCAGTGGGAAATAAATCAAGAAATCCATTTTGTCACTGTTTGCACTGAACCTGTAGTATACAAAGCCTGCAACTTTTAGGCTATTCCTCTGCAATTTTCACACATTAAATCTAGGTAATTTTTTTTGATTCACCTTTCTTATCTCTGTGCTGTCAGTCCGTCTTCATCTCTGAGATTCCTGGCCACCTATCCACCCCTGTCCCGACCCTTTAAGTGACTTGGGAAATTTGTGGAAAGTCATCTGTTTAGTCAGATTCTGTGTAGTATGGACCAAAGTCTCTGATGACCACATGAATGAGTTGGGTGGAGCGACAGTTAATAATCAATGCCACTGTAAGCACTCAGGGCTGACATGATGTGTTAGTCAACAGGTGTCTGCTGGGTGGCTTTGCAGGATAGTCATCTGCAGAATATGCCCTGCAGACCTGGTCCAATCCCTCACTGAGCATATACTAACACTTGGCATGTTTCCTCTGCTTACACTTCCACGACTATGACCTACGCTTCAATCCTCTTGAACAACTAGAAACACACTCTAGGATCAAGAGAGAGAAAACTCCAGGAGACCAAATGTTTGGAGCTTCACAGAAGATATGGAAGATGTTGATTAATTCAGTCAGATTAATCCAGACTCCTTGTTTGAGGAGTTTTCTTTGATAATACTCACATTAATTTACACTAATATGGTATCTTTGATCATAAGATATCAACATGTTTTGCAAATGTTAATTTAACTTCCCAGTACTTTTGTGCAGGTTAGCATAATCATCCTTCATTTAGAAGACAGGGAAACTGAGGTGATGTATAAAGTTGAAGATGTAGATAGCTAAACATACAACTTTCAAATGCTGCAGTCTATCTTAATTCCTAATTATCTGACTGAAGTGTTTTTCTGTGTCTCCTTCAGATGAATAAACTCATTGCCAATGGTTTACATAAATAATAATAACTGCAAAAAACACCTTCCTAACCTATTGTCTACAGTGAGAGTTGGGGAGCAAAAATCTCACTCATACAGATAGAAGATGTAGAAGAAATAATGACTTATCAACTCATGTTTACAAACAAATACACACTAGTTTTAAGTCTATGATGCAGACCACAAAGTATAAAGGTACCAGAAATGAAATTCAGCTGCCTGGACAAGTTGTAAAGATGGAGGAAGGAAGAAAAAAAAGAGGTTGAATATTGAAAAACAAAACAAAAAGAGTAACAACATGAAAAATGCAGAAAAAGAAAGGACAGTATTTCCAGTAAGCAGTGGGTTCTCTAGTTGGGATTTCAACAGAGGTTAGTAGAAGAATATAAATATTATTTAGCTGGGGGAGGGCTGAGGAGAGAGTGATCTGAATCAGAAAGACTGGCAAGTGTACACCGACATATGGGGACAATGGAGCAGATGTTAAAGTTGTTTCTGCTGTAGAAAGCTAGAAAGAAATGGCCATTGTATCTACGTTTATCCAAAAGCAGTAAAACTGTAAACACAAGATTACAAAGAACCAAGCCATCGATGTAAGACTGATAAATCAGAAGAAATGTGGCCAGGGTGGATGCTCCAAATGGCTATGCAACCAACTTTCTTTGCTATTTTGCCAGACAAATCCAAATGACAGGAGGTTAAGCGCTAGCATTTTCATAAATATGTTAAAGAAAACCATGACTGAAACAATTCACTTAGCCACCGCTCTCCTTACGGGATGTAACGTCTGCTTTTACTGTTGGACTCCAGTGTGTGCTAAGCTATCTTTTCACTTCCTTTCTGGGATCAGTTGGTGGTTGCTCAGCACCATATGTGATGGTTGGGCAAAAGCCCTCGCCACTCCCGGACGCCCACCGCCACCCACACTAGGATCGGTGCTTGGGTGTTGTTTGTTCAGGGTCTCCTCCCTGTGGCTGTGCTGCCTCCCACCTCCCTCCTTCACCAGCTGGAAGAGGAGACAATACATTGGTGTCAACAGCCATCCCCCTTTTAGGGCAAGTGGGAGGTGCTGATTCATGAAGAGAAGATTTCATACCAGCAATAGAAAAACAGGCTTTAGATCCACGGACTTCCCGGCCACACACGTGCACGCTCACTACATTTTACAGATGGCCCAAATTGAGGGGCTTCTCTCTTCTCTCAGTATGGCAGTACACAGCTCAAGGATCTCAAAGGAAAATTAGCAGCATTTCCTCTTTTCTCTTTCCTATTCAACTGATCCATGGATCCATTAGAATTCTTATTTTTCACAACCTCACTATAAGTTAACATTTTTAGCAAGAGAGCCACATTCAATCAGGCCACTTCTCTTGGGAAACGTAATATTAAAGAAAACTATATTTTAGATACCTGTTTTAGAAGGTATATCCAAAGCCTATTCTGCTGTATTTAACTGGACTGAATTTTTCACCAAAACAGGTGCACAAGGAGGAAGACATTGCAAGCTTTACTAGGAAAATCTTCTCTCTAAGTCCGACACTTATTTCAGAAATTAAAAAAATACTGTTCTAGGGGCTGGCCTGGTGGCGTAATGGTTGAGTTCACGAGCTCTGCTTTGGCAGCCTAGGGTTCGCAGGTTCGGATCCCAGGCGTGGACCTAGCACCGCTCATCAAGCCACAGTGTGCCAGCATCCCACGTGAAACAGAGGAAGATTGGCACAGATGTTAGCTCAGGAACAATCTTCCTCAAGCAAAAAAAAAAAGTTCCAAATGACTATCACTTATCTTAAACAATCATATATTTAAATTTTAGTCTGCATTAAAAAAAAAAAAATGAAGATTCTAAGTGAGGAAAGGACGCGATAATGTGCCATCAAGTTTTTGGTAGACTTTGGCTCCTCAATAAAAATACCAGTCATTCAGCTATTCACTGATCTATACTTCTTACTTTTTAGTTCAGAAAGTTTTGGAGATGGGATAGCAGGGGAGTATGTGTGATGGATAAAGCCAAAGGAGCAATTAAGTGTCTCTTATGCCATATAATACTTTTCACCACAAATATGGTCTTAGAGTAGGTAAAAGAAAGATGTTAGTTGCCAGTAGTGCATTTCTTACTAACAGCTCAAAGTTGAAAATACTTCCATTTGGCAGGTGTACTTTCTTCACACAGAAGCAACCTAGGGTGCCTTTTGCATATGTGATATTATTGGTACAGTCCTTCCAAGACTTCAAAGACAACATGAGCTTTCTCACATGGGGAGTGCACAACAGCGTACCCACAACACACCACGTGGATGCTGAAGGCACCCTGCTCTAGAGTGAGGCTGTAATATCCCCCTGACCACCTCTTCCTATAGAGAGGCACCAGGAAACAGCTCTGGTAGGTTGAGCTTGTTTGAGTTGGTTGCAATAGATTAAAAAGAAAGTTGCAGAGAGAGGAATGAGGAAACAATCAGAACCCATTAAAAACAATTTCAGAGAAGATGAAGAAAAAAAGAAGGGACCATCAGCAAAAACATGAGATGATAAGAGAAGGGCAGAAAATGAAAGAACTAGTGAAAAATGGATATATAGAGGCAAGGGGATAGAAACGGAATATGAATTTTGTTTAAAAGTTGGATGTACAGATGTAATCTGTGAATGAACTCAGTTCTTATCGTGACACAGCATCTCAAATAGAAAGAAAAAGAGGAGAATATATTTTTATACTTTTTTTCTATTTAGAATTTAATTATAGTTTATTGCTTGGTTTGAGTAATTTTGGTTATACCAGAGCTGGTTGGAGAGCATGAGAATGATTCTTTGATGTGGCATACATGCATTCATTAATTTATCCCCTACTATGTGCCAGATACTATCCAAGGCCATCAGATGTCATTCCTGCCCCCAAGGTCCCAGATGGAAACAACATGGGACAAGCGCTTCAAGAGAGGTCAGTGCTGACCTTGCCTGAGGGAACAGGAGAAAGCTTCAGCAAGGGCTGACATTTCTGCAGGGCCTTGAAACTGACAATTCATCAGTTTCTTCAATATGCCCACTGAGATTGGTGGAAAAATACTCATTGTTACGTTACAGTGGAAAAAACAGATGTAGGGAGAAGTTAGGAGCTTTGAGAAGATTTATGAAAATCTGAGGGTTGGGAATAAAAAGTGTTGGGAATTTAAAATATCTTTTAAATTTATAATGCAGCCAGTAGGACATATTCAAATTATCACTATACTTTCTTTTAAATTTTATAATTTCAATAAGGGAATACAGCAGTCTCTAATCTTCTAAAATTAAAACTAATTCAGAAACAAATATTTATCTTCAACATCTTACTAACTTGCCTTAGAGAAAACTTGACATATTCCCAGAAGTTCAACAAGTGGTTTAGATGATCATGTTATGCAAATTTTCTCTGCTGACCTATTTTCCAAAAATAATAGAAACAACCTGAATTTAAAATGTACAGTGTCTTTCTAATACCACCTATACATAGAATTAATTTCATTCCCAACAAAAGCCTTGCAAAACAGGAAAACATTTCATTATAAAGTTGAAGAATATGTAAAAAAAAAAAGAGCATATTTAGATTTATCTTCTTGGAATGACTCTTAAGGACCTACATTCATGAGATAAACAAATCTCTCTTATGGAAAGTAAGGTCCTCCCTATTCTTGACTTTCCATTTTAATCACTAAAACAGCTGTGAACTGTTTAAAAAATTAGTCTCTAACATAAAACTTGTTTAACTAACTTAAGGGAACAGGTGAGGGGACACTCTTCCAGAATTTGAAGCAGTCAGAGGTCAGACGACATGTATCAAGATAGGATAGTGGTCTCAGAAAGAACAGTGGCTACCTGAAGCTTAAGGATGGCATGTGGCTGGTTTTAACACTCATGACAGCAAGAAAAGAGAAGGGAAGAAAAGATAAGATAAAAATAAAGACAGACAAATACAGGAAGGTACAAATATAAGAAGAAAAAAGAAGATAAGAAAAAAGGAGGAGGGGCATCTGAATTGCTGCAAAGAGAGGCCGGAGGTGTGGCAGCAGGGAACAGAGGATGTTCTGTAGGACAAATAGAAGGGCTGGGAAGGACAGTCTGAGGTGATGAGCCTTGTTTCTCATTATTCCCCTGCTGAGCCCACCCTCTCCCCATGACAGGGTCCCTGCCCTATGTCTCTGTAGGGGCCCGTGGTTCATTCCCAGGGCACTTCCTGCCCCAACCTGGAACCTGCTCTCTCTCTCTTTTAAAACATGAATCTTTCCAAAACCCCGCTCTAAAACTCCCTTTCTTTAGGAAGCCTGTTCTTGCCCCTTTGCCTGGTGTTCCCTCAGACTTAAGTATGATTTGTCCCCATTTACAGTTGCCCAAATGCATGTTAGTGCTGTTTTGAGAGTGTACACTATGAAACTTTAAACTGACAATAACTAGTGTCTTCCATTTCTTTTTCTCCTTAGAGTGGTAAATACTGTGCTTTATAAACAATAGAAAACACTGTGATCCAGCAATGGTTCTAAGAGATTAATTCATTATTCTCTGCCAATAGAATACCCTACAGTCCAGGAATCCTTGAACCTCCAAAAGGAACACAGCTCTGTCAACACCTTGATTTTAGACCAGAGAAATTCAATTCAGACTTCTGATCTCCAGAAGTGTAAGATAATAAATTTGCATAGTTTTAAGCCACTAAAGTTTGTGATAATTTGTTAAAGCAGCAATGGAAAACCAACAAAGATTTTAGATTGTAAAAGTGACATCCAGCTGGCTCTAAGAAGCAAGTACAAAAAGACAGGTTTTTGCAGGAAGATTTCTGAGGGAGGAGTGAAGGGTGTGGTTGGCAGACAAATCTGCATGTGAATGATGGCCTAATGTCTTCTTTGGTGGCTCCTCTCTAGCCTGTTAGGGCTGCTTAAGCTCTAGGGGCAGCCACAGGACCTGCTGGACCTCAGGACCTGTCAGAGCCTCTGGGAACAAACAGTTTAGGCAGAAGCAGAAGAGTCAGAAGCTCAACTCATGATCTTGCACCATGATCATCATTTTCACTGTCGGATCAAGAAGTACAGAGCTGGTAGTGCTAAGCAGCAAATAACTTTTTCTGCCTTAAGTTGTAAGGTACAAAACTAAATAAATACTTAAATAAAAGAAAATCTCAGGAGTTGAAGAGCTCAAAGTATCTTTTCAGATATCTTTTGATAACTTATGATTTCACAGGAGTAGAGGATGATGATGATAATAACCAATGATAATGAGAGTAATAAAAATGATAATATGCCACGAAAAGTACCTTATACTTATACAAGCCCTTTCACTTTTAAGAAGTCTAAAATGCTTTGCAACCTGACTCCCAGGACACATCAATCTGAAATTTGGTCTCTGCTAACCTCTGAAATTCAGTTTGGATTTGAGTCTGGATTGAGAGGTAGTAATCACCTGCCAGTTCAGGTAAACTCTTTGGTAATTAGGCCTTTAAATCTTTAAGGAGCCTTCAAAGCAGGGGTAGGAGACACTTCACTCTGGCCCTATGGCTCCTGGATACAAATGCTTAATTTGTGAATTCTGTGACTACTTAACCCACTTTTTCAAAACATGTTTCTGAGATTTACCTCCTGGATCTCAACTTGCCGGGCTTTGTGATCAGCTCCCTGTTCCTGTTCTTCTCTTTCCCTTGCCCCCACAAATGCTCTCTTTCTGAGTGCTCATCTCAGGGCTTCAACTCTCATCTCTTGCACATCTAATGCTAAACCTGACCTCTTTCCTCTCTGCCAAACCTCCAGCTCCAACTCCTGCTTGCTATTGCCGCATGGATGCCCTCAAGCCACTGTGAATGTAACAGAACTCCTCAACACCTCCCTCTGAAAACCGCGTCCTCTTCCTAGATCTCTGATGTGAGTTACGGCCTTATTACCTCCCCACTACCCTTCTCTTTTCAGCCTCTACTCCAGGGAGTCATCCTTACTTCCTGCCCATCTTCCACGAGTCACTATCCAATCTGATCCCTAATCCTGTGGTCACCATCTCTGCAGTGTCCTGGCATCTGTCTTGTTTTTCTAGCCTCCACTGTGATGGTTCAGTTAGCTCCTTGTTATACCTGCCCTTTCTGTCCCAATAGCTTCCTAGCTGCTCCCTCTCATTTGTCTAAGAGTTACTGTCGAATAAGGACTTTATCTTATCCATCTTTACATTTCTCACTGTGCTACGGGGACTTACTTCCATGGTAGGAATTCAATAAATATTCTTTTTGAATTGAATCTCTATGACCTCAATTATATAACAATATTGTATTTTATATATACTGATGTATTTCTGAAAAGCTGAACATAAGAATTATATTTTAAATGTACATGATGAATGTACTATTTAAAGGATTCCTGTGATGAATCCTAAAAATTGGGGAATCTTTTAGTATCTACATACCTACCCATTTCTTAGTTTAGATATTCTTGTGCCAGGTTTTCGTGAAGCAGTGCACATCTGACTTATCCAGGAAACTGACAGACTTATCACAGTATTATAAAATGTACAAACTGGATTTTGCTAACAAGGACAGTGCTCATTCTGAACAGCAGCCGAATGGAACTAAGTATTTACTGGCAGTCTAAGCACATTAAGTGTAATTGTCTAGGAGGAAGATCAGAGCTACTGAGCTAGGAAGTAAGACCACCAGCTGTGGCTATCAACTTAGAGGTTTCTCACAAAAGCAGTCAAACGAGCTCTCAACTTTGCTAATAAATGTAACAGTGAATGAAGAAACCAGGCAGCCAGGAGTGTAGGGAGTGAGGCAAGAGGAGACCTCTAGAGTAAGATAAAGATAGAGAGGACCCAAAATAGATATATATGGACTAAATTTTGGTAGGCTCAGAACATTTGGTATCCACAAGTGAACATATGCAAGGGGAAAAAAATCAAACTTGGTAAGGAATAATTAACCTTATTCAGAGCATAAAGCAGAATAGGGTAGAGGAAGGAAACCATAGGTGGTATTATCTATGAAATCTCCATGAATGAAGATTTTTGAATTACAATTATTTTAGAAGATAAATTGGCTTGATAGAAAAGAAATAGCATTGTTGATTTGTTTAAAAAAAACCCAAACCAAACAGCAAATAGGGATTTCTAAAATTCCGGAATATAGAGCTCACTGGCTAGAGATGAGAATGAAAAGGGCGTAGGTGATCCCATCAGCAATGGATGGGATCTACACCTTGAGTGACCTGCATCAGAGCTAGTCTAGGCAGAAGCTGAGCTCAGGGACTCATTGTTCTTCCCAGGGAAAGCAGTTGTAGAGGCTAAAACAAAGTTCCAAGATGTTGAAATTTATTTTGTAGATGTCAAGAAGTCAATACCATGAATATAAATAAGGGTAGTCATTAGCTGGACAGCTTTTTTGGAGAAAAGGTACAGATTTTACAGGAATTCCCTATTGATGCAAGGAATGAAAGCATCTACGTTAAGGATACCAGAGAGTTTTCAGGATAAATACAAAAATATTTTTAAATAAGGGAAAGTATATAGTAATATACATTCATAAAGATTTTGAATCTTTAATGACATCATCCTAATCTGGATCTAATCATAAGAACCTTCAAGGAAAAACAGGAGGAAGTTGGAGGCATTAAAGCCAGTACACAATTACAATTTCATTAGATATGAAATACTCTTGAGGAGGACAGCAACCGACGAAAGCACACAGGCTTAAGGAGGAATGTTATATGCCCCTGGGGGGGTTTGTATGGGATCCTATGAAGTATGGAAAACATACAGTGGAATATTTGAGAGTCAACTGAAGGGACTGAAACTTGAAGCTCTCTTGGTTAAGTTCAAGGAAGGAAAAAGGGCAGGAAAGGCCAATGTGATTAAGGAAGGATATAAGGACTAGTATGAGGAGTCTAAGAGGGAGCTTAAAACATATAAACAGCGATTTAGAGATATAAACTATTTATAAAATACAAGTAGTAAGAAGTTCAGAGAATAATTACAAAAGAGGAAGCATTATGATGAGGCATTAGTGATAGCATTCTGCTTCATTGTAGTCTGTTATAGTTATTAAAGCAGAGAATGCTAGGATATGAAAACTGGAAGAGACCTTACAGAACAAATAGTCTAGCCTCTCCTTTTACAGCTCCAGGAATGCAGAAAGGGACTCACCCTTAATTTGCTCTCTCTGCATCTTCTTCTACCCTGCTGCCACCAGTCAAAACAAGGAACAAAGAAAAGCAGGAGTGGAGGGGCAGGATTAGAGCCTTGGAGGTTAGAAGGATCAAGACAGGGAGAGATCAACTAGCTTCTAACAGAGCTGGAGAAGATGAAGGGATGGAGTATGGAGGATCTAATTTCCTGCTACGGGAGGGGAAGTGTGAGGAAGTGGTGAGAACAGCTATGGGACAAAAGGGGACAGTTTCAAGACCCCCAAAACACAGAGATGGAGCTCAGGAAAGCCCTTACTGGTATTTATACAAGTCCTCTGATGACAGGTCAGATTCCTGAGGTCTGGAAAGTGTTACACAGCATTATTCTAAACAGGGCTACGAGATAGAACAAGCAATTATGGCCCATTTAACCTAACATCATTTACAGAAAAATATTAGGAAAAGTTTGTGGAGGGGACAACTCGACAAGCATGCGGTAATTTGATTAGAAACAGGCCACATGTTTTTACTGAAGGAAGGTGTTGTTTTAACTAGCTTATGGGACTTCTTTAAAGTTATTGCTTTCTCAATTCTAGAATTTAACTCATGATTTTTTCTAAGATCTGTAAGAACAGGAATAAACATAAAGTATCTAAGTAAATAAAACAACCGATCACAATTGAGGACGTTAGAAATACAATGGCAAGAAAAGTGAATGTAAAGAAAAATAATGCAGCAGGAAAAAATTAGTTCACATCACCGAGCAGAGTTTAAGTCAAGATATTCTTCATGAAAAATACGTGATTTCAATTTTGTTCTGTAAATGCATTCTCCATGCCATTTCCTAAAGTGCTCTACAGAAAAGAAGAATTTTTTGTTTGTTTCACTGAAAAAAAAAATCTTAGCTTTTTTTTTAAGTGGATTGAATATTTGGTGTGGTTAAAAATTTGGCACATTAAGATGAATACTTCATTAGTCTAACCTTTGTGAACTTTCTAAATTAAAAATTTTCAAACAAAAAGAAGACATCTTTGTGGTTATTTTTAATTAAGTAATAGGTCAACATCAATTTCCTCATATATACACGATATTTCCATACCACTGAATAGCTACTGAATCTTCAGAAAGAGGATCAGAAAGGATGAAAATCAAGATAAAACAAAAATAAAAAAATAAAAACATGTTAATGTTTGCTGGAAGCCTTGATTATATCTTATTAGCTGCTCTTTACTAGTTAATCTGTACAATTCACCAATGATGTCACCCTACTTTTCAAAAGGTACTAGATTTAAAATACTGATCTATACCTCTATATCTACAATCTCCACAAGGGAGAGAAATGCGTCTGTCTTGTTCCTACGGTATTCCCAGGGTCTACAGCGTTTGGTAAATATTTGGTGAAGGAATGAACAAATGCCAATAATGGCATCAATAGTGGGTATTCTACTGTGTGCCAGATACTATTCTAACAAGCATTTTGTATAATTGACTATTAATTCTCCAAGAATTCTTTGAAAGAAGATCTATCATTAATCTCATTTTTAAACATGCAGAAACAGAGGCACTGAGAAGTTAAGTAACTTGTCTAAGATCACACAGCTAGTAATTGGCAGCTTTTGAACTCTGGCAGTCTAGCTGTAGGGCTCACACTTAAGCACAATGCTACTTCTTCTCTGTGAATGAGTGCACGATGCAATGAATCTGTGTGTAAATGTACGCACATATAGAAAACTATATACAAGACAGGAGTTTCAAGAGGCACAGAACTCAAGTATTAATATCACCATCGCCAAATACTGGAATTCAGGGGTAATGGGAAATTTAAAGTCTAATTTCTAGAACCAAGTTTTCCATAGTAGCAAAACTCCTAAAAATTCAAAGGAAACCCAGAGGATTACAGGTAGAGAACCACAAAATGTCACTTTATTCAGTTCTAATTGGATGCCAGAGTCCTTGGCTTAGAACAAAAATTTTCTGTTGGTATAGAAGCAAAATTTAAAGTTTTGTGGTGGCTAAATCAATGAGGATAAAAATGATGGGTGCGTGTGGAAGTATCTCCATAAGGAATCATTGGTGGCTTGTTTTGGGTTAGTGCTGGCCTGTGCCAAGAAAAGAGCCTTTCTTAAGACTAGCCTCTTTCTTACTCAAAAAACAACATAAAGGTCTATTTCCCTTTAGCCTTGCTCTAGGATATTGGTGTTCTGAGAACTGATACATCTTTATTACTTTTTTTTCAAATTTCCTTTATTATTTTTTTTCCATCAGTCATTTTGGAACCATGTGACTCCAAGAAGACCTAGTTTATGCTTGTCTTCAGAGCGCCCCATGTGCTGACAATCTCAGAGGATACTTGACTAACGTGGGTCAGAAGACAAACTTTTATAGAATCTGAGGAAGAACGAAAGGAGCCTCAGGCACTTGCGAGATGGACTTAGACATGGAGAAGGTAAGGACACAGTTTAGACAGGGGGAATTCCGTGTCCACCCTGCACTGAGTGCTGACAAGCGTCAGAGAGGCTCGAGCTTTGCAGGACTCCTGCCAATCGACTCGGGATGTGTGGGCTACTACGGCCCCACACTTAAGCAAAAGCTCGTTACAAGTCAGTCTCCAGTTCTGGTCACCTTTCAACTGCAAGGATTCTACCACCCCTGAGGCAATTCAACATAAAGCTGTCAAGTCAATCCAAGTTTTGGGAAAACTCGTTGTTCTGAGGAATGAGGTTAAAAGTTTAGTCTTACTATACAAGAAAAGCTTGCCCAACAGGATACTAAGTTGAAGTGGAGTGAACAGAATTAATGCAGCCTAGAGGCTTAGAAAGATGAATTGCAGTTAAAAATCCAAAATCAAGCAGTAAAGGAAATCCAGGGCAAAAGCTAGATCAGTGAAAAAATAAAGCAAGCATATGAAATAAGACACCACTCTTATGTTCAAACAACTAGTCTAAATAGAGTTGCAGAACAGGTATGATGATGACATTTGAATGAACAAAAGAAATGAGGAGCGATGCAGTGTCACGGCAGGAAAGAGGGGTCGATAGGACTTCAAGAACCATCTTGTTAGTCCAAGGGTCCGCTTCCTGTTCAGCAAGTTCTTTTGTTCTGTGTCCTTATCAATCCCACACCTTGCCTAAATAAGAATGACAGACAAGCCATTCTTAATGACTTCCTAGCTTTTGAAACTATTTTGGTGTTGGAGAGAGAAAAAGCCACATTTAAGTTGTTATAAGGATTGAGGTTTCTGTTGGCTTAGTGATTTTTCCACTCTGAGATGACAATTTTTGTTAGTGAGCATAGAAACTAATTTGCCCATTTATGTGATCTGTGCAATGCTCCAGAAAAATGACCCCCTTGTGGCACCTCTTTAGGACAGGGAAAAAAATGCCAGTGCTGCTAGGGGGCTCCACAGACAGGCATTCCTTGCTGTGTCAGCAGGAGTGTGCTGGTATCTTCCTTCCCCAGAGACAGAGCACATCCTCTCCTTGGCACACCCACTCGCCATTAGCACAGGGAACCATTGTTCACTGTGTGTCAAAGACCCGGCCACACCCTGCGCCAGGACAATGCATTGACTAGCCTAGTCTCCAAGCACTGGTTATTTCCTTTTCTCTTTATTTCCTCCTGTGTGTGAGAGTACATGAAATGAAATTTTTTTCTTTTGTTTGAAACAAGACATTTTAAAGAGTGGTTACTGACGACATATTCACTTTCAATCTCTCTTCACTGGAGTTGTCCTAATCTCTGAAAGGTTATACAAGAGATGGGAATTTGGTTCAAAACACAGGTAAAACAGGTTCAAAAGGATTCTATTTTCATAGTTAATGTATATTTCATTAGGTAACCACTACTTTTGAACATCACTCTCTGAAGATGCTACTTTCTACTCTCTTTAAATATATTTAACATGTTGAGTTTTTGTCACCATAGCAAGGGTGGGCCACATTAAAGTGACAGTACCAAACTAGGAGTTTTTATAAATTTAGGAAAGGAGGATATTATGTTCTAACAAACTGTAGGTCATTTCTTAATACAGGAGCGTCTGTATTTAGAAATTCATCCATTCACTCATCCATCTACCCGTGAATCAATATTTATCAAGCACCTATTTTGTTATGATCTAAGATATTTAAAAAAAGTCCTTATCCTCAAAGAGTTCACAGTTTGATAAAGGGAGAAAGACATGTAAACAAATGAGTATAATAAATTATAATAGGAGTTATAATTATATATAGCATAAAATGTAGATACAAAGGAAGGAGTAGAAATTTCAGTGGTAGTGGTATATGGGCCAGAAAAGGATTTATGGGCAGGCCAGCACTTGAGCTGAGTTTTAAAAAATGTACATGGAGAGTATTTATGGCTTAAGTTTGTGTGTGTGCACTTGAATGCATGTGAGTGAGTGCACGTGTGAGTGTGTGTGTGTGCGCGCACTGGGGAGGTAGGCAGCCCTCTAGTTCTTGAGATTCTGCAGGTCATGGAGGGCCTTTAAGTCAGGCATCCTGTAGGTATCAGGGATCAGCCATCAAAACAGGAGACTAACATAATGAAATGTGCCTTTGATAGGACTCTCCATTTCTTAAATCAATTATTTCCCTGGGTGTGTTTTATCTTTGTTTTTCTTTATAAAGCAATGGGTTCTGTGGTAAGAATAACAATTCAAATTCAATTCCCTGTACTCTGGTTTGGGAAACACCCAATAAAAGGATGCCAGAGAGCCCAATGGAGAGCTCTGGAGGTTGGCTGTGAGCATTCACTGATAGCATTTTCTCAGCCAGCCAGCCAGCCAAAAGTGGCCATGCACTGGGCAGCCAGGGAGACCTTACCACTTCAGTTGGTCGGTAGTATCTGAGATCCACAGTCACGTGAACTTTGCCAGTCTCTTTACATCTGCCCACTTCATTTTCATTCTTTCCTTCCCACCTGTAAAGAAGATAAACACTCAATCATCCTCTAATTGCTTGGGAGCTTTTGGCCATGCCCCAGTCCCTCAGGAGGTCTCAGCCTTCTCCCTGCTGGAGAATAGAAGCTCATTAATTACAAAACCGGGCTGATTTTTAATCATGTTATTAGGGCAACAGTGACTTTCAAAGCCTTTCCAAACGTTTTGAAAGGGTAATTTTTTTTACTCTTTCTTTTTAAGAAAATCATGAGTTCACAAGAGAGCCTTTAGAAATGAACAGATTAGCCAGAATAAGGAATTGTGCAACTTTCAGGGATCTCAAAGATGTTGTATTTGTTCAGATTATTCCTGATAAAGTCAATTACTACGAATTAATGAATATCTCTGTCTCTCCCTTCTTTATTTTTTACAATTTTTGTAGTGTTAGGGATATTTATTATAAATTCAATGCATTCCACTTTGGAATAAATTTCATACCCTTACTAAGCATTCATTTCATCCTTGTATCATATATAAGTTCCTTGCTCTATCCAGTCAGCAGTGGGCCTCATTAATAAATCCCAGATGATTAACCTCCAAAAAGTGCACAACTAATTGGTTCACTTCCTGCTAAGAGAGGGTATATTAACATCTCTCTCCCTCCACTGATTCAGCTACGAGGTTTCTGAGCTCAAGTTTTTCTTCCTTAAATACCTACTGTTGACAACAGTTAAGGATGCCAGTAACGGCCCTTCAAGTCTACACTGTGCACTGTGTGGGCTGTGCTCATAAACTTCAAGACCAGATTCTCATTGGAATTTCATTTTGTGTTCTCATTTTTTAAAATTTATATATATATTTTTAAATTGAGATTCATAATAGTTTACATCATTGTGAGATTTCAGTTGTACATTATTTCTTGTCTGTCACCACATAAGTGCTTCCCTTCACCCCTTGTGCCCACCCCCCACCTCCCGGTGTTCTCATTTTTTGAAAAATGAAGCCACTGGCTTAGTATTGACCTCTGGATTTCTATAATCTAATAGAAATGGACAACAGAAAATACTATATAATTTGAATTATTTTTACAAATGAAACTTTTTGGCAAAGAAAAGAAAGAAATTACAAAGTAATGTTTGATTTCAATGCTTAACCTCAGAACTAGTTTCCTTTATCAGCTGGAGACAAACCCTATGACAAAAGGATAATTCTGTGTGCCCCTTGGCTCAGAGTCACAGTGGGGATCAAAGGAAAGAATAGAGCATTAAATTACTTGACGATGTAGTTCACAGGTGCCATTGAAGAGGAACGTTAAATGTTGATCATGGTTATATTTTGGACATAGATTGGGTATTAGAAACATAAACTGGCCTCACAAGCTTTATTTCTGATCAATCATCCAAATGTTCTATCCTCAATTCATTTTTTTAAAAACTAATTTTTATTGAAGTATAGTTGATATACAACATTAGTTTTAGGTGTACAACATAATGATTCAATATTTGCATACACTGCAAAATGACCACCCAATAAGCCTGGTCAACATAAACAGTTACAGAATTTCTTTCTTGTGATGAGAACCTTCAAGATTTGCTCTCAGCAATTTTCAAATATGCAAATACAGTATTAATTCACTTTTTGATAGCACAGGGATAATATTCCATTGTTGGAGGAATAATCAGTTTATAAGTATGCTTCTTGCTCATATTCCACACATGAGTGAAATCATATGGTGTTTGTCTTTCTCAGTCTGGCTTATTTCGCTTAGCATAATTCCCTCCAGATTCGTCCATGTTGTTGCAAATGGGATGAATTTATCTTTTTTTCTGGCTGAGTAGTATTCCATTGTATATATGTACCACATCTTCTTCATCCAATCATTAGCCAACGGGCACTTGGATTGTTTTCATGTCTTGGCTATTGTGAATAGTGCTGCAATGAACATAGGGGTACATATCTTACTTTGGATTGTTGATTTCGAGTTGTTTGGGTAGATACCCAGTAGTGGGATAGCTGGGTCATATGTTATTTCTATTTTTAGTTTTTTCAGGAATCTCCATACTGTTTTCCATAGTGACTGCACCAGTTTGCATTCCCACCAGCAGTATATGAATGTTCCCTTTTCTCCACATCCTCTCCAACATTTCCTATTTTTTGTCTTGGTAATTATAGCCATTCTGACTGGTGTAAGGTGATACCTCATTGTAGTTTTGATTTGCATTTCCCTAATAGTGATGTTGAGCATCTTTTCATATGTCTGTTGGCCATCTGTATATCCCCCTTGGAAAAATGTCTGCTCATGCCCTCTGCCCATTTATTGATCAGGTTGTTTTGTTGTTGTTGTTGTTGAGTTGTGTGAGTTCTTTAGATACTTTGGAGATCACCCCCTTGTCTGATAAATGATTCACAAATATTTTCTCCCAGTTGGTGGTTTGTCTTTGTATTTTGTTCATGGTTTCCTTTGCTTTGCAGAAGCTTTTTGGTCTGATGTAGTACCATTTGTTAACTTCTTCTTTTGTTTCTCTTACCCAAGTAAACATGGTATTTGAAAAGATGTGGCTAAGACCAATGTCGAAGAGTGTAGTGCCTATATTTTCTTCTAGGATTTTTACAGTTCATTTCTTACATTCAAATCTTTAATTCATTTAGAGTTAATTTTTGTGTTTGCTGCAAGATTATGGTCTAGTTTCATTCTTTTGCATGTGGCTGTCCAGTTTTCCCAACACCATTATTGAAGAGACTTTCCTTTTTCCATTGTATGTTCTTGGCTCCTTTGTCAAAGATTAACTGTCCATAGATGTATGGTTTTATTTCTGGGCTTTCAATACTGATCCATTGATCTGTTTGTGTGTTTTTGTGCCAGTACCATGCTATTTTGATTACTATAGCTTTGTAGTATGTTTTGAAGTCAGGGATTGTGATGCCTCCAGCTTTGTTTTTTTCCCTCAGGATTGCTTTGGCTATTCAGGGTCTTTTGTTGTTCCATATAAATTTTTAGATTCTTTGTTCTATTTCTGTGAAGAACGTCATTGGGATTTTGTTGAGATTGCATTGACTCTGTAGATTGCTTTAGGTAATATGGACATTTTAACTATGTTTATTCTTCTGACCCATGAACATGGAATATCTTTCCATTTCTTTATGTCTTCTTCGATTTCTTTCAATAGTGTCTTACAGTTTTCAGTGTACAGGTCTTTCACTTCTTTGGTTAAGTTTATTTCTAGGTATTTTATTCTTTTTGCTGTGATTGTAAATGGGATTGTAGACTTGATTTCTTTTTCTGCTAGTTCATTGTTAGTTTATAGGAATGCAACTGATTTTTTAAAATTAATTTTGTGCCCTGAAACTTTGCTATAGTTGTTGACTATTTCTAATGTTTTCTGGTGGATTCTTTAGGGTTTTCTATATATAAGATCATGTCATCTGCAAACAGCAAGAGTTTCACTTCTTCATTGCCTATTTGGATTCCTTTTTCTTTTTCCTGCCGAATTGCTCTGGCCAAAACCTCCAGTACCGTGTTGAATAAGAGTGGTGAGAGTGGGCACCCTTATCTTGTTCTTGTTCTGAGGGATGGCTTTCAGTTTTTCACCATTAAATATGATGTTGGCTGTGGGTTTGTCATATATGGACTTTATTATGTTGAGATACATTCCTTCAATACCCATTTTATTGAGAGTTTTTATCATAAACGGCTGTTGGATCTTGTCAAATGCTTTCTCTGCATCTAATGAGATGATCATATGATTCTTATGCCTCATTTTGTTAATGTGGTGTATCACATTGATTGATCTGTGGATGTTGAATCATCCCTGTGTCCCTGGAATGAATCCCACTTGATTGTGGTGTATGATTCTTTTAATGTATTGGTGTATTTGGTTTGCCAATATTTTATTGAGGATTTTGCATCTAAGTTCATCAGTGATATTGGCGTGTAGTTTTCCTTCTTCGTGTTGTCCTTGTCTGGTTCTGGTATCAGGGTAATGTTGGTCTCATAGAACGTGTTAGGAAGTGTTCCATCTTCAGTTTTTCTAAATAGTTTGAGATGGATAGGCACTAAATTTTCTTTGAATGTTTGATAGAACTCTCCAAAGAAGCCATCTAGTCCTGGACTTTTGTTTTTTGAGAGGTTTTTGATCACTGTTTCAATATATGTGCTTGTGATTGGTCTGTTCAGATTCTCTATTTCTTCTTGATTCAGTTTGGGGAGGTTGTAAGAGTCTACGAATTCATCCATTTCTTCTAGGTTATTGAATTTGTGGCATATAGTTTTTCATATTATTCTGTTATAATTCTTTGTATTTCTGCAGTATCTGTTGTAATTTCTCTTCTTTCATTTCTAATTTTATTTATTTGAGCCTTCTCTCTTTTTTCTTGGTGAGTCTGGCTAAGGCTTTGTCAATTTTGTTTATCCTTTCAGAGAATCAGCTTATAGTTTCATTAATCCTTTCTATTGTTTTTTAAGTCTCTATTTCATTTATTTCTGCTCTGATTTTTATTATTTCCCTCCTTCTGCTGACTTTGGGCTTTGTTCTTCTTTTTCTAGCTCTGTTAGGTGCATTTTAAGATTACTTATTTGAGATTTTTCTTGCTTGTTGAGGTGTGCCTGTATTGCTATGAATTTCCCTTTTATGATAGTCATAAACATGTTTTAATTTTATTTTTTGTTCACATTTTATACTCAGAAAGAGAACCAAGTTCAGCATATATCTTCCTGACAGTATCTCCAACTAAGCCAAAAGGGTTAACAAAAACACTGTCCATGATTTTGCTGTTTTTTCCAATTGTAGCTAGATATGTGATCCATTACTGGTCATGCTGACTTACGTACACACATACAAACAGCACTGTCCTTCATATTCAAATGGTACCAACTTGAGAACTGGTGATTTAAATTTTCTGTTTAGAATTAATTATTTTTTGAAACCACGCATGACCACACACACAGATTTAAGTTGATAGAGCCCTGAGAAAGACTTGGAGAGTTTTCCCTGGTTGGGGAGGGAGCATCTGGGACAGGAAAGGAACAGTGAAAGCCAGTGGTGTCTTGCCTTAGACTAGGGGTTGGCAAACTGTTTCTGTAAAGAGCCAGAAAGCAAAGACTTTAGGTTTACAGATCACATGGAGTCTGTTACATATTCTTCCTTTTCTCTTTCTTCTCCTGCTTTCTCTTCCTCCACCTCCTCTTTCTCATCTTCATTATCATCATTTTTTTTTTTAAATTACCCTTTAAAACTATAAAATCAAACATGGAGGACAATAAAAAACAGGCCTCAGGTGGGGTTTGTCCTGTTGACCGTAGGTTGCCCACTCCTGCTGTAGGGGGTGAGTTAATGGTATAGCCTCACCTTCAGCTAAAGGAAAGCATTTAATTCCTGTGGGCAACAACAGGTTGTATTGCTGGACCAGCTTGAATTTTCCTGTCTACTACTGATTCACTTTGATTGCTCTGTAGACATATGCTAACATTTGGGATTTGTAACAGTAGTTGAAATGGGAAAAGAATGAAAGACTTGAGTTTCCGCCACTTGGGCATCTGCGGGTATGAGCTTCCAGTAAACAGGCCTTCTTTGGCTCTGTCTGAATACTGTCTGCTGGGCTGCCATCTTGCAAATGCTGTCTACAGTCCAAACTGTCTCTAAGCCCATGGCATTGCCCCTACAATTAATATAGCTGCACTGGATGATCAACTGTAACCAGGAAATGGTTCAAAGTAGAACTGAGTTGGCAAAAACCACTTTCTAATTTGCACAAGGTCTGCATGAGGGCAGTAAGTAAAAGTTTCGGCCAAGGGCCAAAAAACATTCAGTTACAACAATACATGAAACACTTGTATTAACAAGTAAAAGGTAACAGCTAACTTGTCCTAACAAGTAATGTTATGACTCAAAGCAGAGCTGCAATGTTAATGAAATGACGACGGCTTGACAGCGAGTAGAGGATTCAGCTAATTAACAGGAATTGCTCCCCACCAATTTAGATCAACAGCTCACTGAGCAGGGATCCTGTATAACTCAATCTTTAGAATAAATTCTTGGCTCCTAATAGCAACAAAGAGCATTGAAGAATAACAGAATCAAGCAGCATAAGACAAGATGAGGTGCTATTAAAATCTACTCAACTAGGAATCCGTTTTTTTGTTGTTAGTGCCATCTAGTCTATTCCGACCCTGTGGACAGCAGAGTGGAACCCTGCCTGGTCTTTTTGTGCCATCCTCTCACCTTCCGGTGCTCCATCAGACAATGTTCTGCTGCTATTTACAGGGTTTTCATGGCCAGTTTTTTTGTGGCCAGGACCTTCTTCCTAGTCTGTCCTAGTCTGGAAGCTCTGCTGAAACCTATCTGCCATGGGTGACCTTGCTGGTATTTGAAATACTGGAGGCATAGCTTTCAGCATCATGGCAACATGCAGCCACCACAACATGACAATGACAGACAGGCGGTGTGGTTCCCTGACTGGGAAATTAACCAGGACCACATGGTGAGAGCGCTGGATTTTAACCACTAGACCACCAGGGCTGGCTAGGAATCCCCTTAAGAGACAACAACAGCAAAGTCAACTGTGTAAGTCCAGTTGAGGAGACTTTAGAGCTAAAGTAGGGGAGGTGTGATACACACTTGTAGCAACCTGAATATCACAAAAGCTCGTAGGAATTATTATTATCATTATTATTATTATTATTTTGAGGAAGATTGGCCCTGAGCTAACATCCGTGCCCATCTTCCTCTACTTTATAGGTGGGATGCCTGCCACAGCATGGCTTGACAAGTGGTGTGCAGGTCTGCACCCGGGATCCGAACCAGCAAATCCCAGGCCGCTGAAGCAGAACATGCAAACTTAACTGCTGCACCACTGGGTCGGTCCCTTGAGGAATTATTTTAAGAAACACTATCTTAATAGGATACAGATATGGAAATAGGATGTTGCCAGCAGCTAAAATTTATTAGCAAATCATATAAAGCAGTCCTGGAAGAATTATTAGGTTCTGGATAAAGATGATGGTTTGCACACACTTTTGCTCCTTGCCTAGAACTCTTTCAAAAGGGGGCTAAAAGAACAGGAAAGAAGTGAGAGAAACCAAATTCTCGAAGCTGGAAAGCAGATGGGTGAGTATTAAAGGACTTACTTAGCAGAAGCTCTGGAAAACAGACCCCTAAGCCAGCAGTGGGGAAACTGAGAATGAACCCAATTTATACTTGTGGAAGCCCCCAAATGCTCAGGAAGTGAAGGCTGATGACAATTCTCTTTGAGAAGCAGTCTGATGCCCAATCCCCCTAAATTCCATATCACTTGGCAACTGCCTCACCCTCCCTGGAGAAGTTTGTAGAATTGAAGGTCACTGGACCCAGTGAAGAGTGGGGTGACCATGGGGGAAACAAGGAAAAATCAAGTGAAGTATATATGCTGAATGCTGAGACCCCCCAGCTAGCCCCAGGGTGGGGAGGAGACTGGGGACTCTTCTGTTGGCATCAGAGATTCTGTAACTAAATGGTCCTACCAGCTCACACCAAAGCGACACAGTCAATAAGCTCAAAAACTCCCAATTAGCTGTCTAGGTCCCTACTTTTAAACATGTGAGGAAAATCACATATATGAAAACAGAAATCACAACAAACAAATCAAAAAACAGCAACTTGGAGGAAATACAACAAACGGAAGATAACCAAAAATGAAAACTAAACAAAAACTCACATATACCACCATTAATGTCTTCAGAGAGATAAGGAACAATATAAAAGAAATAAAAACAAGATACTATATAAAAAGACAATTTGAAAAAACATTGAGAAACTGAAAAAAATTCAGATATTAAAAATTCAAGAAAAGATTTTAAAGATAAATTTGAGGAAATCTTCCAAAAAGTAGAGCGAACAGATGTAGCTATGAAAAACCAGAAGAAAGATAAGAAAATCAGAAGATGGCCTCAAGAGGTCAGTATAATAGGATTTCCTAAGAGACAGTACAGAAAAAAATCCAGGAGAGCAAATAATTATCTTAACACAAATCAAGAAAATCGATCAGAGCAGAAGAATGTGCATTTCCAGACTGAGAGGGCCCAACAGAGTGCCTCAGATAATGGATGGGACTAGACTACATCACAGGAAATTTCAGAAGACTGGGACAAAGAGAAGGTCTGACAGACTTCCAGAGAGAACACATGGGGACGAGGAGTCAGAATGGCTCTTAGCTTCCCACAACAACACTGCAAATTAAAAGGCAATGGAGCAATGCCTTCAAAATTCTGAGGAAAAATTATTTCCAACCTAGACATATTTATCAGCTATCTTTTTAATTTTGAGGACAGAATAAAGATATTTTCAGATACACCTGGTCAAAAAATATTTGCTTCCCATGCGCCATTCTCAGGAAACTAATTAAGATTTTGCTTCACCAAACAAGAGTGTTTAAAAAGATGTTGGGAAATAGGCAATCCAACTCAGGAGAGTGGCTAACCATATGAGCGTGAAGGCAAATCACGTGACGCCAACCCTCTACCAGTCCAGATGGGATCAAGTCAGAAAGTTCTAGAAGGCGTGCTACAGGAAGACATGACTGATAGAATAACCATGGGCCTGAAAGCCTTCAAAGGTGATTTAGATAGCTGAGGCAAAGTCTGGGGTAACGTCAGTGATAAATACACAGAAAATGAAGCAAATGGAGAAAGCTGACAATCAGCTCTGTGGTGAACAAAGGACAACTGTACAGGAAAGAACAAGCAGTTGTGGTTTACTGGAATGAATACCACTGATCAGTCACGATAATGCAACACTGAATATTAAGCTAACCAAAAATTAAAATATAACAATAGAGTATTAGCAGGGCCGGCCCGTGACTGAGTGGTTAAGTTCGCGCTCGGCTTCAGCGGCCCAGGGTTTTGCCGTTTTGGATCGTCGGCACGGACATGGCGCCACTCATCAGGCCACGCTGAGGCAGCGTCCCACATGCCACAATCAGAGGCACTCACAACTAGAATATACAACTATGTACTGGGGGACTTTGAGGAGGAAAAAAAAAAGACGACTGGCAACAGATGTTACCTCAGGTGCCAATCTTTAAAAAAAAAAATAGAGTATTAAGGGAACGGAGGGATGGGGAAAGAGGAGGAAAAGAGAACAAAACCCTTGTTTAAGAGGAGGCCAACAGATAATGCCTACAAGGGAAAAAAGTCTAGAACCAGCAATAAAAACCTGTTCTTTCTAAATAGGGAGAATAATCAGGTAGGAGAGTCTAATAGAGTACAGTAAGATTTCCAGAAAGAGAGAGCAGAAAAACATAGAGTAGAGCAAATACTTATCTTGAGATAAATCAAGATAAGTAACCAGAGCAGAAGAGCATACATTTCTAGACGGACAGGGCCCACAGAATGGCCCCAAGAGCAGATAGGACCAGCTTGGAAAATGGGGAGGAGGAGGTTGAGGGGGGGATTACTGGGGTTTGTGACAATTCCTGCTAGATGATTAGAGTTTAAATTATGTGCTGGAGGAGCTGGGGGAAAAAAGAAACAAATAATGAAAGAAAAAAGCATTACAAACACGAACTTTACAAATAGTAGAGTCTGGCCAAGGGCTTCCCCAGCAACTCCCTCTCCACTGCCCGCAGAGGGCTCCGCCCTGACCCACCCAGGGCTCCGTCCCAGGGTTTCTGCCCTGCCCATCTCCCCTGAGAACTCAGCACTTCCCTTACATCTCCTCCTCCCACCCTGCCTTCTGGACAACCGGAGGAGCTGATGTTTTTGGAAGCATCAACTTCCAGCTCCCATCTCTTCCACAAAGGAAACCACCCACAGGGCGGGTAGATCAAGTCTGCAGAAACTGAGGAGGAGCTGTCTGGGAAGAGGCAGGCAAATTGTAGAGTGCTTGACCTCAGAAACTGAGGGAAGAGGCATGTTTGCCAAGGGAGGGAGGTGGTGTGACCAATGCCAGATGCCAGGGAGATGTCAAGAAGGATTCAAGAACTGAAACAGGTCCGCTGTGGTTAGTGCCTTGCAGGTCCCCGGGGATGCTGGAAAGAGCTGCTTTGAAGGAGCGATGGGGCAGAAAGCAGAATGGGGTGAGCTGAAGAGGAAGGGGAGACAGTGAGAAGAGGTGACTCTTTGGTGCCTTTGGGCAGAGCAGGGCAAAGAGAAGAAGGGCAGTGTCTGGAGGGGATGAGTGTTTGAGGGGGCGCATTTTCCAAAGATGGGAGGATTTGAGAATGTCAAGACGTTTGATGAGAAGGAGCTGTAAAGGAGGGCTGAAGGCAGAGGAAGGAGGGATAATTGATAGTTTCTTGAGAAAGCAGGAGGGCTGAAGTCAAGGGCCAGGAGGAGGGACTGTTTCCAGACAGGAGTGACCTGCTAGTGGAACAGGAGAGAAGAGGACAGGGTATAATTTTTATGTTTAGGGGATTGCTTTTTTTTTTCTTTTGAGGAAGATTGGCCCTGAGCTAACATCCTCTGCTGATCCTCCTCTTTTTGCTGAGGAATACTGGCCCTGAGCTAACATTTGTGCCCATCTTCCTCTATTTTATATGTGGGACGCCTGCCACAGGATGGCTTGATAAGCGGTGCTAGGTCCGTGCCTGGGATCCGAACCAGTGAACCCTGGGCCACCAAAGCAGAGTGTGTGGAACTTAACCGCTATGTCACTGGGCCGGCCCCTGGGCGATTGCTGTTTTAGTCACAAAATCTACTCCAATTCCTAAAACACAGCACTAGTGTAAAGGTTGTACCATGTATATGTGAGAACTTAAGTTGTGTACACATCTTTCACATTGCTTTGTCTCCATCTATGCTCAGTCTTTTTCCATTTTATTTATATTAATAATAATAATTGTTATTAAATAAGGGTTCTAGCTGTTATATTGTAGTCAATGAATAGTCAACTACAACAAAAAAGATAAAATTGAATCTATTATACAGCTGTTCATGTAGAAGGCTGTTACTTGTCAGAGTAACAGCTTCTTTTATTCTGTGCTTTCCATCTCATGCACCCCTTGTAAACGTCAATTGATGAGTTCCCACACCAGGAGTCAGGTGGGTAGTACAACCTACAGTTTATACGTGGGGAAAAAGAAGTTTAGGGGGCTGAACAGTTTACAGACGCCCACACGGGGAGGGCTAGGATGACACCTCTATCTCACATGGCTGGAATGAGCAGCAGGGGCGTAATGCTCTCTTAAAAGGACACTATCACTTCAATGGGAAGTCCCGTTCCAAACAGCATTCTCAGTAAGAGCTGTTGATTGCTCAATATTTCCCTTGCTTTCTTCTTTTTATCAGTATCACTGAGAAACTATTAAGTAGAGAGGTTCTACTTTCAAATTGTCTTTTCTTATGCTTTATCTTTAGGAAATCAGATTGGTATGATTAACTCAGTGGAAAAAGCTTTGTATGGTCATGCCTGAGGATGGCTCAAGAGATCAAATAAAAAAAAACAGAGATTACTCTCCTCAAGTGTAAAAGATGGCAGTGAAAGGAAGTTCAAATGCACAGCTAGCTTTTCCTTTTTTTTTTTTAAGATTTTATTTTTCCTTTTTCTCCCCTAACCTCCCGGTACACAGTTGTATATTTTTTTAGTTGTGGCTCCTTCTAGATGTGGCATGTGGGACACCGCCTCAGCATGGCCTGATGAGCGGTGCCATGCCCGCGCCCAGGATCCAAACCGGCGAAACCCTGGGCCGCTGAAACAGAGCTGCGAACTTAACCACTCGGCCACAGGGCTGGCCTTGCACAGCTAGCTTTTAAATGAGACTCAGTGTTTCCATGCTATCTTCACAGGGATGCTAACTGTGTGCTATCCACCTGCTTTACTTTTATTTATTTTAACTCAGCTGGGGCATCCTGTCAACACCCCACAGAACATAGGTGGAGTTTTTCCTGCTTTAAGGAGTAAGCAAAATGTATGGCAGTCTCACTAAGGGGCCATGGTGAGAAGGTGGCAATTTAAGGACTAGGGCTCAAGTTGTATATGAGAGTCTCAGCCCTCGTTCAGGGCTTTCTGTCATCTGTACCTCTGCTATTTGCCCAACCTTATCTATCCATGTCCTTTCCTCCCACTTCCCACAAATCTTCACTGGGCACCTACTAAGTGCCAGGCACTAAGCTAAGCCCAGTGCTAAGGACAAAGGCATGAGCAAGCTGGACGTGGTCTCTGTCCTTAAGGGGCTTAGATTCGTGTCCACCACAAAATAGTGTATGAATGATGGTAGGAGGTAGACAGAATGCTGTTAGGGGACTGGGGAGGGCACCTGGCAAGACTCGGTTGGGGGTAGGGTGTTGGCCAGAGGGAGGATGTCTAAGTAAAGACCTAGAGAATGAGTGGGAAGTGCCAGGAGAAGCAGAGGGAATAGCAGCTGTAGGTATTTCTTGATGTGCCCTAATGTGGTCAGGCTGGCCCAACCCAGTTTATCAGCTTGCCCATCGCCCGCATTCAATTTACTGACTCCTGCCTCCATGCCTTTCTCATGCCATTCCACCCACTTGGAATGCTTTCCCTCTTCTTAATTACCATCCGTATCTCCCACTTTGGCCAATCACCTGTTTAAGTCTACCTTCTACAGACATCACTCCAATCTTGATCATGGTGCTATTACTTCAGGACTGATATAATAAATTTGCACAGTACCGTCATCTATTTGTATATATTTATAAATAATGTGTTCTTATTGTCACCCAATTAGAGCCTACACTTCTCAAGGGCAAGGAAATGTATTTTGATTCTCTTAGATGAGTCTGCCTTTGGGAGAAAAATGAAGTGGGCAGAAAGCACATTTATTGAGCATTGACTACGTCTGAGGTACTGTCTGGCTGTTTAATTAGGTAGCCTATAGAGGCAGCAGTTGTTCTGAGGATCTGATGGATCCTTGGGTAAAGAATGTAAATCGATCGGCTATCCAGTGAATTGCATCATCTGGATAGGAAATGGAATGAGGGTTGCTTCAGCCTCCAAGACACAGCATGACATCAGGGCTCAAATTAGACCCTATACATGCTAACAATTAAAAAACCCACTGCTTCAATAAAGGTTCACCTCACTTTAGGCTGTTATATTTTGTTTTTTTAATGGGTTAAAACCCCAGTTATCTGAGAAGCTTATAAATATAAAATGATAGAAGGGCTTAGATTTCCAGACAGAATGGGGAGAGGAGAAAGACAAAGAAGAAAGGAGGGAGGGAGGGATTCTCTGTTAATGGTAAGTGGAGGCTTATATAAAAAGTCCAGATCTCTTTATTTTGACTAAACGTTAGGCAGATAATTTTGAAGACCTGGGTCTATTAAGAGTATCTACAGAAAGTTCTCATAGTACCTCCTCGCAGGAATAAGCTCTCTATGCAGGCTTTCTCACAATGATGGATTTTTCTAGCTCTAATGGCAGATTCTAAGATGACTGAAGGTGTTATATTTCTAACATTCAGTCTCACAGATTTCATTCAACTTGGTTAGAACGTATGGACATCAAAGGAAGATGCAGCACGCCGTTAAGTGGAATTTAAAGCTTGTCGGAGGTTCAGAGGTAGCTGGTATGAAAACAGATGCAGCAACGCTCGTTCAGGGGAAGGGACACTGACTGCACTTATGCACATTTAAAGGTATGAACTCTCCCTAGAGGAAAAAACGCAGAGCAACAGCGATTTTCCTTCTCCTGACTTTCCTCCTAAATAGAATCCTTAGAAGTGTGTCATGGGAAAATTCTGTCCATTAAAAATGACTGATTGGAAGGATATGTTTTTCCCTAATGCAATCTAACACAGTCATAGGCTCAGCAAATTATTGAGGGCTACCTTACAGCAGACACACCAGCCACAGGGATACAGGATTCACCTCCTAAAACCTCCGTCCACTGGCCTTCCTCTTTTTATAGCCCCCTTCACGCTCATCCCCAAGGTCCAGGGCCAGAAATCCCACCCACCAGGAAACAGTTCCCATTTAGGGGAAGAATGTGCACGAGCACAAAACGGCTTGTATCTCAGCCAGGAGGACTTTAGAAATGAGTTTCTTATTAAACGTATAGTGATTTTTGCGCTGATCTAGATACAGTACCACAGACTATGGTAAATACTTGCATTGGCTGAGACATCTTTCTCCCTCAGCAGCAGATAGTGGTTCTCGCATGGCTGCAGGCTGTTCTCACAACTTTCGTCTCAAAATTTACCATGATGAACGACAGAAAATTAGTCAAGACAACTATTTGCCTGTTTGGTTTATGTTACTATCACTTTAATTGTAGAAGAAAAGTGCTTCCTTTTCACATTACTTAGTAATAGGTTGATGGGAAAGTGAAAAGCAAAACATAACACTAGAAACAACCCAACAGCGCGACCTCCTCCAAGTAAACCAACACCCTGGAATGTTCTCGGAAGAAAACACTTGTGGTCATAAGGGAGCCTTCTCAATACAAGGGTCCAAACGGGAATTTAACTGCCAAACATTACCTTACATTTTACCAAGACTGCGTGCGGTACTGATCTGCTCCCCTGAACATCTTCTACCAACACAAACTGAAACGAACGGGCTATTTTCTAATAAAATTCAAAGAAAAAAATCACTCAAATGATGTCAAAGACTTCAAGAGCAAATATTTGGGCCACTTCTAAATATACAGATGGCAACACATTTTTCTAGCTTTTTCAGTGAAAATTGCAACAGATATCTCCAAAAACAGTAGTAGAGATGGGAAGTGCCAATAGATCTTAAAACAGCTAAAGTGAGAATGTTCCAGATATTGATTGGTCTGACATGAAATTCATGTAACATGAGGTTAAAGAGAAAGTCCAGAAGTTAAGAGAAAATATCTATAACCTTCCTTTAAGCACATAAATAACAGCAGGGAAAAATTATGAGTGAGCAGAAAGTGTTCTATCTTAATCGATGGCACTACCAATCAAGCTCTCTTTCACCTTCTAAATCCAATTGTTCACCAAATCCTGTTAATTCTAGGTCTTTCTTAGGTCAGTCCAGCCTCTCCATGTCCAGGCCCTTGTATATATTTAGGTCTTTATCATCCCTCCTTGGTAGCTTCCTGGAGTAGGAAGCATGGTGGCTTCTCTATAGCTGTCATTACTACGCGAGAATGAATCATGCTGAAGGGGTTCCTGTCACCTAAGTGGGGGTGACAAAGGGCACTCTTGAAAGGCCTTTCTAGAAGCTGGCTTTTGGATATCCACTTGGGCTCATTAGTAGGTATTACGGAGCACCTATTGCAGGCTGGCTGCTGTAGCACTGAGGACCTACTGGTGAATGAGACAGATGCCAATCCTATCTCATTTGTTTACAGGTACAGATCCCAAAGGACAGGAGGTGCTCAAGGAACCAAAAGCGCTAAAAGTTAAGGGGGAATTTGCTTCCCTCAACAGAGTTTAAGACCAAAATTGCACACAGTGAAAATTATCCTTGAAAGATTCTTCAAATTTTTTTTTTCATCAGCCTTGGGCTCTTGAACACTCAAAAGCCAAGGTTTACCTTGTTTTGCTCTCATTCCATTCTGGTTGGGGCTTCCTTTTCCCAGAGCCATGCAAACCTGGGTCTGGTCTGATAAGGTGTTTGTTAATGATTGACTCCACTGTTTGCATGCAACCATCACATCACAAAGTTTTTTGAAAGGATATAAACAAGAAGGATGAAAAGTGCAATACAAAGGCCTTTTGAGCCAGAAAATACTCAGATCCTGGCTCGACCACTCACTAGCTGGGTGACCTTCAGAGGGTGCTTAACTTCACTGTGCCTCAGTTTCCTTCTCAGTGCAACAGTATCCCTAGCCCTGGAATTAAACTGAATAGGTATGCAGTTCATGACACAGTTTTGGGCTTATACTAAATGATCATTAAAGCTATGGTGAACATGGTGTTTTTGTCTTCCTAGCACTACTTTTTGCCTTTCTTCTAGAAATAACATCCCTCTGTTGGGGGAGAACCCTGCTCCTGTCTGACTCAAACCATGGACCTCTGTGGGGCTGCCAAGGTCAGAATTCTCCCTCCCTGACAACAGGACAAGGCCTAGGAGCCTGCCCCATGCCCTGGCTTCAGTGATTGGTCGAGAGATGATCCTAGGACCCAATGGGGCCAGCCAGAATCCTTCCTCAGGATTTTTCTAAGTGGATAGCCATCAAGAAGTTTCTATTCCTTTTTGACTGTGTTAGGCAGTGTCCCCAGAAACACTATCAATCATGTCCTCTGCTGTAGAGGCACACTGAGGAAATGAAGGCGCATTCCAGCAGCAGTGAAGCCAAGAAGCAGAGAGAGAGCCCTAAGAGAGCTCCAGGTCCTGGACCCCGGTGTCCCCGAAGGATACTTTGAGTTCAGTTTCAGTCCCTTAAAAACAAAAAAACTCTGATACTAAAAATGCTCATGTACTTTTCTCCCCTTCCTAATATAAATACTTTCATTATGCGTAGGGCTTTGTTTTATTAGCATGGATACTTCACACATTAAAAAAAATTAAAAATTATATATATCATCTTTCACAACTCTTGGAGCTTAACACAACAGTCCTAATAATAAAATGCCACGCTTGATGTCTTAAGAAAACACACAAAAAAATTACACATATTTTCAGAAAATAAGATGTTAAGTTACCTCCACTGTAGAATGGAGGATATTCATTTCTTTTAAAGTATACATTTTAATAAAAACTTAGGAAGGTTATTTAAAAGCAACATGAATTCTATATTAAAAAAATGTAAAAAAAAACTCAATCCCAACATAAGTAATCCACAATATATTTTTAAGCCCAAAAAAGAATATGGACAATTTCTTGAAACATGAAATATCTTCTTTAAAAAATTAAATAGAAGGCATAAAGATAATCTAGATGACTAAATTGCACCGAAAGATTATTTTATATCCTCCTGCTTTTTACTTTTATTCATTTTCCAAGTCCCAGCATTGTATTTAAAGTAAAAAAGACTCTATTTTTGCCTTCCCATTCTTTATCTTCTCTAGTTAATATAATTAGTTTCCTGCACAATGTTTTTTATGCAAAATAAATTTATAAGTCAGCTACCTAAGTAAGGAAAAAATGTAGGGGAATAAAAAATGACTGATATAAAATGATTCTAACTAAAAATTTTTGCTCCATATGTTACAATTCAGAAAGAAAATCACCTTAAGACCACTACAGACAAGGACACGGATCATGGGTGTACCGACTTTAAGATACTCTCGGGACTTAAGCAACGTTAAATTTCTCAAAATGCAACATGTTACAGGAAAGCACATTAAGTGTTTCCAAAAAGATAAGCTCTTGGATATTCTCCAATTTCCAAGGTTGTTTTTGACAGATTAATATTGTAATTTTTGAAGTAAGCATACTATTTTATAAATTAATTGTTTGTTTGAAAGAACTTGACTCATCAAGAACTGGTGGGATTGGGTACTTAGTGGCTACTGGATAAACCCAGTGTTCCTTAGGCTCTGAGGTGACTTGTATTATCAAAGCTAGTACTTCATCTCATATTAGAGACCAGTTTAGTCACCAGAAAGCACCAGCAAGCAATTTCGGGAAATTCTGGCTTTGTATTTTGGAGATCCAGTCATCCTTTGGTCTCTTTCAAACCATATGAAAGAAAAAAAGTGGGTATGACTCTTGCTTTTTAGATTTCTTCATCTCATCTGTGAGCATTCCTGAACTTATTAATGACAGAAATGGAAAGTCCAGGGAACTCTTTTACCTCAATTTAGTAGATGATAAATTCAATCCAATTGCAATTCAATTCAATCAGCATTTAAATGATCTTACGAATACTGGAGATGGGAGGAGCAGAATGAAAGAGGAGGAAAAGGAACTAAACCAGCTGCGGGTGCTCACTACCCTGTCCTCATGGGAAGCTCTGGAAGCTTTAAGTCTTTTTAATTTTTAACCAAATGCCACCCCCCCCCCCAAAAAAAAACCCTAAAATCAAATTCCCCAACTTTCAAAAATTCTTTTTCCATGGTTGATTCATTAAAACATCAATTTATTTACTAAATGTCTGACACTGTTCTGGGCAGAATGAAAGGTACAGAAAGGAACTAAAACCAGATTCTGCCCTTAAGGAGCCGATTGTCAAGTCTACCAAGGAAGGTCAAGTCACAGATGACTAAAAACAAGGTCGAAAGTGATAAGGGATTGAACTTAGTGATTGTCAAGGTTCATTTCAAACTTGAGGCTCTTATAATTCTCCCAGGCTTTACTACTCAAAGTGTGGTCCGTGGACCAGCAGCATTGGTATCACTTGGTATCTTGTTAGAAATTTAGAATCTCAGGCCCTGCCGGGACCTACTGACCTAAATCTGCATTTTAACAGGATACCCAAGTGATTCACAGAACATTAAAGCTTGACAACCATGGCTCTACAGGAGATAGATTTAGCAAAAAGGTGTTCTAATTCTGATAAATGGCCAATTACTTCTTAGAAGGGGTCAGGAGTTAGAGACAATTAGATCTCATTAGCTCCATAACCTGTGTCTAACTACAAGCGAGCAAGCTTGTTCTTCCTCCTGCAACTGCTCTTCTCTGCTGACTGTCTATGTTAAGTTCCTTCTGGTGACACGAGCATGAAATGTTAGTGTGACTTTCTTTACTTTTTCTTGTCCAGGAACATATAATCAGTTTCCACATTTTATTTATCCCTTGCATTCATTGTTGACGAATGCTGTTTCCAATCAATTACACATTTCATCAATAGCAAATACTTATACAGAGCTCAGGCTGTGTCAGGCACTGTTTGAGGTGCTTCCTGTATACTAACCCATTTCATCTTCAGCCCATCCCTGTGAGGTAGGTACTCTTATTATTCCCATTTTACAGTGGGGAAAATGGAGATGCAGAGAGGATAAATAACTCCCCTAGGTAGTTACAGAGCGGGAATTCAAACCCAGGGAAGGTGGCACTAGGACTGCTTTTACGGAACATGATATTATGCCACATTGTGTACAGATGAGGACGAATGTCCTAGGAAAGGAATCAACTATGCTGTGAAATAAAGAAATTAAAACAGCACCCGTAGGAGAAAGAGTATGCACTCCTGAAGGTCTAGAAAAGCACGTTTCCCCAAACTGTAGTAAAACTGTAAGTTACTAAGTACAACAATATCCTTGGCCTTCTAAGCGATGTTCAGATCTCAGCGTGTTTTCTTTACTCATTCCTGCCTGGTTTCTGACTGTGTGGACACCATTTCCAAGAAGGACATGCTGGCCCGGTGGAAAGTGCACAGCTGTGGCGGGGACTCTGGAGCCGGAGGAGCAGCCCTGGCCCTAGTACATGGGATGGCCTGTGGCTTCCCTGCTCTCCTTCCAGCTGAGATCGCTATGCTGATGCACAGGCCCAGAGGAGATCCAGAGGAAGGAAAGTGAAAAAGAACGAACAATAAAACGTAACTTGCAGACAGCATTCACAAAGCCATCGTGATTTTATCATTCAACACTGAGAGGGAATTTTATATTTTCAGACAAATTATGAAGAACATGCATTGTAAACATTCTGTTCCCACAACTCCAATGATACGCCACAGAAAGAACTGAAACAGGTACTGGGCACACAGATGGTAATGGCCACCAGTGTGATATACTGCCATGCACAAGACTTTTCAAGGAACAGGCGAGGTCTTTATTTCAACTAGAATGATCAGCCCCTTCTATCTCTCTCTCTTTTCTGGAAGAATTTGGAAAAAGTTTTTGATTTCACCAAAATTTTATATACCACTCAAAGGCAATTTTTAATATATCTCTAAAAGCTTGATTTGCTGTTTAGTCTGTCATTTGAAACAAAATTAAGGTCATTGCCTGAAATTTGAAATAGATTTTAGTGAAACTGACTCTGCTTTTCTGAGCCTTCTCTACTGAGGGAGAGACTACCAACAACAGGTACTACCTTGGGAAGAGAGGGAAGGCATACCAGCTATTTGTTACTTAGTTTTGAACGACAGAAGAATATTTCCCAGCGGGTGATCCACAGAACTCTGTTGCTCGTGTAGGATTTTAATATAAATTTAAACATTAAGCTTGGAAAATGCTGGGTTAAACAAAGTTAAACAGTTTCTTTACTGATGGTTCTACAAGAGGAGTTGCAATATTCAGTATTTTCTAAATGAACTAGACATGGAATGCTCTTTTAGACATCTCTTAGAATAGCAGCCTAGTTTGTGAAAGACTGTGCAAGGTCAAAAAATAGGCATTTATCCCATGGGACTACAGGACAGAAAGATGACTTGGTGACTAAAAACAGAACATTATGTCCAAGGAGGGAGAATAGCAAAGTTTCATACACTTTTCAAAAGAGAATCTTATTTGAGGATTCATTTGTAAGACTACCCCTAATTTTAAAAAACTGTGTGTAAGGTGACTTCTTACAACAAAAGCATATAAGTTCATTATAGAAAATTTGGACATAAAGTATAAAGTAGAATACTAAAAGTCACCCATAATTCCATCATGTAAAAACTGCCATTATTAAATTTTTGGTGTGTTTTCTTCTAATCTTTGTAGTCATATTTTTAGGGAGTTTAGATCATACAACAGATCTAAAGTTGTATCCTGTTTTTTTTCCATCTGACATTGTCATTATCATATTTCATGTTATTCAAATTCCTCTTATGCATTATTATTTTTCAAAGCATTAGATTTTTTTTCCCTCCCCAAAGCCCCAGTTCATAGTTGTAAGTCCTTCTAGTTCTTCTATGTGAGCCGCTGCCACAGCATGGCTACTGACAGACAAGTGGTATAGTTCCACGCTCAGGAACAGAACCCAGGCCGCTGAAGCGGAGTGCGCAGAACTTTAACCACTAGGCCATCAGAGATGGCTCTTAAGCACTATTTTTAATAGCTGTATAACAGTCGATTAAATTCACTTAAACATTCCTTGATGATAGCCACTTAAAAGTTCCTTGCTTTCTATTCCGTTTATAAAAAATCAACATTGAGGTATAACATTGAGGGATAATTTACAAACAATAAAATACGATGAGTTTTGAAAAACATCTGCACTCATGTAACCACCACCACAATTAAGACATAAAACACTTCCACCACCCCAAAAGATTCCCTGTGTTTTCCCAGTTAGTCACCCCACACTCAGCCCCAATCACACTCAGGCAACCACTGACTGGCTTTCTATCAGTACAATCTATTCTTTCCTAGATTATCATTGAAGTAGAATTATACAGTATGTACTCTTTTGTGGCTGACTTCTTCCACTAAGTGTGATGATTTTAAGATTCATCCATGTTATTGCATGTATCAGCACTTTACTCCTTGTCATTATTGAACAGTATTCCACTGTATAGACACATCACATTTATTTAGACATTCACTGGTTGATCAGACATTGTGGGAGGTAATGCTTTATTAGGAATAAAGCCATTATGCATATTCATGTATAAGGCTCTTATGTGAACATACATTTTCAGTTTTCTTTGGTAAATGCCTAGGAAAATTGCTGGTCATATGGTAAACATAGATTTGATTTTTATAAGAAGCCAAACTATGTTTCAAAGTGTTTGTACCATCTATACTTTCATCAGTAATGTATGAGAGTTCCAGCTGTTCCAACCTTCTCATCAATCCTTGGCATTGTCGCTCTTTTTCATTGTGGCCATTCTAAAGGGAGTGTAGTACTATTACACTGTGGTTTTAATGTGCGTTTCCCAGATGACGAATCATGTTGAGCATCTCTTTATATACTAAATGGCCATCTGTATGTTTTCTGTGTGAAGTACCTATTTAGACATTTGGCCCACTTTTTAATTGAGTTATTTGTCTTCTTATTTTTGAGTTATGGGAGATCTTTGTATCTTCTAGATACGGTCCTTTGTCAGATATGTTATTACATTTGTTTTCTCCCAGACCATGGCTTGCGTTATCATTTTCATTTTTTCTGGTAAGGAAGATTGGGCCTAAGCTAATATCTGTTGCGAATCTTCCTCTTTTTTTTTTAAATCCCCAAAGCCCCAGTACATAGTTGTATATCCTTGTTTTACATCATTCTAGCTCTTCTATGTGGGATGCCACCTCAGCATGGCTTGAAGAGTGGTGTATAGGTCCTTGCCCAGGATCTGAACCAGTGAACCCTGGGCCACCGAAGTGGAGCGTGTGAACTTAACCACTTGGCCATGGGGCTGGTCCCATGTCTTTTCATTTTCTTAATGATCACTTTCAAAGAGCAGAGGTTTTTGATTGTGATATTCATTTTGCCATTATTTTTTTCTTTTATGATTTTTGCTTTTGGTGTCCTAAGAAATCCTTGCCTTTGTCCCAAGTTGATCTAAACATTCAATGAACACACCCCCACACACACAAAACAAAAAGCTAGAAAGAACAATAAATTGAGCTACATGAAAATGTAAAACTTTTGCTATTTGAAAGGCACTGTTAAGAAACTGAAAAGGCAAGACAAAGACTGAGAGGATATATTTGTAAAACATACAAACTCTTACAACTTAATAATAGGAAAACCACCTAAGAAATCTGTGCCTACCCCAAGGTTGCAAAGATTTTCTCCTATGTCTTCATCTAACAGTTTTTTAGTTTTAGCTTTTACATTTAGATCTATGATCCATTTCAATTAATTTTTGTGTGTGGTATGATTTATGGGTTGAATTTCACTTTTTTTCCCCATATGGCTATTCATTATTTCAGCACCATTTGTTCAAAAGACTATCCTCTCCCAATTAATTATCTTGACATCTTTGTAAAAATTCAATTGGTCATATAAGTTTAAGTCTATTTTTGGGCTTTATATGCTGTTTTATTAATCCATAAGTCTATCTTTATGTCAAAATCATGCAGATTAAGCATTAAAAGAAGTCTTAAAATCAGGGAATAAATGTTTTTCAGCTTTGATCTTCTCTTTCAAAATGATTCTAGATGCTTTGCATTTCCAAAGAAATTTTAGAATCAGTCTGCTAATTTCTACCCAAAAAGCTGGTGATTTTGATTGGGATTGCACTGAATCTATAGATTAATTTGAAGGGAATCAACATCTTATCAACATTCAGTCCTCCAGTCCGAGAACATGGTGTGTCTCTCCATTTATTTAGAGCTTTTTTGATATCCCTCTTCCATGTCTTTTAGGTTTGAGTGTACAAAGCTTTCATATATTTTATTAAAATCATCTCTAAGTATTCCATTTTTTCTGATTCTATTGAAAGTAGTATTGTGCTTTTTTTTAACATTTCAATTTCAAATTGTTTATTAGCAGTACATAGAGATAAAAGTGACTTTCATATATAGAGCTTGTATCTTGTGACATTGCTAAATACACTTAGCTTTAGTAGCTTTGTTGGTAAGTTACTTAGGTTTTATATGTACTCCATCATGCTATCTGTGAATAAAGACAAATACATTTCTTCCTTTCATTTATTTTTCTTGTTTTATTTTTGACTAGGATCTCCATGACAATGTTGAAAAGGAATGATAGGGGCATGACCGGTGGTGCAGAGGTTAAGTTCGCACGTTCCACTTTGGTGGCCCAGAGTTTGCCACTTCCGATCCCGGGTGCAGACCTACGCACTGCTTGTCAAGCCATGCTGTGGCAGGCGTCCCACATATAAAGCAGAGGAAGATGGGCACGGATATTAGCTCAGGGCCAGTTTTCCTCAGCAAAAAGAGGAGGATTGGAAGCAGATGTTGGCTTAGGGCTAATCTTCCTCACAAAAAAAAAAAAACAAAAAAGGAATGATCAAAGCAGACATCCTTGCCTTGATCCTGATTTTTAGGAGGAAAGCATTCAGTCTGTCACCATTAAGTATGATGTTAATTGTGGATTTTTCTCAGAGGTTATCAGCTTGAGGAAATCTCCTTCAATTCCTGGTATGTTGCAAAATTTTAAATAATAAATACTCGTTGAATTCTGTCAAATGCTTTTCTGCATTTTTGACAAAAATAATATGGTTTTTCTCTTTTATTTTCTTAATATGGTAAATTGATTTTCAAATATTAAACAAACCTTGCATTCTTAGGATAAATCCCACTTGGTCATGGTGTATCAACTTCTTACATATTGCTAGATTCCATTTGCCAATATTTTTTAGTGAATCTTTTGTTTCTATGTTCGTGTGGAATACTAATCTGTACATTTCTTTTCTTGTAATGTCTTTGTTTTTAGTATCACGGTCATGCTGGCCTCTTAAAATGAGTTAGGGAGTATTCTCTCTTCTAAGTGTGTATAGGAAAGGTACTATCTTCTTCCTTAATGCTTGAAATTCAGTTTCTTCAACAGTTATAGAACTAGTAAGATTTCTATTTTTTCTTGAGTCAGTTTTAGCAATTTGTGTCTTTCATGGAATTTGTCTATTTCCTCTGATTTGACCAAGTCATTGGCAAAAAGTTGTTCATAATATTTCCTTGTTATTCTTTTAATGTCTGGAGGATCTGTAGTGATGTTCTCTCTTTTACTTCTAATAAACATATATATATTTTTTTCTGTTTTCTGTTTCATTGATCTCTATTTTTATCTTGATTATTTCCTTCTTTCTCTTTGCTCTTGGTTTAATTTGCTCTTCTGTTTTTCTATCTTCCTAAGTTGGCAGTTTGGATAACTTGTTTGGGATCTTTCTTCTTTTTTAATATTAGTATTCAGAGTCACACATTTCTCATTAAGCACTGCTTTAGCTATATCCCACAAATTTTGGTACGCTGGTTTCATTTTCATTTAGTTCAAAATATATTCTAATTTCCCTTGTGATTTCTTCTTTGACCTGTGAGTTATTTAGAAGTGTGTTGTTTGGTTTCCAAATATTTGGGGATTTTTAGTATTTTTCCATTTTTGATTTCTAATTAATTTCATTTTGGCCAGAAAACATATTCTTGCAATTTTAATTTTTCAAAATTTATACAGACTTCTTTTATGGCACAGAATATAGTCCTTCTTGGTGAATGTTTCAAGAGCATTTGAATGTGTATTCGCTTGTTTTTGGCTTGGGTGGTATGTTCTATAAATGTCAAATAGGTCAAGTAAGTTTATGATGTTGTTCAGGTCTTCTATATCCTCAAAGATTTTCCATCTACTTATTCTATCAGTTATGGAGAAAGGAGTGTTGAAGTATCCAAATATAAAGTTCAGCTGTTTTTACTCAGTTCTGTTAGTATTTTGAAGTAATTATAACTGGGTAGATATACATTTAAAATTGTTATGTCTTCATGATGAATTGATCCCTTTAAAATTATGAAAGGACTCTATTCCTCCTAATTAAATGAAGTTTAATTTGTCTCATATAAATATAGCCACTCCAGCTTTCCTATGATTAGTGTTTACATGTTTTATTTTTTCATCTTTTACTTTTAACCTATCTATGTGTTTATATTTAAAGTGCCTCTTGTAGATAGCATATTGCATTTTTATCAAGTCCAACAGTATCTCCCTTTTAATTAAAGTATTTAGAGCATTTACAATGGATGTAATATTAATATAGTTACTATTTATTTTCTATTTGTCCCATCTGTTATTTGTTCCCATTCTCTCTTTTCTTGTTTTCTTTTAGCTTATTTTTTAGGATTCCATTTTAACTCCACTATAGGCTTACCACCATTTTTCATTTTGTTTTGTTTTAGTAGTTTTTCTAGAGTTTACAATATGCACTTTAACTTATTATAAACAGTCCATCTTCAAATAATTTTGTACCAGTTCACATCTAGAGTAAGAATCTTACAAACAATATAATAATGAAGTGCTTCCATCCTGCCCCCATACTTTGTGCTACTGTTGTCATGCAATTTATTTATGTATTAGAAACTTCACAGTATATTGCTATTATTTTTACTTTCAACAGTCAACTGCCTTTTAAAGAAATTTTAAAATGGTGGAAGAACCCTTTTCTCCCCCCCACATATTTACTATTTCTCTTGCTCTTCATTCCTTTATAAGATCCAAGCTTCGGGCTAGCATCATTTTCCTTCTGTATAAATGTTTGCTGGCAATGAACCATCTCAGCCTTTGTCTGAAAGAAGTCTTTAATTCACCTCCACTTTAAAAATAGTTTCCCTAGGTACAGAATTCTAGGTTGTGCGTTTCTCTCAGCAGTTTAAAGACGTTGCTCCATTATCTTCTGCTTTGCATAGTTTCTGATAACATAACTGTCTTATATTTGTTCCTCAGTAAGTAAATCTTTTTTCGCTCTGGCTGCTTTTAAGATTTTCTCTTCAGTATTTATTTTCAGTAATTTGATTATGATGTATCCTGGTCAGATTTTCTTTGTGTTTATCCTGCTTGGGATTTATTAAGCCTCTTGGGATCTGTGATTTTATTGTTTTCATGAAATTTGGGGAAATTTTGGCCATTATTTAATTCTTTTTCTGTGCCTTCAGCCATTTTTCCCTGGAACTCCAATTACACATATGTTAGATTGTTTGATATTGTCCCACAGGTCACTGAGACTCCGTTCCTTTTTTTTTCCCCCGTCTTTCTCTTTGTGTGCTTCATCTTGGATCATTTCTATTACTATGTCTGCAAGCTTGTTCATTAGTCTTTTCTTCTGCACTATCTAATCTGCTTTCACTGCCAACAGTGAATTTTTCACTTCAGATACTTAATTTTTCATTTCTAGAAGTTCTATCTTTTAAAAATATATATTTTCCCTCTCTCTCCTCACTATATTCATGTTTTTCTTAAAATACTTGAACACAGATATCAAAGCTATTTTAACATCTTTGTGTCCTCATACCACTATCTTTATTATTCCTCAGTTTGCTTTGACTGATTGAATTTTCTCTCAGTTACAGGTCACGTTGACACTCCTACTAACTTTTGATTGAATGCCAAACATTAAGAATTTCATTTTGTTGAGTCTAGATTTTACTTCCTTTGAAGAATGTTGGGCTTTGTTATGGTAGGAGGCTAAGTTATTTGTGTTGTTTGAGTCTTTTGAAGTTTGTATTTAAACTTCGTTAGCCTGAGTCTATAGTAGCCTTTACTCTAGGAATTACTCCCATTATTGAGACACAGCCCTTCTGGAATCTGTACTGTATTCTTTGAGTGATGAACAAGGTCTCTCCATTACAGCTTGGCTGAAACTCAAATGCATCTCAGACTTGAATAAACTCTAAGAAACATTCACTTCCAGTTCCCAGGTAGTTCTTTGTCCAAGCTTATGGAATTTCTTCTTACACATCCATATCTTATTATTCAATAAAGACTCAATGGGATCCTTATGCAGATTCTTGGAGCTCTTTTCCCCTGTAGCTATCACCTTTCTAGAACTCTGCCCCACAACATCTAGGTGCCTCAGACACTCTGAATTCTGATCTCTACCTCCTCAACTCAGCAGCACAGTTGTTTTCTGCTTGGAGTTCCTCTCCCACACTCTATGGTCTAGACATGTCTCCAGGAAGAGTGCAGGGCTCACCTCATTTGTTTTTTTTCTACCAGAGATCACAGACCTGCACTGCCTGTTACCCAATGTCTAAAACAGTTGTTTCATATATTTTATCTGTTTTTAAGATAGAAGGTTTATTCTGATTTCTGTTATTCCATAATAGCTAGAAATGGAAGTCTTTTCTTATATTTTAAAAATGAATCTTAGAAAACGGTTTGGCAGCTCCTCAAAAAGTTAAACATAGAATTACCATATGATCCAGGAATTCCACTCCTAAGTATATACCCCAGAGAACTGAAAGCAAGGACTTAAACAGGTATTTGTACACGCATGTTGATAGTGGCATTATTCACAATAGCCAAAAGTTGGAAGCAAATGGCAGATGAATGGATAAACAAAATGTAGTACATACATACAATGGAATATTATTCAGCCTTAAAAAGGAATGAAATGCTGATGCCTGCTACAAGATGGATGAACCTAGAGAATATTAAGCTCTGTGAAATAAGCCAAACACAAAGGACAGATACTGTATAATTCTACTCATATGAGGTACCTAGAACAGGCAAATTCATAGAGACAGAAAGTAGAATGGTGGATGCCAGGGGCTGGGGGGAGGATGGAATGGGAAATTATTGTTTAATGGGGACAGAATTTCAGTTGGGGAAGATTAAAAAGTTCTGGAGATGAATGGTGGTGATGGTTGCATAACATTGTGCATGTACCTAATGCTATTGAATTGTATACTTAAAAATGATTAAAATGGTAAACTCTTATATATATTTTACTACAATAAAAAAATAGCCAAAAAAAAGAATCTTCTGTCTATAATGAAGGATTTCTCATATATCTTTCAAATATTCTAACAAACATCTGACTTCAAAATATACGTAGTGCAACAAGTAAATGTAGTGCCTAATTATAAACTGATCATTTTGGGACAAAGGATAGCATTGGCCCAACTGGCCAAATTCAGATCAGATCTGAGGATTAGACAGTAGTAATTTATCATTGTGAATTTCCTGATTTTTATGGCTGCATTGCATTCACGTAGGAGAATGTCATTATTTATAGGGAATACAGGCAAAAGTCCAGGGTCCTGGGGCATCAGGTTGGCAACCTACTAGCAATGGTTCAGAAAAAAGAAGACTATTTGTAATTGAAATTTTTCTGTAAGTTTTTTATGGTTTCAAAAATTTTAAAACAAGAGAGAAAGTATTAAAAAAGATTGTATAATGTTATCACATTGATCTGGTTAGAGTAGAATTAGCTAGAGTAAAATCGTAGTAAACCATGAATAAACCATGATAGAAAGTTTAAATTAAAAAATATTAAAAACCTTTAAAAAATTAAAAATATTAAAAAAATAAGACAAACTTCTAAAAGACTGAGTTTAGATAGTGACAAACATTTGACATAGAATATAACTGAGGTTGGATGCAGTAAAGAATAAAGTCCCTGCTCCACACTGAAACTCCCTGTATTGCTTTGTAAGACAGGAAAAAGGACAAAAGACAAACAAAACTCAGGCAGAATAGCAAGCACATATACACACCTGCCAGCAAGTGTCTGATGAGTGACCAGAAGTCAACTCTCAGTTATACTTACACAATGGTTTTTCCGATGTGCAAAAATGATTTCTCTACAAATTCCCGGACGCTATGGACTTCCCCAGTGGCTATGACAAAATCCTCTGGCTCATCATTCTGTAACATCAGCCACATGGCCTAGAGAGAGAGAGGGAGGCAAGTCCAAGTTAAAGTTGCACTCAGCTGCCGTTTGGCAAATATAATGTTATCAAATGCACAGAATTGGAGTTGGGACATTGTTAAAAGGTAAACTGAGGCACATCCATATTTTTCAAGAGCGGATCTGAGCAGACACCTATCCGACAGAGCAGCACTAAACCACCAGTGGCTAGCAGCGCTCCATCGACAGGAGCTGGGGCCCGGGTCTCACGGAGCAGACGCCGAGGTGAAGGAAAGGAGTTACCAGCTCACGCAGCTGCCTTATTTGGGAAAGCAGAACCGGCTGCTGCTGACTGGTTGTTCTGAAGTTCATTTTCCTGGATTTGAGAGCATTGACTCTAGCTTAGGTTTCAGTTTGCTTCTTTAGGCTCCAAGACATTAAGAGCCACCTCAGTCTAATGGCCTCCTTGTCTAAATACTTTAGCATGGATAGCCAGAACGTGACCATCGAGTTAATATGATATTTAACCACTACAGTAGTAGTTCCCAAATGCCAGTGTGCATCAGAATCACCCGGGCAAGCATCTCAGTACAGACGCCTGGGCCGCACTTGCAGAAGTCTGGACTCAGTAGACTGGAGAACGTGTTTGAGGGATCTTTAACACTCCAGGTGATTAAAGAAGTCCTTGGATGGCAATTTAAAGGAACAAGATGTTGAAGAGTATCTGCGGTGAATAGTATATTTCTATAGTATATTTAAGAAAAGAAGAGTCTAGAAAGCATTGTCCAATTTTCCTTTATATCATGAATAGAAGTTTTGGAAAAATCATTTAAAGACAGATGTTTGTCCTCAAAAGTAGAACTAAATTTCTTAAGAATAAAGTTGAAAATTTAACAATGTGGTGACATCAAAAAGCAGGATAATCAACAGCCATTAATGGAAAAACAATCATGTAATAAATAGCATTACCACTTTTTTTTTTTTTTTTTGGTGAGGAAGACTGGCCCTGAGCTAACATCTGTGCCAATCTTCCTCTCTTTTGTATGTGGGATGCTGCCACAGCATAGCTTGATGAGCAGTGCGCAGGTCTGTGCCCGGGATCCAAACCCGCAAACCCTGGGCTGCTGAAGTAAAGCACGTGAAGCTAACCACCACACCACTAGGCTGGCCCCACTACCACTTTTAAGACGTTATCTGCGAGGCAGTGGAAATGCACCAGTGTTAAGGATTTCGTCAGGCAGCATTTCAAGGTCAGGTGCTCAACGGATGTATCACACAGGTCCACTTTTTCAACAGGGATGAGAAGTCTAGTTAGGCAACAATGCAGCTGCACATGTAAGACACAAACTGGTGGCAACTGTCACAGCCTGGCTCCACTCAGTTATTACACCTTTTATCAACAACATAAAGTCCTTTAGTTTCTATAGCTTGGAACTGCACACTAATTTTCAGATTTTGTTTACACAGATAGAAAATGCATGTTTAAGAGAAATTAAGATAGCTGGTATCTGATAGCAGCATATCTCTTTAAGGAAAATCCAGGGGCTGGCCCCACGGCCGAGTGGTTAAGTTCGCGCTCTCCCCTTTGGCGGCCCAGGGTTTCACCAATTGGAATCCTGGGGGCGGACATGGCACCGCTCATCAAGCCACGCTGGGGTGGCGTTCCACATGCCACAACTAGAAGGACCTACAACTAAACGTACACAACTATGTACTGGGGAGCTTTGGGGAGAAAAAGGAAAAATAAAGTCTTTAAAAAAAAAAAGAAAAGAAAAAAGAATACTCCAAGCCAAAAAAATCAATTTTTTCATCACTCCCATCCACTTTTCAAAATAGGTAAAAATAATAGGCACTTCATTATAATGCAGTCCCCAATATTATGTGCATTGAACTCTTGTTCTAACACTTAAAGAAAACCATTTTGGTTGATTTCTCCCTCGCTGCTATTGGATAAGTTGAAAAATAGGTTGCTGAAATCAATGTGGCAGCTTATTTTCTCTTAGAAAATGCAACCAAAAAGTTTAATTCCTCCTTATTCATTTGAATTTGTGGCAGCCTTCTAAAAATATATAGAATAAAGGTAAATATTTCTCTTTTACTTGAAGTTATCTCCTGTGGATATTTTGTATTTTTGGTCTATTACAAAATTGTTTTAAATCCTATTTTTGTTGTATGGAACATGAGCCTTTTAGGCAGTTTTACATGCCTTGGAGATGGGGCCCCTGGGTGGGACGCTGGCAAGAGATTCCAATCAGTGATAGACTGACAAATAACGGAGGAAACTGTCTTTGCTAGGAGAGAGTTTTGTTCACATTAATGAAATATCTGCAGCTTCATTTTGCACTGAGATCATAGTTGATGAATTTAGCCACAACCCTTTTTAAAAATTTTATACTAATTCTGTTAATAGTAATGATGAAGCTTGATTAGTTTTTAAAAGGCACAAAATACAGGATAGTCCAAGCGGCGTGTAGTCTACAAAAGCACACTGTTAAATGCTCCAGGCCAAGAGGAGGGGTGGGCCTGATGCTCCAGCCCAGCTCTGCTGCCCAAACCCTGTGCCCAGTACCCTCTACTGTTAAGCTACTCAGAAAGCGTCTTTTTGTGATGGACACCACGGCATGTGTGCACTCGCAGAGGCCTGGTAGGGGCCACTCTTCATGTCTGTGTCTTGAATGTACTGTCCCCAAGGTCCAGAATGCCCTCTTCCCTCATCTGTCTGGGAACTCTGACCTCTGCTTCTAGAGCCCGTACAAAAGCCCCAGGTTTAGTCCTTGCAATGAATCCCTGCTATCTCACTAGGTCTCCCGTGACCAATGGCACACAACATGGCTGACTTCACTGGGACTGAGCCTGCCCTCTGGCCACCCTTCCCCAACTAAGCTGACCCTCTTGCCTCCTCTGAGCACACACATGCACATACAGGCACATACACAAACTTGTTTTTGCTCCCTTCCAAATACTGTCAAAGTTTTTAGGAAAAATTAAATTATGCTTTTGGCTGGAATTTCTATTTGAGCATTTTTCTGGGGATTAGTATATACACTTAAATGTGTACTCCTCAAATTTCCATTCTAAAAATAAATTTCAAATAGGTCTTTCAGGACTGCTCAGCTTATTTTATTTCTTTTGAAACACTCTGTTGTGTTAGAATGGTTTTGAAAAATCATATTTTCAGTCATGTGAAAGAAAGCAAGGGGCTTGCTAAAAATAAAAGAAGCAAATACAATTACTGGCTGATGGTGGATTACTTCAAACCCTGGGACCAGCTCCCGGTGCTTGTTTTGTCCCCGACAGGAATCTGGGGATCAGGAGGAGCCTCTCACTTTCACTAGAGTGCACGCCAAGAACCTGCGCTTGCCTTCTCCATCAGACTATCTGCGGCCTTTGACCTATCAATTTCTAGGCATTTCCTCTCAAGTTCACATTGTACCAGGCTCCAGTCTGGGAATGGGAAAGGAAAGGATATACAACTCCAGATTTATTTGTTATTACTGAAAAGTTTACTGGGTTTAACAGAGGGAAAGGGCTTTGTTTAAATTTCCACTGAGCATAATTAATGGTTATTGACTGGTAAATGAAGAACAGGTGACACTCTGGATTAGCCGATAAATGATCTTGTGTTCTGGTGTGATAATGGGTTAGTAATTTGCCACAAAGCCGAGGCCCAGTGCCTCCCATCAGAATGCTAGATCATGTCCAGGACACAAAGGCCCCTCTGTGAGAAGCACTCAGCCATTCACCTCCTTATACAGCTGCACACGCTGATTTGGTCCATTTATTCTCTGATGGATAGCACAACTGAGGCAAAAGTTCACCACTTCTCACCTTCCTGTTCACATGCTAAACACATGACCCATGGCACTGGCAGGCTACAATCTGTGATCAGAGCACCACCCAGCATTGGCTCTGACTACAGAAATGATTTTGCGGTTACATGTTTTAGACGTCAGTCTTCTCTCTCTGTCTCTCAAGGAATGAAGGAGGAAAAAGACGGAGTCTTCCCACATTCCTTCAGTGCCCTTTAAGGATGTGACTGACCTATCCACTTCCTCAGATACTTATTTACTTTCAGGCCTGACCTGATCACCAGTGCAAACGAAAAAATCTCCTGCTTTTTAATCCATCCCATGGAGAGGAAAAACAATCAGTTAAGAAATGTCCCAAGGCTTCAGATTCTTCCACATACAAACGTCCCTTAATGGCAAATGAACAGTGCGGTTTTCAAATCAGGTCTCACATTCATTTTGCTTTTAAGGCACACGAAGTTTAGAGGAAACCTGACTCTGTACCATTGACACTTGAAGGCCAAGTCCAGGTGGTTATAAATATTGGTTAAATTTGGACATGTGCTCTCTTGTAACTATATAATTAACCTATCTGTTCTACAAATCTAATTTAGAGAACTTAAAACAAAACTTTAATTTAAAAAATTTCAAATAAAAATACTTCTCTCCCCCAATCTACTCTTTGGTATTCAAATCATGAATGCGGAAGCGGGCAGTGAAGGGTCATTCCTCTTCCTTGACCTGGTAGCTCTGGAAGCTATTCCCAGCTGGCCCAGTGAAGGAGAACACCCAGAGCACATCACCACAGCCGACTAACTACACCTGATTCCATGCATGCCTTTTGGGGTGTGATGGATGTTTGTCTTAAAAATTTGGATTCTACAATTGCTTCCACCTCGCCATTAACCTTCAGTTCAGGATCCAAGCCACAAACACTTATTAACTGAGCTGTCATCCATGAATAACAAGATTTGTTAATCAAGGTTATGTTTAACTATGTTTATTTGACTGCTACTTTTTCAGCCCTGTGCTTTTGTGCTTTATGGGCTACTGTCATAAAAATAATCTTAAAACAGAACTATATATAATTATTTCAGGGGAGGAAGTCTATGAAATAATTCTAATAAAAATCATAGGAATTTGAACAAATAGAATTCCCAATAAAGGATGCCAAGTGTGGATCCATTCACATACATTTTGTCTTTAAACTTTGTTCAGTAGCTGTTTTCCTGTAGACAGCCTGGTATTGACAGTTTGGGTCTGGACTTCAAGCAGTCCTGTGCTAGGCCAGGCCTTATGCTTTGTGGGACCCACGTAGGTAGGTCTGAGGGTTAGCCTGGGAGCGTACTCCCTACTCTGGTATAGTTGGACAGGTACCAAATGATTAACAAATAAAACTCTATCAAGAAAACTGTCTAGCATAAAACCAAAGGCTGGTCTTAAGGCCCTCTCAAATCTATCAATTTTCTTCATGGGCAAAAACACAGTGGTTTGTGGATTCCTTTGATTAAGGGTCCTTCAGACAATTTAAAGACACAAAGTTAGTAAACAGGAAAAAAATCATTAGATAATAAATTAATAAAAACACCAAAAATAATAGAACATAATTTAAAAGCCATATGAGTCTTGCATCTAATTTTTGCTGTTAAGATATCATTCTACACTGATATCATATGCACTGAAAGAAAGAGGCCATGTCAAAATCTGCCTTGCCCTTTATCTTTTCTTCTAGCCAGGTACACTGATCTATAAATTCCAAGGTTGAAGGTTAGTTTTTCTTATCCCTGGAAACAATGTAAAACTTAAAAGCTTCTAGTGTGAATCATTCTGAGTCAGTTTTTCTGGCATTTCATCTGCTCTTTCAATATGCAGATTCAAGTTATGTATTTATTTCTTCTATTACTCTTTGTCTATATTTTATCTCTTCTATTTGCTCCATTTCTTTTTCTGCACATCAAGTATGTACATGTTGTATCTCTCTTCTTCTATCTTCTATGTTGATTATATCCTATCTAATCATTTTTATGCTTGTTCTTTCCCATATTATTTTATGTGATTTCCTCCTGCCCGTTCATCTGATTATTTTTAGTAACATTTTAAATTTTGTTGCTAATGGGGCTTCAATTTCTGGAATGATTTTCTTTTCCTCTTCTATATCTGTCCTGATTACTTCCAGCTTAACTTTTCCATTTATTTTCTCTAAGCCACGGGTCAGCAAACTTTTTATCAGAGGGCCAGATAGTAAATATTTCAGGCTTGTGAGCCATATGATGTCTAACACAAATAGCTAACTGTTGCAGCACAAAAATGGCCACAGATGACACAGAAACAAATGGGCATGGCTGTGTTCCAATAAAACGTTATTTACAAAAGCAGGTAACTAGTCCATGCACTGCAGGTGGCCCACCCTTACTTTTAGCTAACTGAACAAAACCACGTTGCCCATAACTTCTTTGAATCTGTGGAGGACAATGATCTAAGCTGCAGCTACATATTTTTCCTTGAATAATACTCCTTAGGAGATGTGCCATTCATCTGTTTTGTTTTCTCCTTGCAATCCTCTGCCCACTCCCACCTTAGGTATAGACCCTGGGGTAGTGCCTTTCCAGTTATTACTACTATTTGAAGAAGGCTGGATATTTGCTGAAGAATTGTATGAGGAGCAGCAAGAAAGTGCACTGAGGGCAGCCTACAACTTCAATTCAAACTTCGCTCAAAAATCTCTCACCAAACTCATTACGTTCTCGGCCCCAAGACAATGCTGTTCTCATTTTTCAGCACACAGTTGGTTAGTGTGGCTCACAGAATAGCCCATAAATCACACGGCCACTATTGCACTATCTGGCAATTATTGTTTTCCCCCTGCCTTCACCCCAGATCACAATCTGCATTGCTCCTCAGCCAGGAGGCTACGTCAGTCAAGAAAATGGTTTCTCCTTCAGCAACATCTTCCTGCCATTCTTAAATATCAAAGTGGTTATCTATAAAGATATTCTCCACTCCTACATAATATCATTTTGTGGGCCTTTTGGGACTGAAAATTAACTCGAGCAAAATCTACAGCCTGTATATATGTATGTATGGTCAGCAGAATATATTCTGAGTGCACAAAGAATTATTTTTGACAATTATATGTATCTTAAAGTTATGTGACCATGTAAATAATGTATGAAAGAAGTTTAACAAAAAATGCACATTCAAATAAAGGATGTTTCACTTGTCAAATGCTGCTTCATAAGCCATCCTAACACTTGGTGGCTTAACCTTTTTATTGTTCAGGATTCTGCAAGTTAGGAATTGAGGAGAGCTCCGGCGGGGATGGCTCATCTCTGCTCCCTGTGGTGGTGGCTGAGGTGATTTGACTGGGGCTGTAGGACCGACATGGCCTCCCTCACAGCTCCGGGTCCCTGGATGCACTTCAGTCCTCTTCCAAGTGCCCTCCACCCTCATGGGCCCTCATCATTCACTAGTCTAGCTCAAGCTTCTTCACAAAACAGAAGCTACAAGGCCTCAAAAGGCCGTGGCCTGGAGTGACTCAGTGTTACTTCCTCCACATAGTATTGGTTACAGCCCAAATTCAGAAAAAGGGGAAACAGACTCTCCTCCTTTATTAGGAGAGTGATAAAGTCACACTGCAAAAGGGCATGCACGGTGGCAGGGATTATTGCAGCCATCTCTAGAGAAAATCTACCATAAAGGGCTATCTTGTGACGACTACAACATCAGCTGATTGTTTCAATGTGGTAATATATACTTTTGTCTTTAATATAAGCATTACTGCTTCACCTTGTGGCTTCCACATAAAGCTCCATCTGTCTTTAACTGTGCAGTGATAGTTAGGCTTCTATGAGGGCAACAAGACTTCACAGACTAACACCTGGAATATGGAAACTCATTTGCAGGTCACTATAAATTAACAGATGCTCTAACTTGGCCCTAACATCATTACTGTCACAACATACCTGCCAGAAGAAGTTGTTTCCTGGAGCGCACCCAGACGCCTACCTCAACCAGGTGTTTTCAATCACCTGCTCCCACCTGCATACCTAGGTAAGCCATTCTAGAATTAGCTCCTGGCTCAGCAGGAACAATACAAAAGCTCTGGGTACACAGCAGGAAGTTACTTTACACTCATGACCACCTGATCGCCCATCTCCCTGCTCGTAGTTCCTGGCCATGCTGCCGAAACATGTTCTTGGGAAGCCAGCTTTGACTTTTCTATGACCTTACCCCTCAAGCCTGTCTGACCACCTACTTCTGCCTCTCGGTCTGACTCTGACCTTTGGAATTCAATTTCTGGGCTGGTCTTGGGCTCCCTTGAATAACAGGTCCTAGCCTTGCCACAGGTCTCTCAGTTCCAGTGTTGATAATCATTGTTACTAGGAAATAAAAACTATATACACACCATATTACGTGCATTAAGGTGGACGTAGATAGGACTTTACAAGATTAGTCTAAAACTGTGCTGCCCAATGGAAATATACTACAAGCCACATATATAATTTTAAATTTTCTATTAGCCCCATTAAAAAAGAAAAAAGAAAAGGTGAAGCTAATTTTAATATTTGATTTAACCCAATATATACAGTATATTATCATTTCAAAATAAAATACTATCAAGATATTTCACATTATTTTTCTATGTATGAAGTCTTCGAAGTACAGCATGTGTGTTGCATTTACAGCACATCTCAGTTCAGACTGGCACACTTCAAGTACTCAGTAACCACATGTGGCTAGGAGACACTGCATGGGACAGAGCAGGGCTAAAGAGCTGGCCTTGTGCAAGGAAACAGTCAACCTACTATGTGATGAACTGTCCTAATCCTGTTTGCTCAACCTGTCAATCAAAAGATTCTGCTGGGGCTGCACGGAGGAAGCGTCTTCATCTTTGTTGCACAGCTGGAGGAATAATCCCCCTCTCCTCCCTCCTTTGTAATTGTCTCCACTTCTTGATTTTCCCTGTAATGATTTCATCACTAGCAGAGAGAGAGCTTCAAAAGCAGTATAACTAGCTCCTAATTTATGATCATCTGACATTTGAATGCTTGCCCCTTTCATCTACAAATGGGCAGTAATACCACACCCCACCTCCCCAACTGGAATGCCTGGGTAGTAAATACCTGGAGAACAACTTATGGGTATGTTGAAGAGCAGTCTTGAGGAGAGGAGGCAGGAACGCTCAAATTTCAGTGTGCGTTAGAATCATCTGGAAGGTTAAAACACAGATTGCTGGCCTCCTCTAGCCCCAGAGTTTCTGATTGAACAGGCTTGGGGTGGGGCCTGAAAATCTGCATTTCTAACAAGTTGCAGGGTGAAGCTGATGCAACTCGTGTGCGGACCACACTGAGAGCCACTGCTTGCTGTGGCTGGAGCTCAGACTTGGAATAAGACCACAGACTTGGAATAAGACCACTTGTGTTTAAACCACAGCTCCAGGACTTACTGGGTAACTTCTGGCAACTCCCTTAATCTTCCAGTGTCTCAGAAAAATGAGAACAATAAAAGTACTTACCTCATAGGGTTGTTTTTAGGATTAAATTAGTTAATATATGTAAAGTGCCTGGAACAGTGCCTGGGACACAATAAGTGCTTGAGGACTATTATTTATCAGGATGATGATGATGACAATGATGATTATGTAGCTTTCGAGGGTTATTGGTGCCTAGATCTAGTTAATCTCCATGACCAAACTCTTGCACCCATAGATGGCAGGGGAGGGAAGATTGAAAGGGTGGAGCAAATTTAATCCTGATTCTGTTAGTCAGAGACACAGAATTTTATAGCTGGAAGGGGCCTCAGAGATGTTCTCATTCAATTTAATTCATTTTAAAGACTAAGCAACTGGAACCAGAAACATTCTATGACTCACCTAAAGTCACACACCTACTTAGTGCCAGAGCTGAGACTAGAACCTGGATTCTCCTTTTAGTATTCTTTTTATTGCATTACACTAACATGCATTTTCCTAATAGCTGTAACTAGGGATGCACTTGCCTATGGAAACTGTTATAAACGGCTTTTAGGAATAGCTGTATGGACTTCTGTGGGCTAACGTGGGGACTTGACCTACTGGTGAAGCCAATAAATATTTATGGAACGCCTGCTAGGTGCCAGGCACTGTGCTGGGGTCTGAGAGTATACCAGCTAGGGATAAACAAGGTAGACACTGTGCCTGGCTTATGGACTTCCAACATTTATATAGGAAAAGGATTTTAAAAGTTCAACACTTGATTTAAGAACTTCTGAGACATAAACTCCAGGTAGTATCCAGAAGACATCAGGCATGTAACTTTCTAAAACTTTCCTCCTAACCAACACTATTCCAACCCACAGCTGTTGCTGAAGGAGTGAATCAAGGCAGCTATATTTAAGTCAGGTGACGTCTGTGTGCCTCCCCTCCCTCCCAACTCCCTTATCATGGATGGAGACTTGATATATTCTGGGCCAGTTGGAGTCTCAAAAAAGTCTGTAGTAAGAGACTCAGAGATTGAATGAGTAGGATAGCCCTGAGCACTGGAGCTGTGTGGCTGCCACATAGGTCCAGCCAGCCCTGCTGAAGCCAAAGGGCGGCCTGCAAAAGGAGCACTGCCGAGTGCAGCATGGAAGGGACCTGTTTGGGTGTGTGTGGGGAAAGAGACTACAAGGCGGTAGGGAGGGGAGGAGAGATGCACAGACATACAGGAAAGCAGAGTTCATGTCCAAATTCCTGTGAAGTATCCTGATGCTCCTTATGATAAATCCCTTTTTACTTGAATTTCTCTGAGTTGGTTTCTGCTTCTTGCACCAACAAACTCAGATGAAGACAGCTGGAGACCAAACAAGACTTCCAGAACTTTGCTCAGTCTGTGAGTGTGTAAGACCAATCATGCATCAGGCTCTTTACTCAGTGCTGAGAGAACAGTTCCAACCGGGATAAGGCACCACCTGGGACCTCAGAATCCATAGGGAAGACTGCTATGTGCCCACTCAGCAGCCAAAATAGCACAAGGCCAATGGGATAAATGCTAGCAGAAAAGGAGGCATGGGAGCACAAGGGAGGAGACAATTAATGCAGACCAGAGGAGCAGGATTGCTTCAGGGGATTTTTACCAGTCTGCTTTTTAATCCCAATGAGCACCGATGACTGCCCATTCTTCAGCTCCTCTGAAGACTGCAGGCTAGGACACATGCACCATCTTTGTCACTGGGAGTTAGTGTCCCATTCAACTTGTTCATTTAAATTCATTTCAAATGTGTTTCCCCACAATGTCCTCATTCACAAAAATCAGGATTTCAACTTAAAAGCCACTCTCCCACTTAGTTCTCTTAAAACTATGCTTAAATAGATATAGATTTAATCATTCTGCCTTTAATTTTTGGCCGCTAAATATAAAAATATCCCAACATAAACAGTACATAAGCTTTGTTCTTCTGGGAGGTCAAATTGCTCTTATTGACTTGGTCTTACCCATGAGCGTAATGTTTCTGTTATCATAACTTTTTCCTAGAGGCTGACTCTGTCATGTCCTCGAATGAAAGAGATAAAAAGAGAAGCTAGTTATATTTAAGAAAACATTTATTGTAACAGTAATATTTAGGCCTAGTGACACAAGAGGAAAGAAATTCCACTATATATAAAAAACAATTTAGAGACAACTTCTCCTCCAATAAGGGCCCCTCCAGACAACTGCAAATTAAACAAAAAGCCCCTTTGTGTTCTTCAAATTAAAAAAAAAATCAAGACACCTCCTAAAAGTTCAATTATTTTAAAAACACAGAGATGGTGATGTGAGATTTTTTTTGAGTATTTATAACTCTAGATGAAACCTAGAAAAACAAGCCTTTGATAAACTGAATTAATAGTTTCAAAATATTTAACTTATCAAGTATTTGAAAATTCTAAAATGTCCAAAAAATATTTTTAAAAAAACTTTGGAGAAACTTAACTCAAATTATCAGACTCTGGAGAAAAAACATCTATTTTTCAGTGACTAAAATTTTCAGCAGTCTGAGAAGTATCAATGACTGCTCAAGATCATTATTAACAATAAAAAATTGTCTATTACTACACAACACCATAAGTAATGTCATCTAGCAAATGCTAAAGGTTGAGAACTGAGGAGCAATCTTTCCTGTTAAAATAACACAAGATTTTTCACATTCATTTCATATGAATGAACAACGTCTTCATTGTTTTCCTGAACACTAATTTAGTGTTGTATTTTTTTGCTTGTGTCAACGAGTGTCAAAATATTGTTCTTTTAAATACATGAAAGTATTTGCATAGAGCTTTATTACTGATCTTTAGATGTTAGCCAGAGGCAAAATAAAACAGAGACACTCCAGTTGGGAAATCTCACTAGCAATGAAAAGCAAGAGTCTTTAACATATTCTGCTTTTCTGCCAATTTTCTTTCCCGAATACACAATGGTTTATTTACCTCACAATTGGTGAAATTAAAAGCAAAGTCAGATACAATAAAACTATGCTTCAATTATAAGACACAAGAATTCCATTTCCCTAAACACGAAACAGAAAGTTTGCAAGAAGGAATACAAAAACTCTTAAGAGGAAGTTCTAAGATCCAGACATGAATTAAAATACAATAGCATATACATCAATTACAGAAAAGTCAAGAAACACAGTGTGTTTCAACAATGAAGTGAGAAACACCTGGGCAATTTTTATTAAGTTATGGCTTTCTGCATCATCTCATCGGTAAATGCTCAATTGACTGTAATTGTTTGCATTTATCCCAGTTATTAAGAAAAATAAAGCCACTACATTTTCTGTCTTTTCAAAGTTGAAGAGTCCACAACCAGGTATCTGATGTGGTTTTCAATTCTGTTTTTTTCCTCCCTAACACTAATTATCTTGCCATCATGGTACTGCCCAAAAAGACAAAATGCCCTTTCACAGAAGCGTAGGCTCCAGCTGATGGGTTACTCACTACGAAACTGAAGGGCTGTACCCTGGTTGCGGTCAGGAAAGAGCAGTCCCGGCGCATGGTGCCAGGACAGGCTAGACTAAGGCCATGCTCGCACTGCGAGAAACCAGACCAGCCTTTCAAGTCAAGTGTTGGCTTGTAGACATATAAGTTAATCAGCTATGAAATAACCACCACAATGTTCTTATTGATCATGAAAGGCTTGTGATGCAACTCTTGGCCTGGAGAGGATCTGTGCTTCATTCTTTCAGCCTCCAACTTTCAGAGAAAGAGAGCACTTTAAGAATGGTATTTACAAAAGACAGATGCTAATTTCATGATTTGAACCTTCCTAGGAAGACGTGCAATGTGCTGGGTCTTGTCAATGAAGTATACTAAACTCATCACATTCATAAGCCGGTTCATTTTTCAAAGAACAAGATAGTGTTTTCATTGCACTGCACTTACTAAGAGTAAAAGGTTAGAAAGCTTCAGATTGATAACATTTCAAAGCTAAATTTTAAACGTTTTCCCGTAAATCTTTTTCTTCTCTGTGAGACACCAGGTAACGTTGATAATTTTGTTTTTAAATCAGTGTGACTGATATAAAGAACGGCTATGGAACATTTGCTGCAAAAGTCATAAATTAATTTAAGAAGCTGGTAATTTTAAAGTACTAATGTGTGTATAGGTAGAATATTTAGTATACTTTTACTGTTCTTGAAAATGAGCCAGTGTGATAATCATACTTTCTGCTCAATTTATACCGATTTTCAGTTCCCATTTCTAGTAAATTCTTTCTAAAGTCATACAGGGGAAAAACAAAAGTGGGTGAGGGGGACTTGTGCTGTCAGAGCTTCAGGATGTATTACTGTAAGATGCTCCGAAATGTGGGCCACTGGGTCACCCACAGATGTGACCATAAACTAGGGAGTCCTTTCCCATTAGGCCAGCTCCATCATTCAGAGGATTCAGAGAATGAGTCCTCTTACGCAAAAAAGAAAGGAACAAATTCAGTACAGAGTCCAGTGAGAGAAGTATACAAGTGAGCTGCAGAATCAGTGAATTAAATCTTTACAAAGAACATTCAGTAGATCACTTCTCCAACGGCACGGAGATAAAATCCCACGGTCTCTCCACGAGAAACCGGCTGCCAAATGATAAATCCTCTAGTCCCAGTGTGCTATCCGCACTATATGGTTAGGCCTCCAGACACATGTGTCTACGGACACTAAAGAGCTTGGTCAGTGAGAGAATGAACACGCTAGGGTGCGATGACAGTTCGACAATTGCTCCTGCCCACCTTCCTTCTTTCACATAGATCGTTTGTGTGTGACTGACTCCAGAACAAACAGAGAAGAAAAAACCCCAAGCATTGTATTTCTAACAATGAACTGGACTGCAGGTTTGCTCAAGGGGGAATAATGGGATATCCCAGTTACCAGGGTGGCATGATCATCTACAAAGCAATGAGAACCAGTCTCTCAGTTTGCACGACTCACTTTTGTCAACAACTCAGTGTCAGATTAGTTTAACTCTGTGCTAGGACCACTGAGGAAAAGGACAAGTACTGGACATTTGCTCCTACGAGTGAGGAGTGCCCCTAAGCTAGGGGGATAGACATCCTGCCCACCTGGGGGAAACAGCACTACCTGTTGAAACGCCAGTCTCCTTGAGCGGAGACGTCCCCTTTGCCCCAGCACCCCTCTGCAAGCAAGTTTGGAGGGTCTGTAGAACACAGCCAGGCATCACAGAGCTGCCTGCTTCTCATCTAATTCAGCTCCTCCTAGCACCACTGGAGGTGGAAGTGAAGAGGGACGGAGTGAAGAAAAAACGTGATTTTTTAAAAAAAAAAAATGATCTTGTTCCTAGCAGTAAACACAGAGCCAGTAGCTTGGGAAGCCTTTCCGTGATCACTTGTTTACTTTTTATACAGTGGGAGACAGCTATTTAAAGCTGGGCCTGTGGTGTGAGACTGCATACAAAACACAGACTGAAAATGAAAACCCGTGTGCAGAACGTGAGAGCCGAAAGAATCGCACAGGCAAGAGATGAAGGCCTTATATGTTTATCCGTCTTTCCAAACCAAGTGTTTTTACAGGAAAATAGGTAGTCATAAAGGACAGTCTCAATGTTATATAGTGAAAAGAACTCAGAAGGAAATCCTAAGACTGGGCTGGTCACTTTAGACAAGTCACTTATTTCACCCTTGATTTTCTTACACAGGTTACAGGGTTTTAGGCATGCCCTTAGATAATGTATTAAAAGCACTTTGTGATCTACTAAATGTTATTGCTGTTATAAATGATAATATTATTGGAGAAAATTCCAAGGTTAATGACTAAGAGATCAGGATTCTATAATGATCACTGAGATATGACGTGATAATTCCATGGACTGTTATATTTAACATAAAAACATAGCATTTTGCAGAGCAGTAACTCTTTTAAAAAATGTGTTTTAGAATGGAATTTGGGGTTTCAACATTTCCATCCTTAAGAATTTCTGATTCCTTGCCCAAAATAGGTCAGTTATATTCAAGTTTTGAAAGAGCATAAAAATCCTAGTAATTTATATATTTTTCTTATATGTGGGTTTCTGCTATTTTAGGAAAATAAATTTGCATTATACAGGTAGACATTCCAGAGGAGCTTTAAGAGTTTTTTTCTGAATAGGTAGCTTTATTAATCATTGTTAGATAGTGTTTCTTTGTTTAACAGTGTTCCTAAATAGTAAATAGTTGTTGACAGAAGTTTTTTCTAACGTGCTTTCACAGCGAAGAAGAAAAATCCATAAGTAGAGCCTGAACTGAGGAGTGATCAGAAGATTTAAATGAATGAAATCTTTAAACAAAACAAAACCTTTTTAAACAGATCAGTTAACTGGAGATTGTACTTTTTGGAAGTGGATTCTAACTAAACTGTAATAATAAGTCTAATGCCATCTTTCATTCAACATCATTTTCCTAATAATCTTGGTCTAAGTGTTTCCAAACTTCACTGTTTATTTTGGCATAAAGAGCTCCCACCTCTACCGTCTCTGTTCCTAGAGCAGGGGACGGTGTCAACATGACGGTCAGGTGGGAACACAACCCATTAACAGGCAGCCAGAAGGCTGCAGTCTATGGATAAGAACGCACTAGACAAGAGTGAGCCAAAGAAGGCTCAAGGCAGACCCGTGAACTTATTAATTTGTCATAGTTTTGATGAAAATAATCAGGAGGTTTCTCAACATTTCTTGTAAAGAACATTAATTTCATTGTCTTATTTTACAGATGGAGAAACTGAGCCATGCGGGGGGAATGACCTACAAAGGGTCACGAGGCGGCAGAATGAGGCACAGAAGGCAGATTTCCTGATCTCTGTGCCAGTTTTCCACCCCATCTACTCTGTCTAAACGAACCGGCAGGAGCTTCGTTTTGATAAGCTGTTCCATGAAAACACATCCTGTGCCAGATTCTCTCCAGTGCCCAAGACACTCCCCAACAGTGGGTTAAGGCTTGGGGCGCTTTAACTCTTTCTGCACACACTGGTTTAGGAAACAGCCAGAAAGTGAGAGGGCCTCGGGGAGGCATTTCCAAGACAACACAGGACACTCCTCCCTGTCCCACTTTCAGCCTTAACACCAAGGGCTGAGGATTTTAAAGCCTTTAGTCTGGGTCCTTTGAAACATCCCTAGATTCCCTCATTAACGACTCTTCTTCACAGATCAGCTGCAAATGACCACTGCCACTGTGGTTCAGACTGGCGGTACAGACTGGCTGCACTTTCTGAAAACTACAGAGATGAAATGGGAGGGTGAGTATTTGAATGGTTCTTATCTTTACAAAGGGATTCTCTGCGGTGTGTCATACAGAATACTCTCAGTGCATCAACACGTTTGATTCTATGATTACCTTTTTTTTTTTTTGACAGAGAAACTAGAAGTTAGGAAACCTAAGCTAATGTGTATCGAATCACTGGAAACCAAACAGTAGCAAAGATCACAGAACTTTTGAGAGTTGGCAGGTTCGTTGGGTTTTAGAGATAAGGAAACCCAGATCCAACAGGGTGTTCCAGATGGCTAGAGATAGGCCCAGGAGAGAGGCCACACCTTCTGTCTTCTAGGCCAGTTCTCTCTCTAGGACACCATGTGGGATATAAAAGCATCTTGAGAATTATCATGTAAGCCAATGAAAAAATGAGTGTAATATTTATACATATCTGCTTTTATACAAAAACTGGGAATAACTTTCTAGTGAATGAAGTACTTTCCTTTGAAAAGTGATTTTTATTTTTTAACATGACACTGGAAAAAGGGTCTAAGACAGGATTCACAACTCCAGTGCCTCCAGGGACCCAGGCTGATTTCATGTCTGGTGGCTTGTAGGGTATATGCCCCTTCTAGAAGGAGTCATGAGCGCTTCACTGCAGTAGACAGTTGGTATTCAGGGATGTGAAACAAGTCTCTCAAGATCTTCTGGTTATATAAGAAAAGTTGCATATCTGAAATGCTAAAAATTGAGAGTTACATTTAAAAAAACTCTCAAATTTTAACTGTTAGCTAAAAAAAATTTAAAACATTGCCTGGACTAAACAAAACATACCAATGGGGTAGATCCGGTACAGTGAGGTCTGCCCGTTTAGCAATCTGGCCTGAAGGAGGACTCCAATAAGAGTTATTTTCCTTGAGAAATCTGACTTGAGTGTAAAATTGAGCAAGGATCTGCAAACCTTCTTCTCATGCCATCACTGCAGGGCACACTGAACTTTATTCAATTCACCAGAAAATAAAATGGACAAACTATAAAATGTAGCTTCTTAGTTTGTTTACAATATAGATATTTTCTAATACCCTGTTTTCCTACTTTTCTGAAATTCTTCATATAAGAAATACAAACCACAAAGAAAATAAAAGTTTAAAACAGGAAACATATTTTCCAAACCCCCTTCTTGCTCCAAATTTCATTAAACGCACAAGAGAAAATATCCTTTGTAAAATAGTTAATATAATTACAAAATAGTCACAGAGGTCCTATATAATAAAAACAACAACCACCCTTAAATTTCAGTCATCAAAAATCAGGGAACTCATTATTTGGGAAATAAAAATACCAGTTCATCTAAAGTAAATGTGGGGTTAAAAAAAAGAAAAAGAAAGAGCCAAGCAAAATCCAGTACTGCTTCCACCTTTTCGAATGACTTCAGATAACAACAAATGACCAAGACAGAAAGCGCAATTGCTAGACCTCCCTTGAATTCTCTTGGAGCTGCCACCTCTCCCAGTCCCCAGACTGACCTCTGAGTTAAGCCAGATGGGACTGAGAGAGATGTCAAGCAAGTGCTGAAAAGGTGACTTGAGTATCTGGCAGCTGAGTCTGGAGCGAGTTTCTCTGCGAATTCTCTGGGGGTTGCTGCTTTCCAATTTCTCAGGAATGTTTAATTCTCCTCATCCCTTCACTGAATCTCTCTCTGGAGAGGTCAGGGAAGCCTGTGACATCCCTGGAGGGCACTGCCTGACTAAATTAGCATGAGATAACTTCGAACTCTCTTCCAAACACGAAAATACAAGGGAGAAAATTTCATTAAAAGCAGAAGACTGGGTGATCCAAGTTAATCCCAGCTCTAAGCTGCTGTAGAAACTCCAGTGTTTATGTTCTGACTCTCCTCTCTGTGACAGAGTTCACTGACTATAATGCCAGCCATGCTAAGTGTCCAAATTGACCTCAGCTGACCAAACCTTACTTTCATAATGAAGGTAAAAAAGTGGGTTTGGTGGTATTAAAATAAGTATTTAGCCTGTTTACGTGTTACTATATGAAGCAGTAAGCATTTATGACCTGAGGTCAAAAATAAACATTTTAGTACTTCAGCCTTTAAATATCTTTTAAATCAGGAAACAGGCAACTTTAATAGGTAACATGAGTCAATAACCGTATGTATGTGTGTAAACACGGGAATATCTAATGCCCATTGAGTAAGGCATATAATGTCATACAGACATGCTTTCTATTATAGCTACAAATATTTGAAAGAACACATTGTAAATATTTAGAATAACATAATTAATGAGATATGTTCAAAAAGTGCAAGGACGACCATTTCATCATTTGCTTCTAAAAAATTTAACTGGAAGGATAGCGCTAGAAAAGGTATCAGTGTAGCCTGTCTATAAAATATGACCAGTACAATATTAAAGGATTCAAACTTGGATGCCTATCTTGGAGCTCTTCTGCTTCAACCAAGGAAACACTACCATGTGGACTAACTCTTTGATGAAGGTTTCTTGATAGCTACTGTACCATAATGTATATTATGTTTTGCTTTAATTTAAAAAATCTTTTGTTTCCTTTGACTCTTCATAATTTGTGGAAATTGGCACTTCATAACTACTATAAACAATTATTCAGCTATCAACATTTTGCAGACTAAAAGTTATGCTGCTCTACACTTTTAAACATTTTTGTGTACTTTTAGACATTTTTCACTTTGGATTCCATTTAATATTCCTTGACTATTGTAAGAGAGAAAAGGTACAGAATAATGTGCCCCAGATGAGGGATAATGGCTTAGTTTGTCTGATTATACTACCTTTACTATAGATAGCCAAGTACTCAAGTGATAAAAGTCATTTGCTAGTACATTATACTTAACATTAGGTTAGCTAGTGATAGAATTAGTTCCTAGAAAAGTTCTCTATTTTGACTTGGCAATTCTGTTGATATGCCCCCAACTACTTCACTAAAGCCTCAGGACAATGACTGACACTAACCGAACACATACCATACGATGACACCGTATATGATATTTACAGAGATAAAGAAGAAATGGATCCTTCTTTCAAAAAGCACCCAGTGTAGCAGAAGGTATGTAACGTAACTTGTGAGGAAATAAAATTCCTGAATGTTTAAACTTAGGTTAAGAAACTCTCTCAAAGCTGAGGGAAATAAAAAAAATATTTTAGTGTGTGGTGAGCTACTTCTCAGCTGAAGTACAAGCTATATTCAGACTTAAGCTACGAACATACAAATAATATAGAAAACACAGTGAGGGAACTGACTGGCATACTATAAATCCCTGCCGTTTCTTAATCCATCGCGGGCATTTTCAAGATGATTAGTGGGCCTCAGTGAAATCCACAGCCACAGAGCTGTGCTATAATTAGCTAATAGGAAGGCTAAAGCCCAAGCTTCAACCTCACTAGGTTTAAGCTCTGACAAACCAAAATCGATTAGTTCAGACATGAAATGTTGACATCCTTTAGGTAACACAGAGATTAAATCTAACTTTCTGATGATTTCTATCTTTTGTTAGGAATGCTAAGCAAAATCTTCAAATATTTTGTGGCCATGTTTAAGTTTTCAAAGCAGTGATTATTAACTTTATTTGGGTCATGGACCCCTTTAAGAATCTGATGAAAAATAAGGAGGATAACTTCCTCACTGAAAAATACACATATGTGTGAGCCTGCACATGGACACATTTTTTGCCTAAGATTGTAGGAGATTCACAGACATCCCCTAAAGATTATCTTTGGACCCTCAGTTAGAAAATTTTGATTTACAGAGATAACACTACAATTTCCACTGATCTTTCACTTGATCATACCTCCATCTAGTACACATTTACTGAAGGTCAAGTTCAAGGTACTGTATTAAAAGCTGTGTGGGACACAAAGAAATATAGGCTATAGTCTTTGCAGTGGAGAATCTCACCATGAAGTAGACATGGGGTGAAACTGTAGACATTGTCAATACAGCTGCTCCAGAGTACTCCTAGCATGGCAGTTTCCTCATTTGTGACTTGGAGTCCTATGACAGTGATCCCCAGCACTGGGAGTGAGACAATGGGAGTGAACAGTGCTTTCTTTGTAAATGGTAAACCACTGTGCAAATGTTAGTTGTTGATTTTATGAAGTCAAAGTTGCCTTCCTGTTTTGAGAGCCAACCATTGAGTGGTAAAGCAAAAATTTATACCAGGAAAGTGAAAAGGAGGAGGAGGAGAATTAATCAGAAGCATCCATAAGGGTCTTCTTACTGAGGGTAGAAAATCATTTAACCAAAAGCATCTGATCAACGGCTTTGAAAAGATTTTTTAAAATGATGATCCTTTAATAAATAAAGCTGCAAAGATAATAAATGAAAAAGCATTTGCTAAAAACAGGGCTCTGACTTAATGCATTCTTTATTTGGTTCACAGGATATATAGATAAAATAAATTAAACTAAAATTTTAAAAAATATTAAATAAAAGGTTTATAAGACATAGTTACTTTTGAAACTCCCTTATTTCTTATACCTCAGATGCTAAAACACCTGCCCCTCCCCTGGCACTCCAACACTGTATTCCTTTGGAGCTAAGATATCCAAGCTTAAAATATTATTAATCTGAAGCACGTCAGCTACAAGACAGTCAAACTGTATTCATTTTCAACTGTATCCCACTGAGGACGGCTATGGTGGTGATTTCTTTTGTATTCTCTTCCTCCTAACTTAGGATGCAGAGGGAAACCACCAGCGTTGGACAGACCCTGGTTAGAATCCCAGCTCTGCTACTTGATGCCTAGGATGCTGAGCAAATCACTTCAACTGTAAAATAGGGTTAACAGTGCCTCTTTTTGCAGGCTTCAAAAAAAAAATAAATGAGAAAATAGTGTAAAGTACCTATCACAAAGGTTAGCACACAGTAGCAGATCAATAAAATGGCAGTCACCATTAATTCGCACCAGTGATGCCATTCACTCTAGGAAATTAGGTGCAAATATTCTATAGTTATATAGCATGATACGTTTTGTAAAACACCCTCACAATATGTTATTTGATCCTCACAACAAACTTTGAGTTAAATAAGCAGGTATTATTTGTTTCTCTTTTACTCATGAGAAAACAATGGATGAGAGATATTAACTGACTTGCTAAAGTCACACAGTGATATAAATAAGAAGTGGTCCAATTGAAAACTGACAGCTTTATAACATCTGATATGTCCAGCCATGAGAGCATCCTATGTTACCAGCATCTATTAGTACAATACGATATTTGAACCCAGATCTATTACTATTGTAAATATTCAAGAAAAGGAAAAAGAGCTATCTGGGAAGTGTGAACACATAATAAGGAGACAATCAGTCTCAAGAGAAACTTAAAAGAATAGGAAAGTCAAGGGAGATCAGGCAAAGAGGTTTTTGCTGGGGCCGGCTCCGTGGCCGAGTGGTTAAGTTCACACCCTCGGCTGCGGCGGCCCACGGTTCGGATCCTGGGCGTGGACATGGCACTCTCGTCAGGCCACGTTGAGGTGGCGTCCCACATCCCACAACTAGAAGGACCTGCAACTAAGATATACAACTGTGTACAAGGGCAGGTTTGGGGAGATAAAGCAGGAAAAAAAAAGTGGCAACAGTTGTTAGCCCAGGTGCCAATCCTTAAAAAAAAAAAACAAGAGTGTTTTGCTGACTTTTAATAGCAACAGAAGAATAGCTCTGCAAGCAGAAACCTGCAGGCTTACTGAGGGTTGGGTTTATATGGACTACTACCCATACGGAGACAGTACAACAATGTGTTGAATCTCCAGAATCTCCAGATCTGTAATCTCCACAATCTCATGCTATTTTCAGTTACTGCTACAAAGAAAATAAAGCAGAAAGAGACAATGAATTAAAGACCACAATCAAAACCCAAGGCTCCTTTTTTCACCCCGAGGGTGGGACAAGGAAGGAATATACTAAGAAAAAAGTAAAATAGGTTCTTTATGATTGTGAAGTGCTTATAGTACATGTAGAGAAATTCTGATGTACACATTACATCAAAACTGTCTCCAGTGAAAAAATAAGGCATGTGAGTTGATTATTTTGAATCTGTGTGGCAATAAGAAAAAGCACCTTTCAAATATAGAAGGGCCCTTCAAAGAATTTCAGTAGATGAGCATTGGAACTGCATTCTCAGAGGCAGTTAAACATTTTACAAATTATATTTAACTCTTAAAATGAAACAAATCTGAGTGGAGATTCAGAGGCCAGGACACATCTACTCTCGTACTAGATTATCCAGACTGAACAGAACATGAAGGACTGCACACCACCGGCGATTAGCTTATGAAAGCTCTGAAAATAGGCTGGTGACTGTGGGAAAGGAAGAGGGGAAGAATTAGCAGAGGTCTCCTATACTACAAAGACAAAAGCTGATAACGAAAGCAGATGCAAATGTTCTTCATCTCCTCTCAACTTCTCTACAGGCCGCAGCTTGTCAGTAACAACCAGTTTCTGGAAAGAAGGTTTTATTGAGAACAGTACCCCTATGTTCCTGTTTGACATTCCTCATGTTTAAGCTGGGATGTACGTTTCAGAGTAAAATACAAGGTAAAAAGATCACACAGGGATGCTTCCAATCGTCACTAACTGGGACTAATACTGAAAAATTGCATCTTTCCTTCTTGGTGAATGGCAGTGCCTGCCAACCCCTAAGTGCAAATATTAGGCTCAAACAACAAGGTCAAAGCAAATGGCAAGGAGGATTTAGGCTATCTCACCGGATGATGAAGAAAGTTCAAGGGGAAAAATAGAGCCTGGACTTCATACTTTACATGCATTCAAGGCAGTTAGAAAACTCACTCTTAGGGTTCACTGTTTTAACTTCAAGATAAGGGTACTAATTGAGAGAAATATCCAAGTTATTTGGCTTAACCAAGGTCTTTCTCAATAGTTACAATATTCTTTGGAAAGTATTAGCATCTATTAAAGTAATAATTCCTCAAATCGAACTCTATTCTTTAATGAGATCATAATGAAGTCCCCGTTCATTGCTCAGAATGTTTTGTGCTCAATAGCATCAAACACTGGGCGTGAAAAACTTATTTGTATTAAACCATTTCACAAAAGGGTTCTGGGTGCCTGAGGACCACAGAAAGCAGAGCCATACGAATGAAGACAGACGGCTGCCCCTTGGACTGGTACATGTGACATCAGAGGAAAGTCTAGTATACATAGTCTGACAGCTTCACAGCATGGGCAAGAGAAGTGAGCAATTCACTCAGGAATCAGTTAGCTTTGACTAAGAACTTGTGGTAAGCAGTTCAGACTGGTATGGGATGGAGTGGCTCAGCTATCACCTAGTAATGTCTAACATGAATTCTAACTGGGTGATTCCTCTTGAGAAGATGTGGGGAAGAAGCTCTACTGAGGCAGTCATGTCTTGCTCCAAGAATGAGGTAATCAAGACTTTCATCTCCTTGGAAAAGATAGAGGAGATTTTATTTACTTATTTAAAGTTAATTCTTTTTTTTTTTTTTAAGATTTTATTTTTCCTTTTTTTCCCAAAGCCCCCCAGTACATAGTTGTGTATATTTTTAGTTGTGGGTCCTTCTAGTTGTGGCATGTGGGATGCTGCCTCAGCAGGGCTTGATGAGTGGTGCCATGTTCGCGCCCAGGATTCGAACCGGCAAAACCCTGGGCCGTCGAAGCAGAGCGTGCGAACTTAACCACTTGGCCACGGGGCTGGCCCCGAGGAGATTTTAATATGAAAGGGTGCAGCTTCTTTTTTTTTTTTTTTTTTTTTTTAAAGATTTTATTTTTTCCTTTTTCTCCCCAAAGCCCCCCGGTACATAGTTGTATAGTCTTCGTTGTGGGTCCTTCTAGTTGTGGCATGTGGGACGCTGCCTCAGCGTGGTTTGATGAGCAGTGTCATGTCCGCGCCCAGGATTCGAACCAACGAAACACTGGGCCGCCTGCAGCGGAGCGTGCGAACTTAACCACTCGGCCACGGGGCCAGCCCCAGGGTGCAGCTTCTTTTAAGAAATATCAAGAGGCCGGCCCCGTGGCCGAGTGGTTAAAGTTCTATGTACTCTGCTTTGGTGGCCCGGGTTCATGGGTTTGGATCCCAGGTGTGAAGCTGCCCCACTCGTCAGCCATGCTGTGGAGGCATCCCACATACAAAACAGAGGCAGACTGGCACAGATCTTAGCTCAGGACTAATCTTCCTCAAGCCAAAAAAAAAGAGGAGGATTGGCAATGGATGTCAGTAAATCTTCCTCACTCAAAAAAAAAAAAAAGAAATACCAAATCCATTAACAGCTTATGAGTATCATAGAGTTCAGATATTTATTATTGGGTCAAACCTTCAAACAAAACAAAAGAGAAACAGACTCATAGATACAGAAAACAAACTGGTGGTTGCCAGAGGGGAGCGGTATTGGGGTGGGGGGCTAAATAGATGAAGAGGATTAAGAGGTATAAACTTCCAGTTACAAAATAAAGAAGGCAGGGGCTGGCCCTGTGGCATAGTGGTTAAGTTTGGCATGCTCTGGTTTGGTGGCCTGGGTTCACAGGTTCAGATGTCGTGGAGGGACCTACACCACTCATCTGCCATGCAGTGGTGGCGACCCACATATAAAGCGGAGGAAGATTGGCAAAGATGCTAGCTCAGGGCTAATCTTTCTCAAGCAAATAAATAAATAAAAATAAATAGATAAAATAAATAAGCCATGGGGATATAATATACAGCACAGGGAATATGGTCATTAATATTCTAATAACTTTATGGGGGACAGATGATAACTAGACTTATGATGATCATTTCATAATGTTTATCAATATCGAATCACTATGCTGTACACCTGACACTAACATTGTGTTGTATGTCAATAACACTTCAATAAAAAAGGTTCAAACCACTATACATGATACATTTTTGAAAAATAGGAACTAGATTGAATTTTTGAATAGTAGCTTCAATTTGAATACAACTACTCAAAATCAACATTAGAATGACATAGAAAAATTAATTAAAGGAAATCTTGAAAGAAGAAGGCCACAGCCATTGTTGCTTCTTGCAAAATTCCCAAAGAGCACTGAATACATTGAAAGCAAGGCCTTATGAATAAACGAATCAAAAATGTAAGAATTCTACTTCCCTCATCTCTTCTCTTAGCTGCACTACTAATATAAATATAGCTACAGAATAAAGAACAGTATATTATCTGGTGTGGAGAGGTATACTGTCTTCTTAGCTCACTTGCGCCTCATCACTCCTGTGTCGCAGGGTTTAACCTCCGCCTCTTGTGGAAATGACATCCTTGTTTTACAGCATCTATCATGTGATCTTTCTGCATACATGGAGGATACACAGAGTAATGAGTTGATATGAGATATGGAATAGATCCCACAAGTAAGAGAGGCAGGCTCAAATGAATTATGGGGGTTATTCCTTCACAGCTGCAGATAGTTTTCATATTTTGTAAAATAAAACATGATGCAATCTCTCACTAGGCTATTAAAGTGGATTAGGGCCCATCAGCATCCCCAAATGATGACTGTGTGTAAATGTGCAGACACAGACAACACAGGCATACACACACAAACTCTGTCCTCTGTCTCACCAACAATCTAGGAACGAGGTTTCAAACTACGGCTCACATTGAAAACATATGTGCAGCCAGGCACAGTTCAGAAAAGCACAGTAACTCACGTGAGGGTAGAAATTATCTGACCCAAACGAAAAAAGGAATTGCTTCCAAAGTTTTCCTTTGTGCTTATAAAGAAGCAAATTTTCATATTTAATGACTAAATAATGTAATACTAATAATGTAAATAATAATTTACATATTTAATTAGTTATTTCTACCAGCCACTCTGATTGAATTACAGATTGTATAATTTCAGAGCGTCAATATTTATAGAACTTATATGGTCAAATATATAATATCCACCTTCGAAAATTCTTAGGGTAGGGGGACAGCCCTGTGGCCGAGTGGTTAAGTTCACGCACTCCACTTCGGCAGCCTGGGGTTTCACTGGTTCAGATCCTGGGCATGGACCTACACACCGCTCAACTAGGATAGACCTCAGATTAAGGGAAGGGAACTGAGTTTCGGAGAACTGAAGGTAGAGCAGCTAGTCAGGGGGAAAGTCAGGACAGACAAAGGAGAAATTTCTCTGGGACGAGGCGAGTGACTGCCCATTCCTGGTGGCAGGAGCAGCGTACCGAGGATTTCCAAGTTGAGGCCACTCACGGGCCTCTTGTCTTTGGCTTCTTCCAAAGGACAACTCTGTTAGAGACAACTACTTAATTAAAATCCATAACACTTAATATGATTATTAAAAATAAATAAATAAAATGACTTAGGGACCCAGGAGTGAAGTTTTTCAGAAATACCAAGCCTTCAAGAGAAGAGTTGGAAAGCTGGGCCAGCAAGCGAATGCCCCAGCTGAAGGTAGGGTCTTTTGTGGACAATTGCAGTAAGACCTCAGGGCTCATGTTTCTGTTTCCATCTTCTTCAGTGGCACAATGACCTCATGTTTATCCGCATAGTCTTTGGCAGTATTTGAAGGGCTGAGACCATGTAAACGTGACCTGAGACAACCACTACCACTTAACAGCGTGGCTGCTGGCTCAAGGGGCATCTTTGTTGCATTAGAAAAAGGTGCCTTTTCCTTTCGTTCTGTAGAAAAATTGTATTAATATGTTGATTGTTACAACAGGACACTCTACTGCCACCTGCCAGAAAATTATCATAACAAGTATGCACAACAAAGCTGTCTATAAACATGTCACCCAGACTGGACGTGACCAACTTGAACCCTCCATACTTCGAAGCTTCCTTGATCTTACGTTTGGCAGGGCCAAAATGCATCACTTCTTTGAAGCCTGCATATATAGAGCAATGGCCTAACTGACCTGATGCCCTATTTCAGAGATCCAGGGATGGGAGGAAGCAGCGCCTTGTCAAATATTCTACCTGTTGCCATGAAATGAGATGAAGGTGACTGGTCCATACTTTTTCTCTAGAAACTTGTGTTGCTTGCAATTCAAAATATTGTTCTCCAGAATACAAAGAAGTTATCCTACAATTTCCAAAAATATGACTGATGGTTGTTTCTAAGTGATGGGTATTTTTTTCTTCAAATTTTCTAAAATAAACGTTTATTCTGTTCTGTTTCTGTTCTGTTTATAGTGAAAAGGAAAGTTTGTTTTTAAGAAACAAAAGAGAGGAGTTGGAAGGTATGTGGGGTTTTATGACCAGTATTCTACTGAGCAATATAGTCATGCTTTGTCACCTCCCTTGCTATGGGCGCACGGCCTTTGCACTGCTACCACCCTGGAATCACATGGGCAGGCAGGAAAGTAAATTGGGCAGACTCAGAGAATCAGTAGCTCCATCAGTGTGTGCACTAAAAACCAAGCGTAATCTGGAGGTGGCAACACATCATGATCAAGAAGATACAGATTTTTCTTAACCACAGTTACTCACAGCAGAGCAGTGAGTAAAAATTTCTCTATTTCCCTTGAGTTTGGAAAGTCATAGGACAGCTGTTCCCTTTCTTTATAGAAATTATGTTAAAATACGTAGATTTTCTTCTAAATCTAAGGTATTCCGATACATCTCACACAGCATTTGAGGAATCTTAGATCACTGATAGTCAAAGAAGGGTCTGTGGCCTAGCAGCACTGGCATCCCGTGAACGTCAAATATGTGGAATCTCAGGTCTACATCAGACTTATGGGATCAAAACCTGCATTGAACCAAATCCCCAAAGCATCACTTTAGCTCTTTTCTATCTGGGCACTCACTCTGCCTACCCTGAGAGCCTGTTAACACAGGAAATAACCAAATATAAGGGTGAAGACTGACATTCTTCTACACCAAGGGCTGCAAATTCCTTGGGGGGACATGGCCTGAGGCTCGTCAACTGAGGAAGCAACAACTCAGAATGTTTGCAGGCGGTCATCTGGCAAAGGGTCACAGACGATAAGTGTCAGGCCATCACTAGCATGAAAACAAATGGTTTAGACACAAATTCTAGTCACCTCTTACCCCGGAAAATCTGGACAATGGAAATAAACATGTAGCATGTGCCAGGCGTCACACGGGCACTTCACATGTGCCCCAACCCTCATGACACCACTGGAACAGGCTGCATGGCTCCTACTGGACGGCAGAAGAAATGGAGGTCAGGTGCAGGATTGTGCTAATATAACTCCTAATTAGCCTGGGAATTTACCTACTGTCTGCCCACTTCAAAAGCAATGTTCTTTTCACTATCTTACACTGCTTCCTTAAAGTTCATGTTGTTATGGGGAATGTGTGAAACTTTTTTTTTTTAATTTTGAGTTGGCAATTCTAGGAAGAAAAATATGTTTGCATTTTTATTTTATATTATGTCTATATTTCTTTTTGATGTCGTTCCAAATTTGTTGCAGGCTGAGGTCACCTTGTTTTGAGAAATTTAAATATATATAAATATATACACACATATATGCACATAGACATATACATGGACATATCATGTACACATGCATATATGCACATAAACGCATACACACACATATATGTATGCACACACATATATGTACACACATATGTATAAGCGTGTGTATATCATATATATATATCTGCTCCATCCGGGAGACCTCGCTTCAACAGTGGGTGTTGTAAGTCTTATACGAGTTTTCTAAGATCGCAATGACATTAATATCCCTAGGAAAAAGGGGGATGTTGAGCAAGTCTCTGCTCCTGAAATGCAATAATGTGCAGTCAGCAGCCATGTGTAGCGGGTAGAACTGGAGTCTCCTTAGATGTTCTTTGGATGAAATTCACATTTGTAGAAGACCCTCTCTTTGGGGGATGGAGAAGGGATAGCAAGAAGGTATAAATGCCTTCCTCGTCTTAAAACACAAACTGTTCTCTTCAGACTGCTCACCGTGAATAATGAACCAGGGAATTAAAAGCTTTAAACCTGTTAAAGAAGCAATATTAAGTTTGGTATAAATATAGCTGAAATAATCCAGACAGTTTTATGACCTTACACCCCAAATAAAGGTGAAATGCTGAATTCTTTCCCTAGAAATAGTGGTAAACACAGCTAACAGATGGAAGAGCTGAATGGAAATTTCAATAAAGAAGGCCACAAAGAAGCATTTGTAAGCTCAGGGGTGCACGCTTTAAAAAAAGAAGCTGAAAAATGGAACTTTGTTTTATTTTGATAGAGTGCCAAAACAGTACTGCATTCCTTAAAGAGCTGAATAAAGGATCGAGTTAGACTGGCCTTCTCAACACCTCTCGAAAAGCCCCCTTGGGTCTCATTTTGCTGGGATGACTATTTATATGACAGGTAAGGGAATAATTTTGCTGGATTCAGTTACACTTGGGCCTCCGTGACCCCTAGGTCAAAAGAGCAAAGGCAAAAGTGACAATGTAGATAATTGCCTGTTTAGGATAATGGAATACTGATTGAAGTCAATGATTATAACACCTGAAAGATAAATGAGCTGATGTTAAAGTTCAGTGGAGATAGCAGACAAGTGGAACAGCAGGCACTGCACCAAGGAGGGTGGAGGGGCTGTGGAATTCAAGAGGAGGGGAAGTTTCCTGACCTGGAACTTACTCCAGCCTGGACTGTTCCAACATCTAAAATAGGTTAGTTTGTAAAACATGCTATAAAACAGAAATTTAGCCCAATGCCCCAAACTGCAGGATTAGAGTAACATTAGTTAACGTGGCCCTCCATTAATTTTCACTGTAACCTCTGAAGGCCTAGACGTGCCCCAAATCCATTATTTTTGTCTGTCACTGGAGGGAACTTTCCCTTCCTGCCAGCCAGGAAAAAGCCTGCTGACGTTTGCAGTTCAGACCTCAAAGTGCGTTGACAGCAGCAGCCTGACCAGTGAGGGCCAGGGCTGTACCAGTTCCACAGCCAGAACTTGGCCCCTTGGATTTTTCCTTTTTTTTCCTTTAAGGCAGAAAAATGCCTGAAAATGTTTTTCCAACCTCAACACCCCCACTGTCCTCCCGGTTCAGGTTTCTTACTGCTGTGCCTGGCCCTTCAAAGGGCCTGTCCTGTCACCTTGTAGGGGCTGGTGCAGCCTCCCAGGCTGCTCCCTGGATCAGGCCTGGCCAGGGTCTCAAGAAACAAAAGCTCCACTCTGTTTACAAGTTAGGCCGGAGGTGGGCTGCACAGGCCACATGCCTCCTCCAGGTGAGGCGGTGGCTCTTCTCTGGCGGGTCTCTCTTGTGGTCAATGCTTGGAGCCATTCTGTCCCAGACCAAGATGCCACTTGCTGCGAAACTTCAGAAAGGGGTCTGTCATCCCCCTCAGTGCTCCCCTCTGACCCCTGGGCCCAGTCCTGTCCCTTGTGACAGAACTGACGATGAAGGCTCCTGATCAATGCGGTTGGAGCTGAAAGTACTCCCTTTGATTCCAGATGAATTCACTGAGGCCCAACGTCACGTATCTGCTGAGTTAACAGCCTGGGACTCTACCCAGGCCTTCTTCCTCCAAATCCTCTCCAAAAGTGACCAAAGAATCATGAGTAACTTGAGAAGCTTCTAGATAATATGACTGTGGAAGGAATCTTTTTGACCCCACCCACAATTTTCCAGTGAGAGACAGTGCATCTGACCCCTATAGAGACATCCGTCTTCTTCTTGATGAGTATGTGTCTGTGTAAATAGGAATGTCTTCTGACAGGAAATGTCCTAAAAATGTTCCTTTGTTGCCCTCCCCCCACCACCCTGAAGAATAGTGTATAAGTAGCTGGAGAAGCATAATTCACTATTGTGTGCTAATCTGTCCCTTTAATTGATAGAGGTAAAATTAAAGTGCTACTTAGTAAATTCAATTTCTTCTTTAATTTACTGAGAATCACAGATGAATTAAACTAAGTATCTGTTTTTAATAGCTCAGAATCCTGAAAGGGAGCCAGCCCTATAACTGTAGTATCAGGTACATTTTAGTGAACAACAGGCACAAACAGGCAATCATTGAGCCACCCGGACAGCATCTCCCCAAGTCCTGTCTCGGTTGCTGATTCCAGTTCTGAGTTCGGCACTGGGAGCCAATAGCCACCAGACACAAACCATCTTTTCCTCATGCTCCCCAGCCTGTGGGGCTGGAAGTCCTGGCAGCAGGGCCTTCCTTCCCACCTGCCTGCTTGGCAGAAGTGGGCAATGCTGGACACCAGGCCCAGGGAGGGGTAGCCTGTCACTGCTCTGCCCATTTTGTCTTCTGTGAGGATCAACATGGACAGCTCACTGGCACTTGGGCCCTTCCCCAAGCCGCACATCTTACTCATGTGACAACAGTAGCTCAAGTGCCTTGATGGAATGTCATACTCAGAGAAGGACCTTACTGTCTTGTTTTGCATTATTATACACGAAAGTGACTTTTCTTTTCAATCAGTGAGACTGAATTGCAACACGAGATTTGCAAGTACAAAGTCGATGGAGAGATCTTACCTCCACATCTTTTTTTTCATGTATAAATTTAAAACTACCATATCAAGGAACCAAATTTTAATTTTGTTTTTTTTGAGGAAGATTGGCCCTGAGCTAACATCTGTCACCAATCTTCCTCTTTTTGCTTGAGGAGATTGTCCCTGAGCTAACATCTGTGCCCGTCTTCCTCTACTTTGTATGTGAGATGCCTCCACAGCATGGCTTGATGAGCAGTGAGTAGGTCTGCACCTGGGATCTGAAACTGCAAATCCTGGGCCACTGAGGCGGAACATGTGAACTTAACCACTACACCACCAGGCCAGCCCCCCCAAACTTTAAATTTTAAAAACTAGAACCAGATACTTCTTCTCTTTTTCTTCCACATCTCATTACACACACAATTTGAGTTTGAAGAATTATCCGCAGGAAGTGAGTTTTTCTCTGCAACTGCTGCAGTTGGACAAAAAACTGATCTGTGCTGTGAGATCGTCAAGTTCATAAGCACTGCCTGAAGTGGGAAGTCTCTGATTTGTCAAGACGCAGAAATCAGAAAAGGCACATGACAACGTGCTGGTTAGAAAAAGCTCTTTGCTAAACAGTGAGAAAATGGTCTTGTATGTTTAAGGGTCCTGAGGCAGGACCTCACAAAGGGGTCCCCTGCCTTCCTGTCCCTCCTCTAGGTGTCACTGCTGCTGACTCAGGTCCATGGTGAGGGACAGAAAGCTCCGATCAAGCTCTACTCCTGCTGCTGCTGGTGGTCTTGGCCTGCTACTCAGCGGCTGCCCAGTCTCCGGCCCCTTGTTGCTCACTCTCTCTAGCGTGGGTTTCTGATATCTTGTTACTCCCGGCCTTGGCGTGGGCTCCTAACCCTTTGCTTCCCAAGCTGACTCTGTAGAGCCTCCCGATTGCTTCCTTGACGGCCTCACTCCAAAGCAACCTCAGGTGGACCTGAGTTCCTGAGAATGGAGGCCAAGCCCTTGGCCTTGTCATCCTCACTCCCAGGCAGTCACCTAATATGAGATATGGTGGCAGCACTTCCACACGTACTTGAACCCTACTGCATTGCCAGCTCAGAGAATAATGTCCTGCTGTGAATATCGTCTGGAATGAACCCTGCTGGTCACACCTTTCCTTTCAACTTAGCACTAAAAGATGAGTCACCAGGTTCCAGTACTCTTGATGGTTGTGGAGACTTTCACAATTTTACAGTGTTGTAGGAATAATAATTTAGGAGTAGCACAATCTTCTCAAACCAAATTTTTTTTTTTTTGGCAAAAGCTGATTTTCAGAAAATCCCAGCTGTCCTGAAATATTGATGAGCAGGGGTGGAATGGGCTAATTTCAAACACAAGTCCCTGCCCCAACCCCTCACCGCCAAGTTCAACAGACTGCACAGCAACAGGCTGTTGTGCTTGGACCAAGAGGGTCTGAGAGTCTGGAGGCAGCCCTGAAATCAACTGATTTTATTACGAGTAAAATTAATTCAATGGAGTTCTATTGAAACTGCATGGGGGAAAGAGAATTTGGCCTGGTTTAGTCCAGACTCACAGAATTTGGTCCAATTCTTTCATTTATTTCCCTACTCCAACTTAGCCCAAAAGAAATTTCTAGCAAAAGACCTAGTTATACACATTTAAAAAGCAAGAGGGAAAAGCAAAACACGCAAAGCAACACACCCAAACCTAGTTATGTTCTAAGAGTCACTGTTTCTAGATACACATAACCAAACACAGTTATCTTTAAGCTTTGTGAAATTACTTGTTAGTTATCTTGAGTAAGGACAATTAGATTATTTTTTAAATCTCACCAGAAGCCACAAAATGCTCCAAAACCTTAATCTTCTAATAATATCTTTCAAGTCCAAGCCTTAAGACTAACTTTGTTAGGACAATAAAAACCTGAATATAGAGCAAATGGGACCATCACCAAAGACAAATTTTCTATCACCCACAGGAGGATGGATGCTCTGCGTCAAGAGACTTCGGACAGAAATGTCTCATGGCTAAACATGTGATTCTTAAAGCTTATTGATTTTTAACTCAATCTTGGCAAAGAGAAATATTAGGAATTACTAGGAAGGAATGAATAAGGGTAAAAATGCAATGTAGATCGAAATGAAATAAAATATTTATAAAATAATTTTACTGAATGCCTACAATGTGCCGGGCCCTACGCACACCACATTTTAACTTGTCTATTTCCCAGAACAACACTGAAAAGGAGGCATTAATATTTCCCTGCCAAAAAGCCAAGAATCAGAGAGCTTAAGAAACTGGCTTGACCGAGGGAGTAACCAAGGACTTGATCACTCAACTCAAAGCACATCAGCTAAGACATCCCTGACACCCTTCTTTCCTGGAAGTCTTGCCCCTGTGGTTGTATGGGGTGCTGGTATATGCAGTGTAGAGTCCTACTGGACTCTGATATTTTAACTCTTTCCTTGTGTGTTCCCCACAGAACTGGACATGTCCTGAGGGTGACGGGGTGCTTCTTTCACCAATGTATTCTTGTACCTTGACTTAATAAATGTCAGAAAAATGCTAAATAGTGAGGTCAGAATCCACATGTTCAAAAGAATCCAAAAGGAGGAGCATAATTCTCTTACTCTATAAAATCTGAGTAAAGTTGTGAAACAAAATAATAAAATGTATACTGCATAATGTTCACTTTTCCTTTTTCTTTGTGAAGAGCAATGATGTTTTATAGAGGTAATGATAATGCTACTGGAATAAATACAACTTTGCCATCTTAAGAGGTGGCAATCGTATTACCACTGAAAATACACAAAAGAGAGACGTGAAAACATTAGTACAATGCAGCTCACTCATATTGGTGAGCTTCAAACTCACACAGCAGGGGCTGGCCCATGGCATAGTGGTTAAGTCCGGTGTGCTCTGCTTCAGCAACTAGGGTTCGTGGGTTCAGATCCTGAGAGTGTACCCACACTACTCATCAAGCCATGTTGTGGCAGCGACCCCCATACGAAAAATAGAGGAAGATTGACACAGATATTGGCTCAGGGCTAATCTTCCTCAAACAAAAAAAAAGAAAGAGATTGGCAACAGATGTTAGCTCAGAGCAAATCTTCCTCACCAAAAAATAAGAAAAAGGAAAAAATACTCAAAACTAACAACAAAAAAACCCCACACACATCAAAAGGACATGAGGCTCTTTGGTACTTAGTGACAGAAAATATGTTAACATGTTAAAGTTAGTTCCAGTGACTTATAAAGTCCTGTCTGTTCTCCCGGGTCTGTGGCCAGCTCTGGATTTGTGATAATGAGTAGATGGTCAGGCTAGATGGGCCAGCCTTAAAAAACAAAAACATGAAAACTCTTCAACTTTACTTAGCACACCAGTAGAACAGGAGGAAGTGAAATCTGCTGTAATAAAAGTTACATACTGCACATTACAGGTGGGCTATTTATGACTGTTGGGGTTTTTAAAAAATATTTATAAGTATAACGATATGTGACAGAGACCAGAAAAGTTCCCTTCTCAGTTTTTGCAAACCTCTGTCCCCTTCCCCTGCCTGAGGATCCCAGGACTCTCTGGTGCCGGAAGGAACACTGGCTGAAGAGGAGAGCAGAGGGTCAGAGGCAGAGGGAAAGAGAGGAGAGTAGGATCCACGTGGGATTTCAGAGCAGAGAGTCTGGGGCAGAGAGTGGAGGCACTGGAGGCATCTGGGCAGACTGGTGGAGGGGAACTTGGGGACTCACTGCTTTGTGTCATGTGACTGGTACCCTGTGTCGCCTCTTCCAGAGACTGCAGGAAGAAATAAAGCCACTCTCCAGTGCTTCTGCAGGGTTGGATTGTGGCTTCCTTTGCATGTGATGGACCACAGAGCAACCTAGTTTTCTTTGCATTACATGGACAACACACTGATCTCATTCTCAGGCCCACCACAGTAGGCCTTTGCAGATTGAACACCAAATCACTGCAACACGCCAATCCAGATCAAAACTGTGCAAACAAGACTCCACAGAGCGTGCAGAGAGTGCCTTCCAGAGTAGTTTTTTTTTTTTTTTTTGAGGAAGATTAGCCCTGAGCTAACTACTGCCAATCCTCCTCTTTTTGCTGAGGAAGCCTGGCCCTGAGCTAACACCCGTGCCCATCTTCCTCTGCTTTATATGTGGGACGCCTACCACAGCATGGCTTGCCAAGCGGTGCCATGTCTGCACCCAGGATCCAAACCGGTGAACCCTGGGCCGCCAAGAAGCAGAACGCGCGAACTTAACTGCTGCACCACTGGGCCGGCCCCAGAATAGTTTTGATGTAGAAAGACTCTGGGTTACAGTATAACGTTTTCTCTACAAAAGCATAAAGGATGACTTTTTAGTCTAATAAAGCAAAGATCAAAATAAAAATGTACTGGATAAAGCTCCAGTAGTAGCTCAAAGTCCTAAGAAGTTGACCCATTATTTTCCAGCAGAGACTTGTATTAGCCAAACAGGGTTAGGAGTATAATTCACGAAGTTCTTTGTGTGGCCATAACAAAACAAGATGGTTTATAATGGAAAAACAGGATTAAAAACATGGTTCTGTGGGGCCAGCCCCGTGGCCGAACAGTTAAGTTTGCGTGCTCTGCTTCGGCAGCCCAGGGTTTGCCAGTTCAGATCCTAGGAGTGGGCCTACACATGGCTCGTCAAGCCATGCTGCGGCGGCATCCCACATAGGAGAACTAGAATGACCTCCAACTGTGTACTGGGGCTTTGGGGAGAAAAAAAAGAGGAGGAGTGGCAACAGATGTTAACTCAAGGTCAATCTTCCTCAACTAAAAAACAAAAAACCCCATGTTTTTATTTGTACTCTTAGTAAATCTTCAATATGAGGTATAAAAAAAGTGCTGTATAGATGGTGGTTTAAGAAAAATTGTAATAAGTAACAAGAAAAAATGGTTTTATCAAATGACAGTCATAATGTTATATATAATTATAATAGGCTTATCATTAGGCCTCATTTCCTTAAAGAGAGTAATTTAAGCAAGACCATGGCAACTGAAATGCCATGATGGTATTTTTATAGAACTTTCTTATTCCTGAATGACAGCACAGAAAAACTATACTCAAAAATGCTTAGTTTTAACAGTGTACATAACATCTCATTCTGGAGAGATCAATTTCTAAGAAAATGGCATAGTCCTATTGTACGGAATAGCATTTGCAATTGCTCTGGCAGACTACGCAACAGGACACTTTTGAATGGCAACCTTGTATTTGCTCAGGTGATGGGTGCTGCTGTGACTGACAAACCCTGAAATCTCAATGTCTTAATACAGCCCCATCCACCAGAAATACACTGTCACCCACAAAGGGAATTTAAAATTTTCTATTAGCCACAATAAAAAAAAGAAATAGGTGAAATAAATTTTAATAACGTTACTTAATCTATCCCAAATATTATCATTTTGACTTATAATTCATATAAAATTACTGAGAGATTTTATACCTTTTTTTAATACTCTTTGAGAGAAATAGCATCTAGTTTACATTTACAACAATCTTAGTTCAGACTAGCCTCATTTCAGGTGCTCAACAGCCACATGTCGCTCGTGGCTGTATTACTGGACGGCAGAGGTTTAACACAATAGAATTCCCGCTATATCCTTGCTCTCTTTCATTCAGTTGGACATTTACAGACAATCTTCCATGTATTGATTCAGGGACCAGGGTCCTTCTATCCCCTAGGGACTCAGAGACCTTCACTTCCACTCAGTGAACATGAAAAGAGAAGGAGAAGACCCAGAAGTGACATGTCATTCTGCTCTGAAATAGGCACTGGGCCATCTGGATGCAAGGGGCATAGGAGATGCTGTTTAGGGCTGAAGAGCTGCTTCCCTGCAACGACTCCCAGGAGGAACGAGGATCTGGAGAAAGCTGGCACAGTCTAGACCTCCATTTATTTTTCTCTCAAGTAGGGCAAACTGCATGCTCATTTTGGAGTTTTTTCATGTTCCTAACATCCCAAGACTAACTGGCTTTATCCGAGACGAGGAGATAAAGCACACCCCGGTCTGGTGTTCACACGGCTCAGGGTTAGCATTCTGGGTGTGGATGGGTACAGAGGCTGGCATTTTCACTACTGGTGGGCAGCCACAGATCCGTGACGCGGTAACCATGAAAGTGTGCCGAGGTGTGAATCCAAACTACACTCGGTGAGGCTGGTTTGTCTGAAATAGTCCTCTAGTGAATGTTAAGGTCACTATGGATGAGTAACAAATTTCCCCAAAATTTAGTGGCCTAAAACAGCCATTTATTATGCTTATGATTTTTTGGGTTAGCAACTTGGACAGAGTTGTTGCCTGGGGCCTGAGCTGAAAGATGCCCAGGCTGGGGCTAGGCTCATTTGAAAGATGGTCACTCCTGTATCTGGAGGTCAATGTTGACTGTTGGCTATGAGTCCCAGTTCCTTTCCACGCAGCTCTGTTCATGTGGGCTAACTTGGGCTTTCTTATGGGGTGACGACTGGATCCCAAGGGCAAGAATCCCATGACAGCAAGTCAGGTGGGACCCGTGTTCCCTCCCTGTCACACTCTACTCACTGAGGCAGTCACAAAAGTCCACCCAATTTCCAGGACAGAGAAAAGAGGCTCCACCTCTGGCTAGAGAAGTGGCAAGTTTCTGGAAGAGCATGTGGGACTGCAAATACTGCTGAGGCCACTTCTAGAAACAAAATCTGCCACACTGAGTGACCATGCTGAGCATCTCTGTGAGTTTCAGAAGGGCTGTGGTCTCTGCTCACCATTCAATACTCAGTTACTCCCACAAAGAGGTGAAACTTCCTTTGTGAAAAGTGCTCCTAGAAATAAAGCCAAATACACGTGCTGATGAAGGAAGTGAAGAGCTCCAACAGAGATGGTTCTTAGCCAGAAAGTTGAAATATTAGCTAAAGAGTGAAATGTTAAATATGACAGTGGTAAAGGAAAAAAATCTACCTAAAACAAGTGTGCTATGATTTCAGCATGATATTATAGTGCTGTCTGAGAATTTGGAGACTGTGAAGGTCTTGGAAAGTCTGTTTAATGATGTTCAAGATGATACTATTTATCCCACACAGAATGCAGTTATTTTAATAAATGCACAGAAATTATACAATAATGAAGCAACAGTACAGTTCAAATCAGTTTACCAAAATTCATTACGTCACCAAGTTGATGAGGTTGATAAGCATAATTCAGAAAGATGGAAATGGCAATGCCTCAACAAACAGAACCTAGGCTGAGGATGAGAATAGGAAGTGGAGCCCACTGGGGGCAGGCACCAATAAGAACCTGAGTCCAGCAAGCTATGGTAAAGAGCAGGGCTCTGGACTCCGGAAGCAGCATACAAAGACTTAAGACAGAGGCCCCATCACATAGCCCAGGCAAGCACAGCAGAGTCTAAAGGAAGGCTGTGGACTCAAGGGCAGGAGGGTGACCTCGGCATCCCAGGCTCACAGTCCACGCACTACGCTTTGGCCAGCAAACCGAGTCCTCGCCCTCACCTGTTGGTGAGTGTGATTGTTCAGGTGCTGCCTAGAGTGGGAACTGCGTAGTCCTGTGCCTACATATTGAGAATGCAGAGAATGAAAGCCTTTGGGCCAAGAGCTCAGAGCAATGCTACCCACCCTCATGGGAGACTGGTTTTCATTGTGAGCACAGGAGGTCTGGCATCTTCCAAATGAGACAGTGACATATTGAAATTATTACAATTAAGGAAATTTGTCAGTAATTTGTGGCAATTTTATCATTTTGAAAATTATAATTACTTTGAAAAGAAAGAACAAAAGAATAACTACTGATTGCTTAAAAAATTTTTTTGAGTGGGAGCCGGCCCTGAGGCCGAGTGGTTAAGTTCGTGCGCTCCGCTTCAACAGCCCAGGGTTTTCGCTGGTTTGGATCCTGGGTGCGGACATGGCACCGCTCATCAGGCCACGTTGAGGTGGCGTCCCACATGCCACAACTAGAAGGACCCACAACTAAAAATACACAACTACGTACTGGGGGGATTTGGGGGAGAAAAAGCAGGGGGAAAAAAAGGAAGATTGGCAAGAGTTGTTAGCTCAGGTGCCAATCTTTAAAAACACATTTTTTGAGTAAATTGAGTGTTGTGTTATGATGTAACAGCTATAGATACACTGAGGTGTCCTCCATTATTTCATCTGCCCGTGGACCCACAGCAATGTGGCCCCAGCAAATACAACCCTGCAGTTATTCATGACTCTCCAAACTCATTTGTGTCAAAACAAAACTAAAGTTTCCCACTTAATAAAAATGAAAGGCTAACAGACTTGAACATTTACTGCATGTTTTTTGGGTATGCCTTAATCTCCCCCTTGGCTAAGTTGCTATCATATAAATTAGACCCTTAAGTTATCATTGTTATAGTAGCAATAAAAATAATAATAAAAGTACTGTGAGGTCAGAAAATGTCAAGAACAGTCAGAAAAATGAGAGAGACATAAAACAAAGTAGAAACGACTAGCTAGAATTGGAAAAATTCAGGTACAGTACCTCCAAGTGTACTCCAGCAGGAGGGAGCTGCCACTGCTGTTTTATTTAATGAGTCTCCACATAAACCCCAGCTGCTAACCATGTGATAAGTCCATCTCTGCAAACAAGAGGCCCCATTCTCTATCACTGTTCGTCCAGGCTGCCACTAGTGGGAATTTCACTTACATTAAGAGAAAAAACAGATCTTGAGATGCTCCTCTGGATTCACTTTTTAAAAAAAAAAAAAAAAAAAGGTAAACATTGATTGGTTTGACTTTACTTTTTACAGCAAAATTAATATGTAATTACAGTCCCTAGACCCAACTACGTGAAAAATGAAGGAGAGCAAGCCCTGGATACTTGAAATATTTTTAATGTGGAGACGGTATAAAGACATTTTCCTGATTTACCAGAGAGAGAATTTAGACTCTAAAGTATAAATAAAGCTGAAATAAATTTCATAAGCTGCCTATAATGAGTGGATAGAGAAAAGAGGGAAATTTTGTTTGGAATATTTTCTGTAGGACACACATGCTTTCGTAAACGTTGTCACTCCAAGGTTTCAGCGGCTGATGCACCATGTTACAAATGGCATACGTACAGGACTGAAGGGTAGACTTCTCACTGGTAACAGAGGCTCGCTCGGTGGGGAGGCCCGTGGGAAAGCAGAGAGAACACAACCTTGAGGCAGACAGGCCGGGAGCCCAGCCCTGCCACGTGCTCGCCGTGCAACCTTGACAGGTTACTCACCCTCTCTAAGTTTCAGTTGCCCAGATGTCAAATTGGAATATTAATACCCAGAGGTTAGAACAGGCAATGAGGAAAGGCCTGGCAAGCCAGCCAAAGAAGGCAGAGAGAGAAAACCATGAGTCACAAGGCAGGGACCAGGAGACTACTACCAAGGCCACAGGCAGTAGGGCGATCCAGAGTTCAGACCCGGGGGTGAAGGGATGGGAGGCTGGCTCAAAGGATCCAGAGAGAAACCACTCAGGTAAAGAATGCCTTATTCATACTGTGTACTCCACTGGATTCTTCAACGTCTTCAAAGCTAAAAATCAGGGCAGGGGCGGCAGCACACAAATGGACTCATTTGGGGGCTTTTCCATTGGTTCCTAGGAAGTTCATTCACAAGCATGGGGTGACTGTGCTGGGGTCTCTTGGCAGAAACGCCAGAGAAGATTTGATGGAAATGGCAGAGAAAAGAAAGAGACCGTTTCTAATACTTAACCAGCAACGGAGGGGGAACAATAAGGGCTGCAGGCGATGACATTATTACTCTAGGAAAGACAGTAAGAACATATGTCAGAATTCTACAAACCTCTTATTTAGAAGCAAATTTCAATCTTGCTAGTTAGGAAGTATTAAAGCTCCGTTTGGCTCAAACACTGTTGATGCAATTTAGCACTCTATATTTTAGGTTAAATAATTTTAACTCTTTCAAAAACCATGTTGGATTTTAATTAACTGTCTTAGATTTCTGGGTTTTCTTTCATTTCCCTCAATTTGTTAGTGCAATACTGCAACGCAATTCTGACTCTAACAACCCGGAGTTGGACTCCACAGATTAAAGGGCATAGCCCCCAACAAGACTGTCCTCACTCCTGACACCAGCCAAGTTTGGGGTCACCAGGCCACTCTACTTCTGACCAACCAGCTACAAACTCAGGGGGTTCCCATGACCCCGTGCAGGTTCACTAATTCATTAGAACACGTACAGAATCAGGAAAGCACTACAAGCATCTAAAGGATATAAATTAGGAGCAGCCAAATGAAGGGACACATAGGGGTTGGTCCAGCAGGTTTCTAAGCTCAAAGCTTCTGTCTTCAGCACACAAAACCTTCCCAGTCCATCTATTCGGTCACCATCTAAGAGGTTCCACTGAGCCTTGGCGTCCAAAGTTTTTATTGGGAGTTTATTACGTACACACGATTGATTGAATTATTAGCTATACGGTTGAACTTAATCTCAGGCCCCATTCTCCCCAGAGGCCAGGAGGTTCGGCTGATCTCACATGGCTCAAAGTTCTGACCCTCTAATCATGTGCTTGGTCTTTCCAGCATGACCAGCCCCTATCTGAGGCTATCTAGGGGCCCACCATGAGTCACCTCATTAGTGTAACCCAGCGTGGTCCAATTGGCCCACCATGAATAACAATGATGCTTTTATCACTTAGGAAATCCCGAGGATTTAGAGTCTCCTTTCCAGGAATGAGGGACAAAGGCCAGTCAAATTCCTTATTATACAAGTTAGACAGAACTAGACAACAAAATTTTCTTATTGCATCTTGCTGCTGGTAACACAGATGAATATTATCTTAGCATTTAAAAGAGTGGCATATAATCTCACTCCTGTTTAAATAATATCATACTTACATTTATTAGTTTCTATAATTAAAATTATTTGTGATCCACTCTGATATATTTCATTTTTCCCCATCTTGTATCCATAAAGATACATTTTTTGTTCTTAAATACAAGACATTGCATTTATTGCTATTGAATTTCTTATTATTTTTCATGAAACACTTCTCTCATTTTCAAGGTCGCGCTGAAGACCTCACCCTTCCTGTCAACAATTTTATCAGTCCTACTTGCTCGTTGACAAATCCAGACATAAATAATGTCATTCCAGTATGACAGCTCAGGAATAAACTTTAAGAGTTTAGGGGTTATTAGACAAGTCCCTTTTGTTAAGAAGAAGATAAACCAATAATTAATAATAATAATAAACAAGACCTCACATTTATGGAATGTCTTTAATGTGTCAGGCACAGTCCTACAACAACCCAATGAGAGAGATACTATTATTTTCTTTGTTTTACAAATGAGGAAACTGAGATATAGAGACTTTGAATGACTTGTCCAAACTCACACAGAAAGTGGCAGAGTTGGGTTTTAAACTTACTTGTTTGACTCAAGCATCTAAATTCTTAACTGCCATTGACTTATCTGTTTTAATGCAGACAATCTGACCATCTAACAAGGCAAATTATTTACGAAATTTCCAAATTTTCCAAAATATCAAGGTTTTCAATAGTTCTAGTTATAACTGAAATGAAATTTGAATTTTCATCTATATCTGAATATAACAAAGAATATGTGGTTTTAAACAAATTCAATTCACTGACAACAATCCTGTTACTTGGGGATTAAGTGTAAAGTAGTTCTCTTTGCTCACACCTGCTGGCTCCCTTTACCTCTGAGGCAGGCTGAATAACGTTCCCCCAAATATGTCCATGCCCCAACCCTGTAACCTGTGAATATGTTATTTTACATGGCACAAGTGATTTGCAGATGTGTTACGGTTCTTGAGTAGGGGAGATAATCCAGGTCATCTGGGTGAGCCCAGTGTAATCGCAAAGTCCTTAACGAGGGAGGCAGGAGGGTCAGAGAAGGCAGAGAAGTGATGCGAGGATGAAGCAGAGGTTGGAGTGATGTGCTGTGGAGACGGGGGAAGGGGTCACGAGCCAAGGGATACAAGCAGCCTCTAGAATCTAGAAAAGGCAAGCAAGTCTCCCCTAGAACCCCAAGAAGGAACACAGCTCTGCTGAGACCTTGAGTTTAGCCTATAAGACCCATGCAGACTCGCCCTCCAGAACCGTAAGGTGATAGATTTTGTCTGTCTGAGTCTGTTTGGGCTGTCACAACAAGATACCACAGACTTGGGGGCTTGAACATCTTCCCACAGCTCTGGAGGCTGGAAGTCTGAGGTCAGGCACAGCATGATCAGTTCCTGGGGAGAGCTCTCTCTTTAGCTTGTAGATGGCAGCCTTTTTATTGTGTCTTTAGAGAGTGAGCTCTGGGGTCCCTTCCTCTTTTTACAAGGGCACCAACCCCACCATGAGGGCCTCAGCTTCATGACCTTATCGAAATCTAATTACCTCCCAAAGGCCCTATCTCCCAATGGCCTTACACTGGGGGTTAGGGCTTCAACACATGAATTTTAAGGGGACACAATTCAGTCTATAGCAGTGTTGTTCTAAGCCACTAAGTTGGTGGTAATTTGTAATAAGAGCAATAAGAAGTTAATACACTTTCCCTTCTTCTTTCTCTAGATGAATGAAATGAACATCTTACTATGCTAACTATAGTTAATAACACTGCACTGTACATTTCAAAGTTGCTAAGAGAGATCTCAAAAGTTCTCATCACAAGAAAAAAAGTTTGCAACGATATATGATGGATGTTAACTAGGCTTATTGTGAATCTTTTGAAATATATACAAATCTTGAATCATTATGTTGTACGCCTGAAACTAATATAATGTTATATGCCACTTACATCTCAATAAAAAACAAAAAAACACACCTTATTTCCTGTTCCTAGAATATAGCATGCATTTTCATTTATTTAGTAAAGAGGAAACCGAAGATATTTTTAAACTTTAATACTATGTATAACATATATATTAGACTTGCTTTCAAATCAATTTTTAAACTAATCAAAATATTACATGTAAATAATATAAAAAATTAAATAGTGCTAAAAGACTTGTAAAAAAACCCAGAATTCTCTTGTTCTCTGCTCCTCCCAACTTGTCAGATTCTCCAACGCCCCTTTCAACACTTATAACAGTTTGCTAAATGATGTGTCTATTTTGTTATCTCCTGATTAATCCATTTTAGGCATTAACTACTGAATTCCTATTACAGCAGTAGGGGATTTTTAGTATATTTACACACTTTTTTCAACTCACTTCCATCTATAATTACTTCTCATTTTTTTTGGTTAAAACTGTATTCACAGTAGCTATTATTAATTTCTAAATAAATATTATTCATTCCTGAATCAACTAGTGGATCATGATTTCAGTTCCTTTCTTAAAAATCTCTTCCCTCCCTCTGCCATACTTAATAACTGTTGGGTTTTTTTTTCATTTGATTAGTTTTCCTTGCATATTTGAGTTTTCTCATACCCTTTGACTCTCTATAGAACACACCTCAATTTAATTGCTCATGGCCTCAAATCTATCAGGGTACTTACTGATTCCTTTTAATTTTTCTCCTGGAGACATAGCTCCTAAGGCCTTTAATTACTGATTGTTTGCTCTAGACCTGTTGCTATTGTCTTCCTGGGACTGCCTTTGTTGTCATCCTGAGAATTCCATTCTCTTCTCTTTGTGTTGGATTCCTTACCTCCTGAATCCTATGCCTTCATCTTTCTCGGTTTACTTCCTTATTTTCATGTGTCATATCCTCTAGCAACTTTCTCAGAAAAGTGCATGGAGGACAATTTCTTCAAAAAATGATGCACGTTTGAAAATGCCTGTAATATTTTGACTGGGTTTAGAATTTCAGATTAAAAATCACTTCCAAAATTTAGAAGGTTTTTCTTTGTTGGATTCTCATTTCAATGTTGGAACATATATATAATGCCATTTTTACTCCAGATTTTACTCTTGATCATTTATCTGAAATCTGTTTGTTCTCCTGGGAGTTTTAGGATCTTCTCTTTAATTCCACTGTTGAAATTTCACAGTAATGGTCTTTGTTCACTCACTGAGCTGGACACTCACACAGCTTTTGCAATCTCAAGGTTCATATTCTTCAGTTCTAGAAAATTTTCTCCAAGTATAGTCATGCATTGCTTAACAACAGCAGTATGTTCTAAAAAGTGTGGTGTTAGGTGATTCTGTTGTTGTGCAAACATCATAGAGTGTACTTACACGAGCCTAGATGGTATAGCCTACAGCACACCTAGGCTATGTGGTACTAATCTAAATGAGCCCATGGCTGTATATGCAGTCTGTCGTTGACTAAAATGTTGTTATGCAGTGCATGACTATAGTCATTTGATAATTTCCATCTATTCTCCACTTCTCTCATTATGCAATTCTTACTAGATGCGTGCACCTCTCAGTATATCCTCTCGCTCTTGTATGTTTAATCTTCACATGGGTATGCTCCAGGGCTTAGTTCTTGATCTCCTTCCTCTATCTATACTCATGCTCTTCCAATCTCAACAAATGACTTCTTGAGGTTTCCTCCAGGGGTACTGTAGGGCATTTTCCCAGATGTCCGATGTTCTGTGGTAGTCTCAGAACCCACAACAAAATGACTATGCATTTGGGATGCACTTGTCTATTCTAGAATGGTTTTAGGGATCTATGAGGCTGTTCTAGGGGTACAGATATAGGTTGAGGTGAGCCTAAGAGTTCCAACTGCCTTCAGAACAGTTACAAGAAATTCAGATAAACTGATAAATTCCTTTAAAGTAGGTCTGAATCAGCATGGGAAACTATAAATGACCTCTTTCTAGAAGTTTATGAAATAAAACCTGATGTATGCCCTTAAGATGTGCATAGACTTGGGTCTGCCCTTGTGTTAAGAAAATATAGTCAACTCCAGGAAACCCAGATGCTTCTGAACCAGCCCGGATAAAGACGGGGGTGCCTCACATGCAGAGGTGACAGAGTATACTGCAGAGGCAGCTCATCTTCCTACTTCAGAATGCCAAAGAAAGGTAAAAGCCCCCTGGGGGATAATTACTATTCTTTCCCTTCCTGCTCTGCAATTTTATGGTCACCTGGAATTCTGGGTCTCTCATTTTGCTTAGTATTCCTGAACGCCAAAAATTCTCTGCCTCAAGTCTCTTCTCCCAAATGCTCAGGACTTAAAAGAACAGAGTTTGACATTTCAGGGCCAAAAGTGGAGCGATGTCTGTACTCAGCTTAAAGTATAACATGCCTGGGTCTGGCTGGTCGAGGAATCCCCAAGGATGGCAGAAAGTAAAACAATAGAAAGGGCTTTACATGCTTATGTGGGACTGGCTTAGTTTTAAATGGACAGGAGATGATGGCATGTTTTAATGAGAAGGAAAATGAAACAAAACAACAATAAAACCAAAAAATATAGTGTTTAGATCTATATGAGAAGTTTATCCTAACTTTTTCTTTTTGGTGAGGACAACTGGCCCTGAGCTAACATTCATTGCCAATCTTCCTCCTTTTGCTTGAGGAAGATTGTCGCTGAGCTAAAATCTCTGCTAATCTTCTTCTATTTTATGTGGGATGCCACCACAGCATGGCTTGATGAGCTGTGTGTAGGTCCACACCCAGGATCTGAACAGGTGAACCCCAGGCCACCAATGCAGAGTGCGCGAACTTAACCACTATGCCACACGGCTGGCTCCCTATCCTAACCTTTTGAAGTGAATTTACAAGCCACTTTTTCAAGCCATAACTAACACTTAATGAGTTCCTTCCTCTTTTATGATAAACCCATGGAAATTCCCACACAAATAATTATATTCCAAATTTTATTTCTTTATATCTACTCTAAGGATTTCTCAATCTAAGATATATCCTAAGAAACCAGTTCACTGAGGAAAAAACTTGGAAAACTGCAGCACAATATAAACCACTCAGGTGGTACAAACATGTGGATAAACATAGACACATGTATATCACCAAAAGTCACAGGGAAAGGAAACTGTGGCATTTTATGGAGAGCTCAGTGTTTGGTGGTTGAAACCATGAAGTGGCCAATTATGACAGTTCTACGTCTCAGGACAGAACTGCAGGTAAGCTCCTGAAAATACACTAGCCTCAGGAGAGTTAGGCCTCAATTTGACTCTACAAAAGAGTAAGATTAATACTGTTGTCTTAGGATGAAGAAATGATTAAATATAATTTTCAAAGTTTCCTATCAACTCTGAATATTAACAATACTACCCAAATCATTTTATAGTTTTATTAAAAGCTATATGTATTTAGTGAAAGGACCTTCATATGTGTACTATACAGGACATGCTTGTCATTCTTACCCCAAGGATATAACATTCATTTGGAGCCTTTGAAAAGGAGATAGAAATGTCTCATTCCAGACTCAATATATTGAGATGTTAATAATATCCTAAATGGTCTAAATGAATGCATTTTTACACAATGATTTCCATATGCTACCACACACTCGGAGGTAGCAACTTTTTTGTTTTCTAAGGAACTCTTCAGTTATACCTAAAACCTATGAGACATCAAAATTACACAAATGCAAACATTTTTAGTCTAACTGCTTAAATGACTGTGTAGAATCTAGCTACTGATTTTCCTTCTGACTATTCCCATCTCTTTTTCCACATATATATCTTTCAAATCAGCTATAAGAAAGAGGATCTAGGTACTATATTTCCTCACTGGACAATAATTAAAATCTGAAAGAAAACTTTCAGATTTAAAAATAATAATCATGCAGAGACAAATGGGCAAATTAGTAGAAACTGTGCCTTGAATTCAAATAATATTTGAAGATTACGTCTAAACATAAAGTCCACACAAAATGCTTCAATAGTAGAATGAGCTTTGCAATATGAAGAACATGTAAATAGATGTTCTTATTCTGAAAGCAGTTCATTCACATTGACAGTCATTCACATTTTATTACACTCAATTTAAACAGCTCTTTGATTTAAAGATATGCAAGCAAGACTTGTAACACGATCCCAAAGAAACATTCAGATGCGTGTCAATAATTTATCATAAGTACATAGTCAACATTTACAGTGACCCTAACTCCAATAACCAGTGGAGCAGCCACAGGAGGAAGGCAGGGCCTGGCCAGTTCCCTTCTTTCTGCGCCAAATTAGCAGGATGTCTGTAGCTGAAGAGAAAGCAGTAACTAGAGCTGTGAGCTCAGTCAGAATGAGTTCCCTTCTGTGTAGGATAAGCGCAGGGGTGTGTGCACAGTTCTCTCTTAATCACCACGGGCCCGAGTGGGCTCTGCAGCTGTGAACCACGAAGAGGACTCCGGGGAAAGAGATCCCTGCGATGCTGGCTCCAGAAGGCCACTCAGCCTCACATTTTCTCCTTGAGGCTTACAGAGAAGTGGGGTCCCTGGTCATTTTATCTCACATAGGAAGCTATATAGAAAAAAATGTGTAAAATTGATTATTTTTCATTAAGATGGTGCTCCAAGAAATAGGATGAAAAAACAAAGCTGGTCCAACTACACTCTTACCATGCGTATTCTGAATCACTTTGGGTGCTTTAAAAAAACACAAATTCTCAGGCCTCACTCCTGCAGATTGCAATTGTGACTGTGAGGGGCCTGGGAACTTCTAAGTTTATAAAGCTCCCCAAGTGCTCTTCATGATCAAGCCACATTTGGGACTTTAGATTTGATGCTATTTGGGAAATTTTCCTTGGGATACTAACTTCTCAAATTGTAACCCCCAAATTTTATGTCAATTTAGAATATTAAACTCCTGCCTATATTTGCTCCTTTAGCAACATAAAAATTCACTGATTTACCTCCTCATTTCAATTACAAATAAGAAACACAAAATACTAATTTGCTGTGTTTTCCATCCAAATGCTCACTTTGTTTCAGTAGCAAAAACCTTCAGAAAGCAGAGAATAAGGGTTTCCCTTTCTCAGCGCTTAGTAAAGATCTCATTCCTGAAACTAGTGATTTTTACTCATTTGATATGTTTGGTGGGGTTCTTTTCCCATTCACTAATAATAAGTCAGAGGAAAGGTATCTCACTTCTGATGAGAAATGTTTATTTAAATAGCTCAAAAAAGTAGGAAGTATGGTGTTATTATACCCACATCAAATGATCACTAGATTGTAATTTTGCTGTGCTGAAGGAGAATTTAAATTTTATAGCTGGCATGATAAAAGCACAGGTGTACCTGGTAAAAAGAACTCTCACTTCCCTCTTCAGTTTAGGTAATGAATATTATAATAGATTTGTTTCCATCTTCGCCAACTTACTATGAGATTAAAAGCTCCTCCTCAGAAGTATTTCGTGATGTTCTGATTTGGGTGACGCAAAACATGGTGGCAAGTGCATGCTAACACCACCATCATTCTCATCACCAAATTTCTAACAGTGTAAAATACTCACAGTGTTAGGTATTTTACATACATTGTGTTTAATCCCCCAGTGGAGTCCTTTAAGGTAAGTACTATTATGATGTTCTTTTTACAAATGGAGAAACTGAAGCACAGAGAACTTAAGACTTGCAAAGCATTTCACAGCCAGGAAGTGGCAGAGTCAATATCTAAACCCGGGAAGAATGACTCCAGAGTTGGTGCTCTGGAATTATGTTCCATGGGACATCATTCACAGAAAATACAAGGAAAGTTGTGCACTTGGGGGCCCCAATGGCACTGCCTCCAGGACCCCTCTGTAACCACCAGATCCCATGCCCTTGCACAGACCTGGACAGGCCTGGTAACAGGGCAAAATACTACTTCTTTGATGACAGGCAGTGCACTCTAATTTTCTGTTTCAACTTTGACTCATTTTGGGGTATTAATGCTGGTAATGTCATTTAGTTATTTCCTGGTTTTATATACTCGAAAGTACTCCTGGAGAACACCCTCCTGCAATTCTTTTGACAGTAGTCAAAGGACACAAAGGTTTCACTTTCTCAGTTTGTGCCAGCTTCAGGAAAGCACTCATCCATCGTTCTAGAAGTTTCATTACTGTGACTGCATACTGAAGGAGGCCAATCTTGCCCAAATTCTGATTTAAGACTTTACTTCTAATTACACAGCAATCAGACACACACACGCATGCACACACACACATACACGCCTTAAGGGAAACGTTTTGAGGATTTAAAAAGCTATTATTGAAAAATGCAACTACATCACTGTGTTATGATTTTCAAATAAGTGACTATAATAGGTAACTTTGAAAGAAACCAAATTTTTTTTTTGCTTTTTCTCCGCAAATGCCCCCAGTACATAGTTGTATATTTTAGTTGCGGGTCCTTCTAGTTGTGGCATGTGGGACACTGCCTCAGCGTGGCCAGACGAGCGGTGCCACGTCCACGCAGGATCCTAACCAGTGAAACCCTGGGCCACTAGAGAACAGGAACTTAACCACTCAGCCACAGGGCCGGCCCCAGAAACCAGATTTTTAAGGATGTATTAAGCAAAGCTTCCTGTCCTTAGTTCTTCTCAGGTAAGAGCAGCACCTGTAGAACTGAGTCTTGTGCAAACCCTTGTGTGGGAGGCTCTGGAATAGCACCAGGCTTTCTGCAAGCTGGAATGTGAGTGAGCACCATGCGGAGGGTACCAGCAGGAATCTCTTTTTGACCAGAAGGGCTTTATACTTCTTCCTGCAGCCAGCAATCCACTGAGTCTTCAAGAGAAAGCATTCCTCCTCTTGGTGTATTATGTGCTTGGGAGTCCTCCAAGTGAATGTCCCCTAAATGTCACACAGAACTAGGCACTATAAAGTTCTGTTTTGCCAGTGCCTTCCTTGTAATCAGATCCCACTTTCTGGTTGTGGCACCATATACCTTGGAGAGTAAGAGAGAGTTTTGTTGACACCTACACTGGGGGTATGAACTGCAAGCTATGATACATTGGTGGCAACACAAACCTGCATTTTGCTTGCTTCAAAACATGCTCCTTATTTATAGGAGTTACCCATATGAATTTAGTAAGGCAGGAAACTGGACACAAATAACTTAGAAACCCCCAATTTTACTTCTGTCTCAAGTATCGTGTTCTGGGCCCAATCAGTACTTCATAAGCTAGTAAAGAGGCATTTCAATCACCACTATTAATTTTTAAATACGAACTTTCAAAACCTTTACTCCTAACAATCCTCAGGATATAGTTTAGTTCAAAGATGAGTGAAGGAAGGGAGGTGGAGCTGAGGAGCTGGAGGTGAAGGAGGAGAATGAATGGAGAAAATGGAAGCGAGGGAGGGTGGAGGAGTGGAGGGTAGGTTCCTTATACTGGGTCCAAGTCCAGAGCTTCCCACAGGCATAAGAGTCAGCCATCCCCTCCTTCCGGTTCTCACTGTTCAGATAATAAAAAAAAAGGTTCTCTTTAAAATATCAAATTTCTCAGGGTTTAATCCTCAATGATAAAAGTGAGTGATCTTGATGAAAAGGCCCTAAGCTCTAGCAAGGTAGTGCCTTTTAGCAAAAGATGAGGCGTTACACAGGACTCTCAGCCCAGACACACTTAAACTAAGTGCCCTTTGGTCTAGTTTTCATTTTCAAACTGTGATACCTCTGATGGGCGCATTTTTTAATAGGGAAACTATGATCAATGTATACTTTTACTCTAAGTCTGAAGGTCTTCATTATTGTCCAAGGAGGCTAAGGATGGCAAGAAAATACAACTCTGGTTCTCCTTCCTTACTTGGTCACATTCTAGAATAAACATGTCACATGACCCTAACATGGAAAGAAGAAGGAACACAAAGAAGGAAAGTCAAGAGAAATTGGCCAGGGGGCTGGGGAGGGATAGGAATTAAAATTAGAGAGAAACTCTGGAGAAGATAATTCTTGGATATATGCATATGCTATTTATGTAATGCTATATATTATCAGTAACACACAATTCTTGGTTTCAGAGTTACACCCTACTAAACAAATGCCATGGACTCAGGGTCAGCCTTTACCTCCCTCCCCTTGGCTTCTGAACAATAAGGTCTCCTGACTAGGTATTCAAAGTAAATGAGGTCTAGTTCAAGTAAAGTGATTTATGGAAATAAAGAGGCTTCTGATCCTGAGAACTCTGGCCATGAATCCTAGCAACTCCACATACCAGTTGTATTGATATTGGTAAGTTCCTTAAACTCTCTAAGTTTCAGTTTGTTCATCTGTAAAAAGTGGATAGTAACAACAGCCTGTCTCAGAACAGACACTATGAGGCCAAAAGGAGACGACATCTGTAAAACGTTAGCACAACGTGCTTATGGTTCCTACAAATGTTCATTGCTTTATAGTACCACCGGATAATCATCCACTCCTCGGGACCTGGTAAAAGCAGATACAGCCATGTCACACAGCTGCAATAAATGGATGTAATTTTGTGTCTAAATGCACAGACATGGGCTTGGGCCTCAAAGAACGGACTCACACCAGAAGATGTTGAGGTCTGGGAGTAAACTTCTGAGGAGACCTGCAGGAGGGAGCTCTGGAAATTGGTCACTCCTGATCGGGTATGTCCTGGTTTTCGGCTGTGAACATGACAGACTGCAGCAACAGACAGCCACCACTTCATCCCTGCTCCTGAAAAGGTATGCTCCAAGGACACAGTCTACTTCCAGGCACTCTTTGGAACCCTCAACCCTGACTATGAGACCCAGCGGTCAGCACAGCCTACCCCAGGCTAAGAAACCAGAGTTGTCTGTAAAACGTCCCCATTCTTTGAGACCCATGCTGAAATAACCTTTCAGGAAGAAAGAATTGGCTTTCTTTGAGGAAGCTAGGAATGGCGGGCTTTATGTAGGACATAAGTATACACTTCTAGTTTGCTCCTTTGAGTTTTAAAAATTCAAGCCATGCTATTTATATGAACAAGAATGTTCACTTGTTCGAGAATACATAGATTATTATTGGTCAAATTGCCAGTTCTGGTAGCTATTCAGAAGATAAGCAGCTAGTAACAGTTTTGTTGGACTATGAATATCAGAGATTCATACCCTTTGACTAGGACCTTAACACAGCAGGAAAGGTTTACAGCTATATAAAGCTGTCCAGTTGGAGTAGAAGCAACCCATAACATTTTCCATGCCAAACCCGCTCACAGGATGCATTCCCCACCCACCTCACTCCTGTCGGAGAGGCAGGGCAGATGAAGCAGCTGTTTGCATGGGAACTTTCCCAGGGCTTCATTCAAGAAGCTGAAACTGGGAGTACACCTGAGCAAGTGAGGACTGGATCCTGTGGGCAACCCTGGGCCAGAGCCCCACATTTCTCTAAGACTCTGGTTTACGAACACAAAGAGCCACAGAATAGGAGAAACAAAGGCATTTTCAAACTTTAAAGTTGGAATTCTAATCACTTGCTATAGTAATGTTTAAGTTTATCGGCTTTCAAGAGGGGACAGTGGAGAGCTATAGTATTTTCAGGTTGTTGAATTTTCCAGTGTGCTTATATATATCTCAGAGAAAACACCTCCTCTAGTGCAACTCCCCTTCCCCAATATACACATGACGGTGGATACTATAATGCTGAAGCAGGCACTGGCCTTAGAAAGCAACGTCTCAGACATTGCTAGTAAGAAACTGTGGATTTGAATATTTAAGCAAATTGTGTTAAACAAAGGCCCATATTTGCTTAAACAGAAAAAGTGAGATGCAGTACCACATAAGAAAAATGAAAAAAAAAAAAAAACCGCTGCAACAATTTCAGTCTATTATTCCAAGGTAAAATAAAATCTACTTCGTAAACTGTTTTAACAAAGATATGTCTTCATTTGAGAATCTGAATTGTACATATGTTAATATCGTCTTAATGAACAGATAAAACTGGTGGAGACACTGGTTAGCCCAAGACCTTTGTATACAGTCAGTACTCAATAAATGTTACTTGACTTGAACTGAAGGACAAGACAGAATTCTGTGAGATTTTAAAAAAGAAAAACGACTATGGACAGCAAATCTTCGACAAAGGAGAGGAGAACAGAGAACATACAATGGAGAAAAGAAAATCTCTTCAACAAATTGTGTTGGGAAAACTGGACAGCCACATGTAAAAGAATGAAAACAGACTATTCTCTTACGTCATTCACAAAAATAAATTAAAAATGGATCAAAGACTTAAAGGTAAGACCTGAAACTATAAGACTTCTAGAAGAAAATATAGGCAGTACACTCTCTGACATCAGTCTTAAAAAGATCTTTTCGGACGCCATGTCTTCCTGCACAAAGGGCACAACAGAAAGAATAAACAAGTGGGACTTCATCAGACTTCTACAAGGCAAGGGAAACCAGGACTGAAATGAAAAGACCACCCACCAACTGGGAAAAAATATTTGCAAATCATATATCCAACAAAGAGTCAATCTCCATAATAAATAAAGAACTCACACAACTCAACAACAAAAAAATCAAACAATCTAATAAAAAAATGGGCAGGGGATATGAACAGACATTTCTCCAAAGAAGATATATGGATGGCCAATAGGCACATGAAAAGATGCTCATCATCACTGATCATCAGGGAAATGCAAATCAAAACCACACTAAGATATCATATTACACCAGTTAGAATGGCTATAATAACCAAGACAAAAAGTGACAAATGTTGGAGAGCTTGTGGAGAAAAAAGAACCCTCATACACTGCTGGTGGGAATGCAAATTGGTGCAGCCACTATGGAAAAGAGCATGGAGATTCCTCAAAAAATTAAAAATAGAACTACCATACGACCCAGCTATCCCACTACTGGGTATCTACCCAAACAACTTGAAATCAGCAATTCAAAGAGACCCATGCACCCCTATGTTCATTGCAGCATTATTTACAATAACCAAGGAGGTGGAAGCAACCAAAGTGCCCATTGACTGATGACTGGATGAAGAAGATATCGTATATATACACAACGGAATACTACTCAGCCACAAAAAATGATAAAATTGTCCCATTCACAACAACCTGGATGGACCTTGAGGATTTTGTGTTAAGCAAAATAAGCAGACAGAGAAAGACAAATTCTGTATGATTCCACTCATATGTGGAAGATAAACACATGGACAAAGAGAACAGATTAGTGGTTACCAGGGGGAAGGGGGGTGAGGGGTGGGCACAAAGGGTGAAGGGGCACATTTATATGGTGACTGATGGTGACTGACAAATAATAATGTACAACTGAAATCTCACAATGTTGTAAACTATCATAACCTCAATAAAAAAAGCAAGTTTCTACAAAGCAAGCACTTTCTATAATAGGCATATCTCATACTAACATGCAGGAAGTATATTTTTAAAAATGCTTTTTGCTTTAGGTCTAAAAGTTTTTCCTTTCCAACTATAAAACAGCTGAAATCATGTATGCTCAGCCCAACGTAATTTCACGCCTAATTTATGGAAATAGAATACCAAAGGACTCTGAAAGGGAGAGGGCAGGCAGAAGGGAAAGGATAGTGTGACATTAACACAGGGACCTGCTTCTCTGTTGCTGGGCAGGGAGAGGCCTGGGCCATTCTGCCCTACAGGGCGGCACAGTGAGATTCCAGCAAAAACATGCGTTATGAGGGGAAGGGGGGGTATTCAGCTGAATGAACTTACTGTTACCTTTTTCCCCCCTAACATAAGTCTTCTTTTTCCTGATACTGTCTGAATTTGAAACATCTAATTTAATCCGTTGGAGGGCCAGTCTTCCCTTTATTTCCTGTCTGTACTGAAGCAGTCGCCTGTTTCAATTACGACTTTCTCCAGCTCCTACATTTCTCGTGCTCCAGCTGGCTCAAAGTGCACTTCCTTGGAAGGTAAAATGCACTAACTGTGCTGATCGGAGACTGATAGCTGGAGAGCCACAATATTTAATAGCTGCACTGATAAGGAGGTTTAAAAAAATCCATTTTTGAGCCTAAACAAAAGGATATTATGTAGCTGTATGTTCAATTAAGATCTAGTTAAATTTTTTTTCCCCATTATGTAGAACTTCATGCAGGCAGCCGACATAATTCATAGTGTTATGGCAAATTTCATCAGCACTGTATGTTTGAGAAATGTTTCCCTTCTGCTTTTCAGTTAGTTACTGCTGATCTGGGACCAGCTTGGTGCAATTATTTCAAAGAACAGAACTGTGGGATTGCTACAGCATTCTTGCAAAACCTTGGCTGGCTAAAAATAAGACTGTTTTGTAGTCAAGAAGGCAAAAAACGTCTCTGGGCTGTAAACACCAGTCAATGTATTTCTTTTCTGCTTTATGAAAACCACAATTTTTTTTCTTTTTTCCGTCCCTCCTTACTTATAGTGTAGTTTAATTACAGTTTAATCTCTTTCAGCAAGCAGCCCTGGAGACTTTATTGTTCAACCACAGTATTATCAAGGCTGCAGCTACAATTTATGGCAAAAGGTAGAGGGTCCTCTTAGAAAACCCCAAATTCCCCCTCCCCCCAAATAAATAAATAAATAAATAAATAAATATAATAGTTACTTTATTACTAACTCACATTGCAAATTTTTATGAGGCCCCAGAGATCCAGCCCAATAATTAAAGAAATACCTGAGAGGTGTTGATCAACACTTACCCTGCTTAACTCTGCTGGGTCAATAAATCTGAAGGAAAACTTTTAAGTTAACAAGATTGTTTGGGCCTCCAGTTGCTGAAAGTATTCAGTTACACTGAGGGGAAATGAGGTGGGAGAGAGTGGAGGCGAGATTCAGAAGTAAAAAACGAACTCTCCACACTTGAGGTACAGGAAATATACGGTAAAGAATTTGTTGCAATTGAAGGGGTGAATAAGGTCAGTAAATTACTTTTGCTGTTTTAAGCTCACAGGTGTAATTGACTGATTTTTGGTACATATTTTGAAGGAGTTGCTACAATCCTAGGGGTTTTAATAAAAGGAAAAGTATAACTTGACCATTCCCCAGGAGAAGAAAACGGATGATAAGAATAACACCACTACTGGAGTTCAAGATGGAAATTTACCCACGACTTTGCCAGTCATTTCCCTCATTGTCTTCATTCGTTAAATGTTTTATGGTCAGTTTGATTAATAAATTCATTTTCTCTAAAGAACCAGGAACAATAAAAACCTTTTATTCAGCTTGCCAGTGCAAGCTGGCTACTTGAAGGGTTTACTTTTGCACACTAACTTTGTTCTGACAGAAGCCTTTCTAACCCCATGCCCCTCCCGTCGGTCTTAAATCGTAGCCCAGCAGGGCCACGGACGCCCACGGAGCTTAAGGTGACTCTGCCCGGTGAGGGCCTCTGGTCTGCTGCTCCCAGGACCACCTCGGCCATCTCTGAGGCTGGTCTCCCCACCACCAGTAACTGTGGCCTCTGCCACCTACACTTCCCCTGCCGCTCTGTTTTTCTGTTACTTCTGGGACTTTCTGTAAAAATGCCGCTTTATGCTAACTCTGCCAGTGAATCAGAATGTCAGGGCCTGCAGGTCCTCTGGTTGACCACGCAGACGGCCCCCCCGCCAGAGAACACATAAATCTCATTTATCATGAATTGTATACACTTGCTTTTGGAGTTATGTAATTTCATAATATACTAAACTTTACAGACAAAAAAAAAAGACTATAAACAGAAAATTCTAAAAACTTAGCAGAAATTCATTTCTAATTCTCATCAATAGACATTTTTACATGGCAGAAATGTGTTTATTCTATTTTGGGTTTTTCTGAAACTCTTTCACGTTATATGCTCATTTCACTGGCAGCTCAAATATCAATATATTTCTCTCAGTGTTTTCTAGGTTAAAGTCATCTCTGCTAAACTGTGAGGCACGGAATTCTAGGATCTCAAAGGAATCTTTTTCCAAGTGCTTCAACGAAATTAAAGCTGTTGTTTGAGAAAAAATATTTGTCTCCAAACATCCTGTAGCCAACCTTCTAAAGAAGTTGAGTGGCTTTCTATTTCAAAGAGAAATTAAGACAGACATCTTACCATCTATAATAAAGTGTCAACTTTCCTCCCTGTTTTATCTCATTTTTGGAACTGACGGGTCTCTCTTCTGTCACACAGAGCTCACAGCTCTATATGTCCTTAGATTTCCATTAGGCAACTTATTAGTTTAGCTCTTTGAGATGGTTCCATGTTAGGCTGTTTGACTTTATGAAGTACTGATACAAGAAGTGGTATGAAATGTATGCTTTATCTTTATTCTTCCTGTTGTGTTCTATATGCATCTAAATATTAAAAGATACGCCGTTTGTTTTTTAAGTAGGGGGAATATATATTATTAAAATATATTCCTATGTGTTGGAAGGACCCATGTACATGCCATGTTATAAGGTATTCTGCTGTATTACGCTAACGTAGTCACATAAGCATTCCAATAGTACAGGGTCGCAGTTCTCAAAGCATGATCCAGGGACCCCTGGAGGTCCTGAGACCCTTTAATTTGGTCTCGAGGGCAAAACTATTTTTCTAATAAAATGACGACATTACGCCTGTGTCATTCTCATTCTCTCACAAGTGCACAGGAATTCTCCAGAGGCTACATGACTTGTGATACTGCAAGAGATTGTTAAAGCGGATAAGAGAACCCAATTGTCTGTTAATCCAGATATTAATGAGACTCTCAAAAACATGAAACAATGCCACTCTTCTTATTAGTTCTTTTTGTTTTGGAAACTACAGTTATTTTTCATAAAAATATATTACTTATGTTACCATGTTACTTTTTAAAGAATCAATAAATATCTCTTAAATATCACAGTTTTATTTTCTAATATGGTAAATGTCAATAGATATAACACACACAAGCAAAAGTAGTTTGAGATTGTCAATAATTTTTAAGAGTATGAAGGGCAGGGTAGGGTTCTGAGACAAAAATAGTTTCAGAAACTCTGGTATAGGGTAATTAGATTGTTTCCAATTTGGGGCTACTCACTGTGCAGCTTCAATTTATATGAAAATGAGGATATATGTAATTGTGGTCTGTATGTAAAAATGTATCTAGATAACCAACTTTGCTCCAAGTCCAAATTAATCCCTTACTTTTGAAGAAGTATTTAGCCAATCAAAAATCAACTTTAGGAGCTTGGAAGAAAGTTATTTCTACTTATAAAATAGGTCATAGTGTTTCTTTATTATAAGGCTACTTAAAATATCAAATACCATTAAAAATTCTTATAAACGAACTCTGTTCTTATAAAGAGACCTTAGTTTTCGATTCAAGAGGCAGATTCCTTTGCATTAGGGTTTATATTATAATTGTAATTCAAGTCAGAAAAAGATCTCTGAATTTGGGCATCCATTGTCAAAAGAAACTGCAAATGCAAACACAATCTTAATTGAGACCCAAGTCTCGTAGGCCTATTTGTAACTTAACAAATTAGGGCTTTGGTAGCACTACTTCCAAATCTATCCATTTTATTTTTGGGTACTTTTGTTATTACACCCATTAGTATTTGTCAGTGACATATAACAGATTTGAATTTGCCTAGGTTAGAATTTAGGATTCTTACATTTCAAAACAGAAAACAGACTCTGTTGATACTTTCACACACTGATATCTGTAACTGAAGCATAGGATTTACTTAAGTAACTGTTATCTTTCAAAAATAGGACCATAAATAGGGGCTAGCCCGGTGGCACAGCGGTTAAGTTTGCACGTTCCATTTTGGTGACCCAGGGTTCACCGGTTCAGATCCCGGTGTGGACATGGCATTGCTTGGCAAACCATGCTGTGGCAGGCGTCCCACATATAAAGTGGAGGAAGATGGGCACGGATGTTAGCTCAGGGCCAGTCTTCCTCAGCAAAAAGAGGAGGATTGGAGGCAGACGTTAGCTCTGGGCTAATCTTCCTCAAAAAAAATAAATAAATAAAAGGACCATTAATACCACTCAAATTCACAAATCAGCTAAAGGTGCTCCCTTAGAGTAGACAGCCACTTTCAGTCTCTATGTATCTGTCAGGCTCAGAACAAAAGAAATCTCACTGTTCACCTTCCCAAGCCTTGTCAATTACCGACATATTCGGTCATGGTGATACAAATATAATCTGCACACCTGACCTTCGTTTCGGTCAGTGAGTCTTGATGCTGCGTGAGGGTGGGGGCAGCAGAGGCAGTTTGTGTGCTTTGGAAAAGCATTCTCAGTGTTGGAATTGTTTTGTTTTAGTCACAATATTTATTTTTAAAATTCAAAAAACGGATTAGAGAAAGTGAGATTTTTTTTTTTTGAGGAAGATTAGCCCTAACTACTGCCAATCCTCCTCTTTTTTGCTGAGGAAGACCCGCCCTGAACTAACATCCATGCCCATCTTCCTCTACTTTATATATGGGACGCCTACCACAGCACGGCTTTTGCTAAGCACTGCCGTGTCCATACCCGGGATCCAAACCAGCAAACCCTGGGCTGCCAAGAAGAGGAATATGCGAACTTAACTGATGCGCCACTGGGCCAGCCCCAGAAAGTGACATTTATTTACAGGGATCCTGTACTTACAAGGACAGATTTTTACTCTCCTGTACAATCTCCTTCCCGCTTCAATCTAAATCAAAGGGTAGAACCATGGACTGCAAACCCCATGACAGCAGGATCTGTGTCTGTTTTTCACCTCCATCTTGACAATGAGCATAATATGAACTCAGTTAAAATTCAGTGGAAGAATTTATGGATGAAATAATGAATTTTAAAAACTGATATATTGGGGGCCAGCCCGGTGGTGCAGCAGTTAAGCTTGCATCTTCTTCTTCGGCAGCCTGGGGTTCACCAGTTCGGATGCCAGGCACAGACCTACGCACCGCTTGTCAAGCCAAGCTGTGGCAGGCGTCCCACATATAAAATAGACAAAGACGGGCATGGATATTAGCTCAGGGTCAGTCCTCCTCAGCAAAAAGAGGAGGGTTGGTGGCAGATGTTAGCTCAGGGCTAATCCTCCTCAAAAAACAAACAAACAAACAAACTCATATATTGTTCTAATTTTTAACAAAGACACCCAAGTAAATTTTTAGCAAAGGCACCAGAACAATTCAATGCGGGAAAGGAAGGTGTTTTCAATAAAGTTCTAGAGCAATTGGATATTCATATGGAAAAGAATGAATCTCCACTCCTATCTCACACCACAGACAAAATTAACTTTAGGTAGATCATAGAGCCAAATATGAAAGCTAAATCCTTAAAGTTTCTTGAAGAAGCATAGAGTATCTTCATGCTTTGGAGCTAAGCAAAGATTTGTTAAGGAAGAGACGAAAAGTGCTAACCATGAAAGAAAAAAATAATAAACTGGACTTGATAATTAAAAACTGCTCATCAGAAAAAAATCACTGAGCAAGAGAAAAGGCAACCCACAGACTGGGAGAAAATATTCACATTATACACAACTGACAGAGGACTTTATTTCTAGACTATATAAATAACTCCTACAAATTAATAGAGAAAAGCCAATAATTTTCCAACTGAGCACTATCATCTGTCCTGAGACGCAGGATGAAAACCACCAGCAGGGAGCTGACTCGTGCATTCACTCAAGCATGTTCCTCCTGCTTGGCCCTGTGTTAGGAACCGTGCACACACAGTTGACAAAATAAATGGCAAGAAGCCTTCAGTTTAATCAGGGAAGCAGAAAAGTAAGCAAGAAATTATAATAGTATAAAATGGCAGTGAGATCCTAGACGAGGTGCAGCAAAATTCAAGGGCAGCCCTGAAGGTCACCTAACTGGTTTCATTTCCTTCTAATCTTATTTTCATCAGTGTCACTTCTAACATACACACTTAAGTCTTACTTGCCCATCTCTATTCCATACAGAGATATGAAGCAATGATCATGGTAAGGTTTAATTAATTTCTTGCAGAATGGATAGGTAGATGTAACATCCAGAACTTATTTTTAAATGGAAGGAATATTCTTGAAATTTTCTTGATCAGTATTTGGAATTTGATGTTAGACCCAACTTCTTGACCGTGTTTCATAATGTTAAGTATATGACTGAATTTCTCTAATCCCAGAGGTTGTCAGATATATATATACATGTGTAATAATTACACCAAAGGAGGTACATTTCCAGCTTTAAAAACAGCAACAAAAAATAAGTACTGCCTAAGGTTGCTATTTAGAAAAAGATCAACTTACTTTGTTCAGAATTTCATGATTAACATTTTCTCCAAACATATTAAAAGGTAAGGATGGCTAGAATTAAATTGAAGCCAACATTACAAAATACTACTGTTATAAATGAATAATTTCAAAAAAGAAACCCTAAGCTAGCTCACTCACATTTGTTGCAATAGTGTAAGTTCTCTCTCTGTATATGTTTGCGTGTTTGTGTATGTATACACATACATATACGTATCTACGAGCATCTCTGTATCTGTATCTTTATTTCTTCCTCAGGTTATATTTAAGTTTTAGGTCCTTGTCTTGTTTTTTTCAAAGATGATTTTACATCAGCATTTTCCATGAACACATCTGGGTTTCTTTACAGCCTGAATTTACTAAATGTCATATCTAATGAAGGAAGGATTTATGCTTGTTCAACATAAATTCATTTTATTTTCTCCAGGCTCCTCCCTCTCTTCTCAAAGCTGATGACTTCCTAAACCAAGACGGTTGGTCAGAATCCAATCAAGAATATAAAGGCAACTGAATAAATAAAACCATGAAGTAAGTGTAAAATATTAGTGTCCAGACATCCAAGATGTATGCTGCTACTATGAAACCTCCACAGCTGCACCCGCCTGCAGCTCACGTGGTTCCCCAGACTTAAGAGGACCCATTACCAGTAAGAGTTTTATTTGCTTAATAAATTATATTCGAAAGCACAATAGCCTAGGTTCATAGCTGTAAAATTGCCAAATATTGTCAATGATCACTCTCTGGTCATAAATAACAAGATAATCTATGACTCATGGATTTTTGATTCCCAGGGCAATTCTTTCTCACCATTACTCAAAAATCTAAAAAAGCACCTCTACGTGGCATTTTATAGAGGTTATAAATTACTCAAAGGAGATGACATAGGACAGATTTGTAGGCTGAGTAACAGGAACCAGCCAACCAAATGTGTAAATTAAAGAACCAGTGACAAAGAAGAGGGCTAGTGAAAGAATTCTGAAATCCTAAGAATAGATCAGGATTAACTGTGAAAAGAGAAGAGGGGAATGGAAGGAAAGTGATGCAAAAACCATTTATGAAACATTTACGCTATCTGTTAGGAGCAATGTATTAAAGTAACTGAAGCATCACTTGGTGGCTTCAAAGGGCAAACACTGACATCTAACAGGTATCACGGAGATAAACCTTGGAAGGTTATTTTTTAATAACTAATATCAATGTTCAAATGTGGTTAATAGTTCTTTCACTCATGTAACTAACACATATTGAACAGTTGCAATCTGTTTGCCCCTAGACCTGTGGCTGGAGTACTGAAATTAGTAAGGCACAGCCCTGCAGTCCCCTGGAGGAGCTCACAGTTGGGAGAAAAGGAAGATGGTTAAATTAGCAATCACACTTGCACTCCCTGAGCTGTCACCCCTGTGAGGTCCTGGGCTGGGGTGGTGCAGATGAAAGGCACCTAACTCAGTTGGAGACCGGGAAGGCAGGTGCAGGAGAAGCTGTGTTGGGCAGGACAAGTGGTAGGAAATCGGGGGAGTAAGGATGGAGAAACGTTTTTCCTGGTAGATGGGACAGGGTGAGTAAAGGGGCATGAAGAGCCTGGTCCATCCAGGGAACAGCCAGGGAGAGGTAACAGGGGAAAGGTAAGAGAGGGCAATCAGAGGGGTTTCCTCTGCCAAAGAGGAGGGTGGGCATTACCTTGCAGGCAAGTAGGGCTATGACAAGATCAGATTGGTGTTTAGAAAGATTATTCTTTCAGCACCGTGGCTCACTTCATTATAACAGCATTTCATGATCAAAGTCAAGCATTTTTACTTTTTAAAAAGAACAATCTTGGAAACTAAAAATCTATCTTTGTGGCAATTATGAAAACTAGAACAGGACAGACTTGGTCATACTCTTCTTACATGCACTGAACATGTAAGAGTCCATCTATTTTCTGTGAAAATGGAAGGTGTCCATGTCACAGTGACAGCTTAGGCGCGTGCTGAGATGTGTTGCTTCTTACATGTCTTGAGTGCCCCCTTCCTTCAGTCTTTTTTTTCTCCTCCAGTATGCTATAGAATGATTTGTAATGGTTTTAGGAAGATTATGACAACATGAAATAGAACCCTGCTGATCAGTTTGTCCCAGGTTAAGAGGATAGATTTTAAAATCTTTTGGTCTCTTGATTAGTTGGATTGACTGCAAAGGCACTGCTGTGCTGGGTAAACTCTCATGCCCCGCTGAGGTTGAAATGATGAAATAATTATTTAAAAACTTTCACCTTAGTCAAAGAGAAATATGCCCTGTTTCATTGAAGCCATCTAGGAATACAATCTTGAGGTGTTTTCTAAATTCAGTATGATGCTATGAAGCTTGAATTGCCCTGCACAGACATTTTGATAAACAACAAGTCATGTAAGTATTATCAGCGAAATTTTACTCATATTTATGTTCCTCAAAACTCCCAGTGGTATTTTGCACATTGTAGGTGATTAAATACACCTTGAATAAATGAAAGAAATGAGAACTGCTTTTAATTATAGTAGATTATCACATTTTAATATATCTTTAACATAGAAAATTTTATATGCACATTAACTACCAATATTTTGATTGTCTGAAATTTTTTTTTAACTAAGGATCTCCATAATGCTTTTGGAGACTTAATGGAAAGAGGTGTCTTGCCTCCCATCACAACAAGCATGGGAACATCCACAGGCACAACCTTTGTGCCTCACTGGAAGATGCAACACCAGTAATCCTCTACTGTTGCTGTGTCCAGTAGGAACTCAACGTTTGATGACAGTGACACACTGGTTTATAGTCCTATTCTGTATCTGCCATTCTCTGAATAAGTTTGATGGCTCATTGAAGTAAGGATGGTGTCCAGAGAATTCTTTTTGGATATCTAACTCAAATCCACTTGAAATTAAGTACCTAATTTTAAAATGCTTTTTTTCCGTAATTTTAGAATTAGAAGCTCTGATATTCATTTATCTTATTCCTCTAACTGCTGTTTACTGAGCACCTATTGTGTTCCAGGTACAGATACCTTCTTACTGTCATGGAGATGACAGAGAAGTAGAAGGGAATCACAATTAATATATGATAAATGCTAAAATACAGATCTGTATACAATGCTATGGAAACAGTGGAGGAATGAATTATTTTGAATGGGATAAACGGTAGGTTGGAGCAAAACTCACAGAGGTAAAATTTTAGTTGAGGACTTACTAGAATGAAGAGGAGTTCACAAGCCAGAGAGAAGCCGTGTTACCTGGGCAAGGTAAATGGAAGGTGCCAAGGTACACAGGCTGAAGGCACAGAGCAGGTTAAGAGGGTACCTGGTACTCCTGGCGATCCGTGTAAAGAGCACATGAAAAGGGAGATTGGAGTCAATAATTTAGGACCAGATGTTTACTAACTGGGGACTTCAGACTTTCTGTAGCTAATGGTGACTTGAGGAAAGTCGAGAAAACCAGAAGTTCTCAGTGTTAACAGCCATACAATCTTCCAGGAAATTCTAGAGCAGGATGTGAGGGAGAAAAAGAGGAAAGGACAGAGAGAAGGGAAGCAAAAGGTAGAGGGAGAGGATGAGGAGTGAGAGGAGGAGCAACAAAGGGAGCAAAGGGAAGACAGGAAGGAGAAGACAAAGGAGGCAGGTTGGAGGCATTAAATAGGGGAGGACCATCGATTCCCAGTCCCCACGTCCAGGTGGCCCGGCCCAGAAGTTACAAATGAGGGGCTTCGGCCCTGCAGCTCTGACCTGGGTGAGCAGCCAGGTTTGGGATCTTGCTGTGAATTCTCAAGACTCACTGGGAGGGAGGCAGATTGTTCATCTCCTTTTGAAACAAACAAAGTTCTTCTGGTGTAAACCTCTTAGACTTCAGTATGGAAAACATGTACATTAGGATAGAACTTTTTCTGCTAGAGCTTTCCTTGCTTTATCTCTTTGATAATTCTCTGTAACTATGTGTTTCTAAAATGAGATAGTAAGTATCAATATATGCTTTCAAGAATGTTGGGAAAGAATAAAAACTAATAAATAACTAATAAATAAACTGACCATTTAAAGGGTTCTTTTGATGAAAGTTCAGAAGGGAAATCCAGACCTCGACAGCCAAAGTGAAGTTTTTTTGTTTTTTTTAAAGATTGGCACCTGAGCTAACATCTGTTGCCAATCTTCTTTTTTTTTTTTTCCTTTTCTTTCTCCCCAAGGCCTCCCGGTACATAGTTGTACATTCTAGTTGTGGGTCCTTCTAGTTGTGTTATGTGGGACGCCACCTCAGCATGGCCTGACAAGCGGTGCCACATCCGCGCCCAGGATCCGAACCCGGAAACCCTGGGCCGCCAAAGTAGAGCGCATGAACTTAAACACTCGGCCATGGGGCTGGCCCCAAAATGAAGTTATTTTAGGAATTACTGTTCCTAAGTCATTGCTATCTTCATCTGATTTGAGAAAAAGAAAGAACTCTTATGGGCTCCCTTTTTCACCTGAAAACTTTACATGATGTCCCAGGAGACAGAGAGAATCATAAAATCTCTAAAGAGGTGCCTTGGGAGTAATTAGTTTTAGATAGCTAAAAACGTATGGTTGAGAAAACAGAGAGCGCTCCAGAGGTTTTAACAAGAGCATCTTTCCAAGGATTACAACACTCCCACGAGACACTTAAGATCTTCGAGTAAGAGAGAAGAAACAATTCACTGACTTTTCCTTTGGTAATGAAGTCTTTATTAGCTTATGCTCTTCATGAATGATTTAAAACAAAAATTCCTTTTAAATTTTTCTTAGCAGAAGTCAACTAAATACAGAATTGTTCATCCTAGTGTTTTATAATTGGAAACTGAAATATTAGGGGAAAAAAATCACAGAAATTCCATGCATTAATATAAGTAGTAATACTTGATTTCATAAAAGAAATGTAGAGACTGAATTATAAAACATAATTGTTTCATGTGAGCAAATTTGGAAAATTCGGCATTATGGAAATTGTGCTGCACTTCAAAATGAAGCTCAGTCCTCTAAGGCAACCTAGAAGCTCCTCGTCCTTTTTCTGTTTCCATTTTCATTTCAGCAGAGTCTCACATATTGATAAGAAAAACTAACATTGACCACATAATTTTAAACCAAATCAGAATATCAGTTCTAGCTCAGAGTCTGATTAAATCTACCTCAACTGCCAGGTTTTCAGCCAGCGTCGACAGGGTTGTGGGGCGCAGAAGGGGGGACGCTGCCTTCTCTTCATTCAAAGCCCTGCCTGTAGCACAGTCAGGAAGATTTTCACAAAAGGAAAAAGCACCCTACTTTCAAAGGAGTGTGGCTAGAAAGGCTTTTTTCCTTTCTAAAAGAAGCGTACATTTTGGGACCAGAAAGACTATTGGAATATTATGAAAAGTCTTGCAATGTTTTCAACATTGCTACCCAAGATAAGGGTACCCAGAGAAAAAAAGTGCAGCTGCCGTTGGAACTTCCAGGACCACCCAAGCTGTATTCTACAAGTCTGCTGATGTGCCACACGAGGTAAAGAGCAATTTAAACATGTGGGATATTATGAAGACTTAAATAATGTAAGTTTTAGTAATATAAAAGAGCCACTTAATGCTTATGATTTTAAAGAACTCAAGTGGCAGATGAGCAGAATTAATTTGAAGGCATTTTACATTTTTATATAAAAAAATCACAAGTGTGTGTGTATTCAAAGTTTACTTAAATGAAATAATTCTATCTTATAATCAGTCTCTAAACTTCTTCATACAAAAACAATTAAACTACTAATATTTATTTTTTGATTTTGTATCCTGATATCTCAGTTTCTGGATATTTCAGTTTCCAATTAAAAATCATAGGATGAACAGTTCTATATTTAGTTGACTTCTATTAAGAAAAAGAAAGGTGTTTATTTTAAATCAAATGTGAAAAAACAGGCCATATTTTGGGACAATAGTAGGCCTGCAATAAAACATCATAAATTATAAGACAAAACATACATGATCATGTGATGAAATACCCCTCTTTAAGATGAAATAAATTCTGTTGTGGTTAAATCCCCTATTTCATAGTACATCTCTTTCACATAGAAAGTTGGGGTTTTTCTGTATGTTGGAATACTTTAAATCATTTAAGACAAATTTTTTTTTCCAATGCATGTATTTAATGGCTTCAATAAAAAAGAAATTCATTTAAATAAAATAATTCAGGGGCCCAGCCTCATGGCCAAGTGGTTGAGTTTGCACCCTCCACTGTGGCAGCCCAGAGTTCCTCCAGTTCCATCCTGGGCGAGGACATGGCACCGCTCATCAGGCCACACTGAGGCGGCGTCCCCTATGCCACAACTAGAAGGACCTGCCACTAAAAATATACAACTATGTACCGGGGGGCTTTGGGGAGAAAAAGGAAAAATAAAATCTTCAAAAAAAAAAAAAATGCAGCAATTCACCATAGGTTTGAGGCAAGTTTAGAACGTCAATTTCAGCCTTATAAACAACATTTTTTACCCAATTTATCATATGCAAACATGTATGGAAAAAGTGATATTTTCACAAAGTAAACATTAGATAACTTCTTTATTTTGGGGAAAAAAATAGTTACGGTAGAAAATTTCGGTGCCTTTGTTTTTGCTATTAAATTCTAAATGAAGGCTACTTGTGGTCCCCGACCTTATTAATCACACATGAAAAGGTACCTGGACATAGCCAACAGCCCTAGACATGGGCTTGAAAGGAACATTCATTCCACTTAGTGAATAAGGCCATGAAATAATCCATTGCTTGGAAAACTAAGAGAAAAATACCCTGAGTTGTTGTTTGTTTTTCTCCTTTGTGATGGCTCATATGCTTTCAAACATCTTTTATTAAAAGGAATGAGTAATATTGTTCGAGTAAGATTTTAAAATAAACCCATTCCCATTCACTCAAGGAAAGGAATGAGCTTTTCAAATCCTTTCTTTCTTTTTTGTTTATTGAAAAAGACATGAGCAGTACGAAGGCCAGACAAGATCTATAGATAACTTAATATTTAATTAGTTCAGCATTTTTCTGATGGCCCTCTGCCTGTGTTACAGCTTACAGTGATGTCCAGCCTTGTTTTCACTCGTGGAGATTTCTTTCACAAGAAAACTCAAGCTGACAGAATATTGCAAAATAAAGAGGAAAAGAACTTCATCTGGAAAAAAAGTCTTTATCCAAGACACTAAATATGTTTCCTATCTGCAAGATACTATACTTGCTAATAATCTGGCCTATTTGCAATGAAAAGTCAATGAGTGCGAGTGCTCACTGTCCCACAGGTGTGGGGACCGAGTGAGAGTGAGGCCTGCACTCCCGGCCTTGATCTGACACTAATTGGTGGTATGATGGGCGAGGGGAGACAGTAGGTGGAGAAGTAATCATTCACCCATTCATTCAAATTTGAGTGCCTACTATGTGCTTGGGAAGGTTCCAGGTGGAATTTACGGAAGATGTGCTATGTGTTAGCAGCTTTAATTATCTCCATCTTTGTGCTATCTTAACAGAAATAATATTTTTATGACTTACTTATAGATGAGGAAACCAAGGTTCAAAGAGCTTATTTAGCTATCTGAAATTACATCAACTAAAAACTGAGCTATGTCTGCATCCCAATCTTGTCTCACTTCAAAGTTCAGGAGCTCTTGATGATTATATTATGGTGATTCCATGAAATATCGCTGTTAAATTTATTCATGTACAATAATAGCACCCTCTTCTAAAACATAGTTATCACCAAGAGAGGTAATATGTCAGACTGCTATTGATAATTCATAGAATATTTTAGAACATTTTGCTGCAGCCAGCCTGGTGCTGTAGTGGTTGAGTTTGTACACTCTGCTTCAGTGGCCTGGCGTTCGTGGATTCAGATCCTGGGCGTGGACCTACACACTACCCATCAAGCCACGCTGTGGTGGTGTCCCACATACAAAATAGAGAAAGCTTGGCACAGATGTTAGCTCAGTGACAATCTTCCTCAAGCAAAAGGAGGCAGATTGGCAAGGGATGTTAGCTCAGGGCCAATTTTCCTCAAAAAAAAAAAAGCATTTTGCTGTTTTCTACTTTTTTATAACTTTAATATAAAAGTAAAAACATTCTCATTGTAATAAATCAAAGAACACAGAAGTAAAGAATTAACAGGCTTTCTCCACCTCTTTCAAACAAAACTGAATTCAACCAATGAAGCAATGTTCAAAGTTTGGTGTTTTTCTTTTCATACCTTTTTCTCTGCTCATACTAACTGCGACCAATAGATACACAGAGATGTGGGTTTTTTTAAGGTTATGAAAGTTTTTCTTTCTTGTCTTTTGACCATAGGATGCTGCTTCAATGGGAGTTTCAATGGGAGTTTCAGTGGAGGGGTGGTGATAGAGTTTTGGAAGACCAGAGAAGCTGCCAAAGGAAAGCAGGTCTCGGTGGGGTTATCAAAGTTTAACATTTCATCAAAAAACATGTTTTTCCTTTCCTCTACAGCAGTATCTAGAAAATCAGTCATTAGAAAATTAGCAGTTACCATACATAAGAATAGCAGCATGACTATATATAAGCTGGTATCTGCATACATATATTTAATACACTACTCTCCTTTATACACACACACACACACACACATACACATGATGCTACTGATAGATTGCAATCTAGAACATGCCTTCCTGTTCCAATACAAATGGGTCTGCATTTTCTTTTAACTTGGCAATGTTAAAAAACAGACTCGTCATAAGTGTGTAATGTCTTGAACCAAAATAGACTTCCTTAATGATTTGTTTTCTCCAATTTCACCACAAAATGTAATGCAGCCAACAAAAGAACTATTCTTCCCCCACGTATAATAACATGTTATTCAACAATCATGTAAGAAAGCCTATACATAAGACTGCCAAGGATCTGAAATGGAGTTTCTAACTGAAATGTTTGGGAAGAAACCTTTTTTTTTTAAAGTTTCACTCCAAGGCTTTGAGTGAAGTGATATAAATATCTAGGAATGTACAGTTTTGCTTTACTACTGTAACATGCTTACAGGAGTAGTTATGGTTTACTTTATAACATAGGTCACTGAAAACATTAACCATAAAAACGTATAAAAATACAAACAAGTTCTCAGTAGGCCATTTACTTTGTGGCAGAACAAACAATCTAATTGCTTCTGTCCCTGGGAAGGCAAACGGCCCTGATGAAGCTGGGTCAGCAGCACCCCTTGGCTTTTTGGAGAGCTTACAACCAGCAAGCCATTCACCCCGACTCTCTCAAGACATCAAAGGAGCTGCACTTTGGGATGGAGGTAACATCTGTTAAACAGGAGAAAACACAATCCGTGCCTGGTATATTCTAAAGGAGATTATAATGAAATGAAGTTAATTTTTTTTTCTTTGTGTGTGTGTTTTTTAGGAGAACTGCAAAAGAAAGAAAAATTATAATACTGTAAAAAGCTAACAAAAGGGGAAAAACATGAATCCACTATTTGGTTTTCTGAAATATAGAGTTGCTCTTAAAATATACTTCATAATCAGCAGCCCAATAGAAAACTCTAGAAACTACAGAAGATTGGAGAACATAAATACATAATCTGAATGCATATTAATGCATGTTTATGGTATAAATATGACAATGGATATCAATTGTACCAAAAATGAATATATCTCCTGGATCTATTACATTTCTGGGAAACTTAGCTGGGTAAATGAAAACATTATTAGTCAAGTGAAGGTAGAGCTAATGAATTTTAAAAATTAGATTATCAAGGACAGATTGTTGTAACGACTGAAAGTTAGATTTCTCTAAATAAAATTTTTCTCCCAAGTGGGAGAAGAAATGCTATCTGGGGTGTTGGTGGGGAATTAGCACAAGCATACACACACACACATTTGTATCATGTATATAACAGACATATCATGCATGATGTATGTGGCACACATATGTACACACACTAGAACATAAAAATAAGTGCATTTTCCATTTTGGAGTTAGGTGGGTAGCCTGGGTTTTAATCGCAGATCCACTGTTTACCACTTAAGTGGTCTTGCATAAATCACTTACCCTTTTTGGTCTCTAGGGAGAAGACCACTCACTTTACAGGGCTACTGAGAGATATATTAATGCAGCTCAGGCCCTAGTGTTGTATCTTGTACTTAGTAGGTGCTTATTCTAATAAACTCAGGATAGATCTATTCAATGGATTTCATTATTTCTTGGGAAAAGTATTGGCTGTAACTTGTCACATCAGGAGAGTCTCATGGAAGAGGTCTGCTCCTCGAAAGTTATTTCTTTATATCCATTTTAAAATCTTTACTTTGGGTCAGGTTTCTCACAGAGACAAGAAGACTGATAGGAGTTTTGGGGGTAATGTTAATCTCATTGCTCCATTGTGATAATGAAAACATTAAAGAAAATAAAATAGTATGGTACAATTTAGGAATCTTCATGCTAAGTGGAAATTACTGCTGCAATTTTGAGTATTTATTTGGCCATGTGTATGACAATAAATACATATATCACACAAAAACTCCTGTCCGCTACTAATAAAAAAGCCCTCTGACGATATGATCATTTTTCAATGAAATTGTGTATTTCCTAATCTGTTGTTACAGTTTATAAACTACATATCTTTGACCCAGCATTAATGAAATGAAACTTACAAGCTTGAACACATATTTAGTATAAATTGTAAACAGGGAAAATAACTTAGGGTAATAATCTGCTATTCATGTGTTACTGAAAGAAGAGGCATGAACTTTACTATGAAAAAATAAAATGTGGATAAAGAATTCCTTGGTAATAAAAACATACAGATAAAAAGTATTGGATTTCACAATCAAAATCCAATGAGAATTTTCCCTTTTGGCAGTCAAACAAAAATTCCAGGAAAATAGTTTAAATTCCCTTCACAAAGTTCAAATGTAACTATTGGTTATTAACTTGCAAATATAAGAAATAATATTGTGGTATAGATATCTGACCAGTGATTGCTTATGTACCCTATAAAATTTACAATGTTTTTTGCATTTAATATACTTAACATGCAATTATTGTTGTAGCAGTCCAACATCTATTTACTTATGTAATTCCATACAGGTGTATTATAATCTCCTAGAATTTTATTTAATGTAAACAACTCACCTAGAGGGATAAGTGGTGTTCACAATTATTTTTAAGAGAGAAGAATGTTGTAAAGAAGGGGATAATTTACTTATGTATTTGAAGAATAAGCTCATTTAATTCCTAAAATTCTGATAAGCACTGTAATTTACATAATGCTCTGTAACATAAACTCCGCAGCTTTTTAAAAAAATCATGCATTCCCCTAAATTCATATTTTACAGACACAAATTATCAATTAGGATTTCTCTGCCTGTAAGCCTTAAGAACACTCTGTGGCTGGTCACAAGGTCATTCTGTACACGTACGTAAGGGCCTCAAGCAGGGAACATGGCCCTGTGGTTCCAGCTCAGACCCCACTGTCATTAACTTGCTTTGTGACTTCAGTGAAGTTGCAGAGTCAATATATTCCAAACAGGAATTTACAAAAACATTATGGAAAGTACTGAAAGAACATGGCCTTATTGGGTCTTAAAAGCATGGACTCTACATATGGACACATACATTATATCTAATTATAACTATCTCAAAGTGAAAGGATGTCTTGAGAGAGGCAACTGTTATAGTAAACGAGACAGGAAACATTCTTTTTCATTGCTTGAGGAAACAGAGACATTTGTTTCTTTTGTCTCCTGGCAAAAATGGGAAAACCCTCCAGCATTTCAGAAGTTAGTGGGTTTCCCCAGAAGTTCAGAGAAGAACCTATGCTAAATACTCCTAAGCTGAGGCAACCCTCCTCCTGGTTCCTTCTCAGCTGAGCCTGAGCCCGTGTGCTTCCTGGAGCCACTGCTGGTGGACCGTGAACAGTGGACAGCCGCTGCGGGGGGGCAGGCACTTCAGGAAGTGTGCCTGGCAAGGCCAGGACAGGCAGAGGTGAGGAGGGGGAGACTGACATTTCTTTGGTAATAAAAACACAATTTATATAAACTATAGGAGACTTGGTGAGAAAGTAAAAGAAGTAATTGTTCGCATTCCAAATGTTTTAATATATAAACTGTGTAACCATCACTCATGAACAGTGCAGCTGCTAACAATTTATTTCTTTCTTTTTCCCCAGGATAAAAATCATGCTGAAGCCAAGAGATGTTTCTCCAGTGAATGATATTTTGGAACTCTGGTCAAAACATAACTGTGACATAATAAATTTTTAAGAAGTCAGGAAAGCTTGTAGTCTGAAATGTGAAAGAAGACCCAGTTTTTACCCTAGTTAGGAAGGACCACATTTCAGCTTTCACCACAGTGGCAGGCTGTCTTCAGAGGGGAAAAAAAGACCAATTCTGCATGCACATCTGTTTCCAGTGTGATGCTGGTATGCAAACTATTGTCTATTGGAAGTGTGTTGTAGTAACGTCTGCCAGGGTTAAAGGCTGGGTCAATTTGATCAAGAAGCTAAAATTAGCTTCTGTGTGTTTTCCTGAAAAGAAAAAAAAATACTGTAAAGCTCTTTGTTTTCCTTCAAGTGCAGTTCTCAGATTTCAGTTTCTGGTGTGTAAACTACCAGGAAACAGACAGCTATGACAAGTGACTTCTTGTTCACTGCATTCTGCATAATGAAATGGTGCAACATGTTACTTGAGCTGAAGGATACATGTAAAAAGCAAGCATTCTGACCCAATTCACATTTTCCCATTTAAAAAATATTAACATTATAAAATTATTTAAAGTGAATGCATCTGGAAATTCAAAACCATAGCTATATTTTAAAGTCTGTGACGGTTTGGCAAAGCCCAAACACATTAAGAAACTCATCATTCTGAGAAGTATTGGGGTAAGTTTTAGGTCACATATTCCTGGTGCTTGACAGTCCTCTGATTATTTTTATAGGAAATGTGTTCCTTAAGACTAAAAAGAGGGAAAAAATTCATAGAAAAACTCCAAACCAGTAATAATTTAGCAAATTCAAGGAGCAGAAAGAAATCATAGAAAGAAAATATGCAGTCATGAGATAATTCAAAATAAATACTGAGATGCTTTTAGACAAGAAAATTACTTAGAAAATTATTTAATAGTTAATGTTCAGATCAGAGAAAGGAGAAAAAAAGGAGACGTAGAATTATCTGTTATGTTTAAGACTGTGATGAGTGCACAAATAAACCAAAAACAGAAGCATGTTTGAGATTTATTGACATTCTCAGAGATTTGCTTTTTCTTATATCAGACGCTACATTAGATTACAATGATCTGTTTTGACTTCAGTAAAATGCCTCTTTAATATTTTAACCACTTAAATATTGTTAATTTTTAAATGATCTATAATGTACTGAAATGCAATTTAAAAAATTATCTATAATGTAACAAGTATTTTTGTGTGTTTTACTATAGTTAAATATTTCCCTAATAAAGTCTGAGAGAAGAAATAAATATGTTTTCCCCAAAATACAAAATGTGATAGAAAAATACTTCAACCTAGTTATACCAAAATGAAATTGTGTATTTGGGTCACTGATACCACAAGATTTCCTTTTTTCTAAACATCCTCTCAATTTCAGTGACTTTTTGCACTTTGTAAATTTAGAGCTCATTAAAAAGATTTGGTATGCATACTAGAAGCATGTAAAATATTTGGCAAAACTCATTTATATATAAATTTATTTGTAAAACATACATATAATTATCTAATTTTTATATTTAAATACCTTCTAGAACTTAACATAGAATGGTAGGTACCTACTAAATGTTTATTTTTTCTTGGGTCAGAAATTACTGGAAAAAAGACCCATTATATATTTTGACATGAAAGTAATAAAATTCTGTATTAGCTCTCATTTCTCACCACCCATTCCTCTTAAAATAAGCCCTTTTCTTACACATTTCTTTTTAAAAATGGGAATAATAACACTAAACAACAACTATGTATTCATTGAGTCTAAAGGTTTTCAGATACTATGTTCCTAAGCGTATCATCTTAAACACGACCGACAACCCCTTCTCTCAAGAGATTCTCTGGGGTTTCTAAGACACTGTGCTAGTCAAGTGCTCCTCCTTCCTTCTCCTACACACACCTTGATGATTCCCTCCTTCCTCCTCCTCTTCCTGGCACCCAAATTTAAGCATTTCCTAAAGTTGTACCCTTATCTTCCTTCCTTTTCCTTTTACGTACTGTTTTTCAGTAAATTCATCTACTAATATAGCTTCAGGTATCTATGTTTCTAGTGTAAGAATCTTTAACCTAGGTACAGAAGGTCCATTGATGGACTTCAGGGGGCCCATCAAACTCCTGAAATTATGCTAGAATGTATGAATAAATATGTGCTTTTTGTTGAGAATCAAATTTTCATTGAAAGCTGTCCATGATACAAAAACAAGACAAAACAAAAACTAAAAACTCCCTTTTCCACACCAGGATGGCCATTTATAATATCCTAGCATCACCAAAACTTCAAACACAAGCTCATCTTATCTGCCACCTCCTGAGAAAGTTGCTCCTCCTGTGTCCCCTATTTGGTTATGATGTTACCAAATTCTACCCTTCTAAGACTTTCCTCCTTTCTCCCTCACTCAACATCGTCAATTAGCTGCCAGTCCAGAAGCTTCTCTGCAATGCTCTCATCTGTTTCCACTGCTACCCGAGTCAGTGACCCTTGAACTATGTGACGATTTTGCCTCCTAACTGTCTCCCCGCCCAGGAGAGCCACTGTTGCACAACTCCAGGGACTGCAGCTCACATCATATTCTACGTAAGTGCAACACATCTCCATGCAACATGGAGGAAGCCTCCCAGGGCTGTGTACACAGCCAGAGACCCAGGTACACACTTCTATGCTTCCACAGCATCTTCTCACTTCCCCCGCAGTCTGGTTTTCTGCTATGCCTGCTCTTCCTCTCACAATTAACTATTCAGTCTCTGAATGTGTCCACACTTTTTTTTAAGCCTTTGTGCCACAACTCCTGCTGATTCCTGTGTTCTGGAAAAATACCACCAAATTCTCCCCTCTCAAAATGCCTAGCAACCCTGCTTCTGGGTGTCTCTCCCATGAGGCTTTCCGTAAGGCATAGTGTTTACAGTAATGAGGGTGTGGGTGTCACATTAGGTCTGATCCCCCAGCTTCAGCACATACTGCCCAAGTAGCCTTCTGTAAACTACTCAAACTCTCTACACTAGGAGCCTCCTTCTAAAGTGTGAATAATATTTAACAGCCAGGATGTGAGGACTAAATGGACTACTGCATGTGAAATGCCTGGTACATTTTAGGTGCTCAATATTTTGTAGCTATTATTTTAACATCCTCACTCCCAAGTAGTGACTTTGCTCTCCTCTATCTTTTGCCTTGGATTCTAGTACTGTACATTTATTGTTTTCTCACCTTCTAAATATGATTTTAGATGTTGGGGGCATGTATTATTACATTTAAATCACCTCAAGCACCTAGCACAGTGCCTTACACATCGCAGGTACTTACTAAATATTTGATTGTTTTTCCAAAGTCACTTTTTCTTGGGCCAGAAATTACAGACGCAGAGGAGAAGGGAGGGAGAGGACCATGCAGGGTTTTAAAAAATATTTTTTAACATCTAAATCCGTTACTCGTAAAAAAATAAATCCCCTTGTGGGAATCAGTCCCCATTTCAAAAAGTTGCACATGGGACACAATGCCTGAGGTCTTTCCATGTACCAAAGCAAATATTCCCGATAAAGTTTAACTTGTATAGTGTCCTTCAAAATATCTGACTCTTCTGAGAACATGTTCCTAGGAGATACAAAAAAATCTAAAATTTTCACAAAGCATAGAATTTTCTTAACTTTCAAAAAATGTACTAGACTAAATCTATTATAAAACTTCAGAGTTACAGACAAATAAAATTAAAAGTTGGCTTAATTAAGCTATGTTGAATAAATAAAGCAGGTCTAATTTGAAGAACTAGTTTGAATATCTGTAGTAAGAGGATCATGGAATATTTCTAAGTAGAGAGCCTATGAGATCTTGTTTTCTCCAAATAGAGACTCCAAAAATTATACTAAATGCTTAAAAGTTTGTTGTAGGTAGGCATCATTTTCACTTTGCTTAAACTGTTAATATGCTAAGCAAATCCTTCCTACAGATATTGTAAAGGTATAGTTATAAACTCCAAATTAATGAGGCAAGTTAAAATAGCCTGATTTTAATTACAGGCATACCTCGGAGATATTGCGGGTTAAGTTCCAGACCACCACAATAAAGCAAATATCACAATAAAGTGAGTCACATGAATTTTCTGGTTTCCTGGTGCATATAAAAGTTTTCTTTGTACTACACTGTAGTCTATTAAGTGTGCAATGGCATTATGTCTAAAAAATAGTATACGTACTTTGATTAAAAAATACTTTACTGCTAAAAAATGCTAACTATCATCTGAACCTTCAGTGAGTTGTAATCTTTTCGCTGGTGGAGGGTCTTGTAAAAAATGCAATATCTGTGAATTGCAATAAAGCGACGTGCAATGAAACGAGGTATATCTGTATACATACTTGATAACTTTTCATTTCTGAGGTCTTATCAAGAATGACCGAAGGCCCTGTATAAACTTCAAATTGCTATCTGAAATCACTTCATGTCAGAAATTTAACGTATAAAGTGAAGAATTTTTAGAGCTATTGTTTATTATAATTTAACAAATATCTACTGAATACATACTAACTTCAAGGTATTACATGTTTGGAAATGAGTCCTAAGGCAGAATCTCTGACTTTAACAATTTGGAAGTTAGTTTTATTAAAAAATAAGGATTTGGGGGTGGCCCGGTGGCATAGCAGTTAAATATGCATGCTCTGCTTTGGTGGCCCAGGGTTCGCTGATTCGGATCCCAGGCACTGGTCTACACACTGCTCATCAAGCCATGCTGTGGTAGGTGTTCCACATATAAAGTACAGGAAGATGGACATGGATATTAGCTCAGGGCCAATCTTCCTCAGCAAAAAAAGAAGAGGAGGATTGGAGGCAGATGTTAGTTCAGGGCTAATCTTCCTCAAAAAAAAAAAAAAAAGGGATTTGTCACCATTGTTACAACCCCACCAGCTGAAATGGCTTCCAGGGGATTTAAGGGAATTGCAACTGTTTTTTGGGATATTCAAAAACAACCACATGTCTGGGGAATTTAGAAAGCCACTGTACTTACCCAGGGAAAGATGCAGTCTCAGAAAAGACCTGAGAAGATCGTAATCTTTCATCTTAGGTTGATCCCTGACACAAACACACCCTACAACAATAAAAAACCCAAAACTGAAAAACCACCACCCAGCAAAACCCGAGAAGGAGGAGAATCTGATTTCCAGAGTTCACATATTATAAGATTCAAATGTCCAGTTTTCAATGACAACAAAAAATCACAAGGAATATGAATAAACAGGAAAGTATGACCCACTTGAAGAAATAAAATAAATAGACAGAGTTTCCTCCTTCCTGCTTCCGGCTTGGCGGTGAGCCACTCAACATATAGAATTTAAATCTTCTCTCAGAAGTGTATGGTAGAGCTCAAGAAGACAACCAACCAAGGGTCATCTGAAGTTCTGATTGGCTCTCTGATAACCCAGGACAAAGTTAGAGAGCACTGCTCCAGCATAAGACCACTACAAAGATGTTTGATATAAAGGCTTGGGCAGAGTTTGTTGTGGAATGGGCTGCAAAGGACCCATATGGCTTCCTTACAACAGTTATTTTGGCCCTTACTCCATTGTTTCTAGCAAGTGCTGTACTGTCCTGGAAATTAGCCAAGATGATTGAAGCCAGGGAAAAGGAGCAAAAGAAGAAACAAAAATGTCAAGAAAATATTGCAAAAGCTAAACGACTAAAAAAGGATTGAAGGAATGAACAGCTGGTGCAAACCAGAAGAAAATCGTTTGGAAAATTATGAATTTGGAAGGGCCCCACTAGGGTTTCTTCTCTGGATTTTATGACAGTATTATTTAGTAAAGGAAGTCTGAGCTTATGGAAGAATCACGTTCTGACCTCTTAATGTACTGTAGCAACTTTTAGGCTTTGGTGTAAAAGTCTGTGGACAGTTCTTGTAAATTGGCATTTATTATGCTACAAATTCTTTATAGGTGACCTAGTCATTTGCCATTTTGCAACTTATATACTGAAATGAAAACATCCTGTGGAGAAAAATGACTTTTCATTATGAACTCCATTCAAATAATGGCTTAAAATAGGGTCCTGGTCTGGATAAAGGAAATTAAGAATGTAAAAATCAGAATTGTCCTCTCTGAGTGAAAAGTATGCTTTGGTTTAAAAGAGATACAGTAAATTAATTACATCTTTTATCATTGCTTATTTCTTGGAATAGAATCATTTCTGGCTTTCTCAAAGCAAAATAATGAGTACTTCTATTTTCTGCATTTTTCTGATGCTAGCCTTTCAGCTACTGGTAATTATTGGTCATTTTGCATTTTTTAAAATCTAATTTTATAAAGAATTCTCTTATTATCTTGACTATGTAGAATACCACCTACTGGATGTAACAATTTTTGTACTTATGGACACTGCCATTTTCTTAGATGACTCGTTGAATAACACTATGATTTAAAGCTTGCAGTAAAAACCCCAAACCTTGTAGTACCTTGGAAGCAGTTTATTTGTACTTGTGCTAAGTGGAAATGTGAAGTAGTTAAAATGTCTTATCAGATAATTTGGTGATTATATAGCTACCACTTTTGTTTTTTATTCCATTCATTGTTATAACTCATGGTGGTAATGTCCTATACTGTTTGATCAAACAGGTTCATGGTGAAAATTAAAATTTTGATTTCTTTTAAGGAACTCGTAAAGAGTAACAGTTAAGTCAGATTTCACAAGTGGTAAACAAAAGCTTAAAATCTGGAAAAATTTTGTTGGGCATACTAGTAATTGGGTGAAAGGTAAATTATGTCAAAATGAGAATGTGTTATAATTCAAAATAAAGAGCCAAAGGATAGTTCCTTCAGATAAGTAGTAAAACTGGAATTTTTTACTATTAAATATGGCTTTTATAAATGATTGGTCTAATCATTTTATTCATTGTATTTAATATCTTATTAATGTTTTCCTCATCTCTGATAATTTTAAATTACAAAAACTTATCCAATAGCTTTAATTGAAAAATGAAACTAGATATTGAAATAAATTTGATACTTTTTAAAAAATAAATAAATAAATAAATAGACAGAAACTACACCTGAATAAACCCAGACTTCAGACTCACCAAATTACTATAAAAAAGATACTCTGAGGTCCAAAGGAAGTCAAGGACACAAGAAAATGACAGAGGAACAAAATAAAAATATCAGTAAAGACACAGAAGTTATAGAAAGAAACCATACAGAAATTCTGGGGCTGAAAAGGAAAAAGGGAAAAAATACAACAGAGGGGTTCAAAATCAGATTTTAGCAAGCAGAAGAATCAGTGAATTTGAAGATAAAATGTGAAACTATTGAGTCTGAGGAACAGAAAGAAAAAATAACAGAGAAAAGTGAGTACAGCCTAAGGGACATGTGGGACACCATCAAGCAGACCAATACATTGTGGGAGTCCCAGAAGAAACAGAGAGAGAAATTGGCCAGAAGGAATATTTGAAGAAATAATGGCTGAAAACTTCCCAAATTTGATAAAAGACTACAAATCCAAGAAGCTCAATGAATAATAAGTAGGATAAACTCAAAGAGAGCCACACTAACACATGAAATCAAACTGTTGAAAGACAGAGAAAATCTTGGAAGCAGCAAGAGAGAATAAACTCATCAGATACAAGGCGTCCTCAAAAAGATTATCATCCAATTTCTCATCAGAAGTCTTGGCAGCCAGAAGGGCCACAGGTTGATATATTCAAAGTGCTGAAAGAAAAACACTGTCAACTGCGAATTCTATATCCAGCAAAAGTGTCCTTCTAAAATGAAAGAGAAATTAAGACATTCCCAGATAAACAAAAACTAAGGCAGTACATTATCACTAGATTTGTCCTGCAAGAAATGTTAATGGGAGTCCTTTTTGGGTTTTTTGGGTTTTTTTCAGATGAGTACCAAACACCAAGGTCCCTCGTATGAGTGATAGGGACCAAAAATCTTCAATAAAGATGAGCAGTGTTTTCAGAATATATAATAGAGGACATCATATTCTCCTTTTGTCCACTTCTACCCTCCAATTTCTTAGTGTCAGGAACATTCGTATTCTGTTCTATTCTCCTAATTGAGTACTCATAGGTAGACTCTAAACACTGGAAACCAAAAAGCAATTTTACCCTAATGCTTCCTGCAGAGCCAGGTAATATGCTCTGATTACATTTCCTTTCCTAAGATTCTGGGGTGGCATGTGAAGCCTGTGCCTCTCAAGATCAGATACTGCTAAGATTAAAGTCAAGTGGAATATCATGCCTGGGGTTTGCTTCAAAATGACACAGGATGACAGAAATGTGTAAAAGTATAGATTAAACAAGATTGACCATAAAGTGATAAATTGTTGAAGTGGGTGCTGGGTACTTGAGAGTTTGTTTATTATGCCACACTGGCTAATTTTACATGTTTGATAATTTTCTAAAATAAGCGTAATGAGTGAATTCTCTTTTGGTTTGCTACATATTCAGACCATGACTATCTCCGCTTTCTGTTTTTAGAACAGATTTTATTTGGAAAGTGATAAAGATATCACTGTAACCTTTAAATCCTTCATCGTCTTAGTCATTTTACCTGTTGCTTCTACTTCATGCCAGTCCATTTGCAGACACTCTTCTTGGAACCCACTGAGTCTGCTATCATCTCTACTCATCAGATAATCAGCCTGAACCACAGCTCCTCGAGCAGAGATTTTTTCACTGGATGCCTGTGTTAGCTCTATTGTTTACTGTATCATACATTTCTCTTTTTTGGGCTCTCTCTCATTTTGCTGGAGTTACAGGTATGGGGAGGGATGTTTCAAAATTGACTTCAGCCTTCCTACTTGATTGGAAGGAAAACAATTAAAAACTATTTCTCCTCATAATTTTGAAATCTTGCTCAACTCTTTTTTAGTGTCCATTGTTGCTGATCAGAAGTGCCAACGTGAGTGTGATTCTTGTTTGGTTATGGGTGTCCTGTATATATTTTTCCAGACGCTTTTTAGATCTTCTCTTTACTCTTGGTCTTCTGGAACCTCACAATGACGAGTATATGTGAGGGCCTTTCTCATTCTTCTTGATCAGCCTTTCACAAGCACTCTCAAGCTAAAACTCTCTTAAAATTCTGGGAATTTTTCTCCTATGACTTTTGTCAGAAATTGGACCCCCCAGGATTTATCCCTTATGCCTTTCATTTTTTTCTCCATATTTTCTATTTCTTTAACTTTTTGAATTATGGCCTGGCATACTTTTAGCTTTATCTACCCACCTTTCTATTGAAAAATTATTTCAGCAATTAAAATATTAAACTATTTTTAAGATTCAAACACTCTCTCATCCTTTGTTGCTCTTTTACAGCATTCAAGTCTTGCACTGTGGAGGTAGTGTCTTCTTGAATCTCTCTCTGAATATTCAGTAGAAATGAAGAAAGGGGAAAGCCCAATGTGAGGTTGGTATATGAAGCTAGGCTGAATGACTGGTGAGCTTTGTCTTAGGGTGAGTAAGGAGTCAGCTATTATATTTAGGATCCTCCAAAGACCAGAATAATGCAGGCTTAGTTCTGGGAAGCCAAACTACTTCAGCTATGCTGGTTCTACACCGGAAGCTTGTTCAGGCACTATAGAGAAAAGTGTTCTGATTTTACAGGGTAAAAGCAGGCATGTCCAAGCATTTCATATACTGATCTTTAGTGAATTTCCCTGATTTCAGACCTATAAGTGACTTTTGCCCTCTGTGGTAGATGTCAACTTCTAACGTAAAGTTTTTCTGGGTTTGCTGGGCAGGTAGGCTCTCTCCTCATGTTTTCTAGGCCCTTGATCATCAATGTGTGGTCCTCAGATCAGCAGCATGTGTGTCACCTGGGAACTTTGTTAGAAATGCAGAATCTCAGCCCCATGTGAGACCCAATGAAGACCTTAGAGCAATTCACATGCATGCTAAAGTTTGAGAAGTGTTATTTTAAACCACATTTCCCTGTATTCTGCTTAGCCAATTAACATCCTTTGATCTGCTTTGTGTTCAGAAATTAGGTAAATCTCTCATTTGTTCTTCTTTCTGATGTTATGAGTACATGTCTTTTATACTTTTACTGTCTTTAACTGGGCCTAAGGTGGTAGCAGAAACAAATGCATGTGTTTATTCCACTTTCTTGAACTGGAATCCTACCTCTCATATTATGAGGCCTTCTCTCAATTACTTTATTTTGAACACCAAAGTGTTCTTTAAGGAAGATTCAGTAACTTGAAAAGACCTCAAGCAACGTTACTTCTAAATGCCATTACAGGGGTCAACTGATAGAACTTGTAACAAAGGAGGCAAATTTAATGAAGATGCAATTTGTATTCCTGAAGGTATGACCTCATAATTGCAAATGCTAGATGTTGAAAACAAGCCTTTTACAGATTGGCTTTAAAAGAAATACAAAAGGTAGTTATCTTGAGCATTTCAAGAATATATACATAAAGGACAAAAGGAAAAAGAAGCTAACCCAATGTTATGTGAGTGGGCACCTGTAATATGGAGTAAGTTTTCCAAGGAGAGAGTTTAAAAGTATTGTATCTCAAATAGCTTGGATGGAAGCGAGATTGTGCTCTGGGAATATCTGTAGCCAACTCAGGGTCTCTAGTGATAACTAGCAACTACACCAGAGATGAAACTGAAGAGCTGGAAAAAAATTATTTCAGGAAATGTGAGACTGGAAAAAACATACTATATATATTTCTAAACAAATATGTATATATGCATTATGTATATATATATATCTGATTTTAAATGTTTGTATAACTAAATTGAAAAAAATTAAATATTACAAGTTGACATTTTCCCTAAAACATTATTTATTCATGTTATCCTCCTAACCCACTTTTTCAGTGAATCTTCTCATTAGGTGGATGAAAGAATCATCTTGTATTCAAGTCACTCTATATGTGGGCATGGACGACATCTTTTAACTCTTTAGCACTCGGCTCAAAAATCACCCACTGCATGCTGTGTTCCTAGAAAGCGACTTGCCTTGGCCTAACTTTTTTTCCCGTGTTCCCATAACACCCCTCAGGAGCCTTGGTTTCAAGTTATCTTACATGGAGCTGTAACCACTGGTTAACTCATTAATCTCTTCTTTTAGACTTGTGCTGTCTAATATGATAGCACTAGCCACAAGTAGCTTTTTAATTTAAATTTAAATTAATAAAAATTAAATAAAATTAAAAATTCAGTCCCTCAGTCACACTGGCCACATTTCAAGTGCTCAGAATCCATATGTGACTAGTGGCTACCACATGGGACAGGGCAGATATAGACTATTTTCATTGTCAAAGGAAGCTCTATTGAATACAGTTGCTTTAGGTCAGAGTTTCTCAACCTTGGCATTGTTGACATTTTGTGTGAAATAATTCGCCATCATGGGGGCCTGTCCCATGCACTATAGGATGCTGAGCAGCTTCTACCCACTAGGTGTCAACAGCATCCCCTCAGTTGTGACAACCAAAAAAGTCTCCAGACATTGCCCCTGATTGAGAACCAATATTCTAGACTCTAAACATCTTGACAAGAAGGAATATGTTTATTCAGCTTTGTATTCCATGTAACTGATCACAGTGCCTGGTGCACCACTGGTGTTAAATGTATGTTGAGAAATGAAGAAGAGAAGGGAGACGGAAGAAAAGCCTAAGAAATGAGTATTTTTCCACTTTAACAAAAGTAAAACTCTCCTCTAGTCAAAAAAAGAAAAAGTCAACAATACATACACTTTGATATAGTTATTTTTGCCTAGGAGATAAGTGAATGAGAAACTATTCCTGCATCTGTTCAGAAAATCTACACTTCATAATTATTATCAGTAAGATGTTAACATTATGTCTGACTCTATACCAAAGCATCTCAAAGATAACAAGTGGAGATAACTAGAAGAGCCTATTGAGAACATGCCAATTTTACACCGGCATGTGAAAATTTATCCAATCACTCCAGAAAATGTAGCCCTTTTCACTCATACCTAGGAAATCATTTGCCAAAAGCACTATAGTTTTCAAAATTATTCTTCAAAAGCGATTCCACAAACATAAATGTGGTGATCATGTTGGTTTTATTTTGTTAATATAGATACAAGTTTAACATTTCCAAAACAGAATGAATGAGCAGAGTAATTCTATTAAGGCCTTTTGTAAGTTGTTTCCTGATTGGCTACAAAGACACTACCACATTATAGGATTAGCGGAAATCAGATGGCTTTCTTCCTCTAAATCACTCCACTGGCCACACTGGCCTCCTTGACATTAGGTCAGCGCCCTCCCATTCTGAAAGCAAAGGAGAAATCAGTGGCTGTGTCCCTGCTGCCATTTGTGACAGGCAACATAAGCAGAAGGCCTTGACTGGCGCTGCCGCTTACCAGTTCCTTTAGTGAAACGATGAATCACAGTAATAATTCCTCCTTTATGGGTATGAGTGGAGGGAAAGTCTTTACAAACTATAAAACACTAAACAGATGCCAGTTTCACTTTTGTTTAAGTGTTTTAGATATGGTTATATAAAGTTTTTAGCAAAGGGACTAGGGAAGAGCACACATTGATAAGAATCGTGATTCCCACAGGCAGTTTTTAGGGAAGCATGATTTAATAAAATAAAAACAAACACTAAAATGCCATGTCACTCAGGGGACATAGTCAAACCAGCTTTCTAAGGATTCCTCCAAACAAAGACGTTCCTACCCTTTTCAGGTTTTTGATGAAAACCTAAAAGCTCTTGAAGCACCTGTAGGGATTATTTATTTGAGGAGTTGAAACTTCCTTCTAAAAGTATTTGCTAGGGCAAACTAGCAATACTGAAAAATGAGATGTACAATGTGTGGAAGCCTAGTTCAAGCCCATATTAATCATCAGTTACAGGGTCTCCATGCAGCCAGGGTACAATGGCCACAGGTCAGTTGTGGTGACCTTTACTCAGCATTTCTATTCCATGCATGAGAGTTCCTGTAAATAAACAATTCTAAGGAAGAGCTTCTTTATGGTCATAGGTGATCTGTTCTAGAACAAACAACCAGAAGGTGCTTTTGAAAATAACTTCAGAAATGTAAGAAATCTGTGAAAACTACCATGTGCCGTGGTTTGGCCAGAGGTAAGTGGAGATTGCGGTGTAGAACAGGAACAGTCCTTAGAGGTTAATTTGTATTTGCAGCACTCTGACCCTAGCGCTGAAGTGAGTCTTCACCCTCACTGGTGGTTCAGGATGAAAAAGCAGAAAATCGCGAAAGGAAACGCAAGGTAAGAGCGAGCCAAAGACTGCCTGGTCTCAAAGAGAGTCTGCCCAGTGCGCTGTCAGCTTGACTGGAAACGTTCAGTAAGAAAAAGAACGGATGGGGTGAGCCTTCCCGTTGCAGAAAGCACATTCGCCAAAATCCTTTAACGTGAAAGTTAACTTTTCATTTATTTTAAGTTGAGCCTCATCAAATGCAGATCTGACGAGCTCCAGCGAAAACGTCGGCAGTGCACGGTAACGCCTACAGTGAACTTTATCGGGCTGTGTCTCTGTGGCCACTTTCCAAATCACACATTCACCAAGCAAAACGTTCAGGCCACATGAGGAAGGAAGTCTTCCGCTACTGAAGATCATTAGTAGCACTGAGTGAAACCAGTGTCAGCTTCTTGGGGTTGGCCTCTGATCACTCATACAAAGGACGGAAAGTTGTTGGCGCCACTGGACTTCTGCCCAGCTCAGCCGGCAGGGGAGCATCTGAAAGGCTCCTTCTTGAAAACCAACACACTGGAAGGGGGCAAAGGGTGGCAGGGACCCTCAAGCACATTAATCAGCAGGGAAATCAGCCCAATGTCACCTCATCCTGGGCTTCACTGCCCAAACTACATGTGTCAGTGACTCCCAGAAAAGAGGAGGCCCCAGAATGACACTGGAAGCATCAAATGTCCTCTTCATATGGAAAGCTCATCTCAGAGGTGTCAGGATAAAACATGAGACCAGCACTTGTCCTCAGAGACAAACATGAATGATTCACTGTTTCACGGCACAATGAGAGGAGGAGGACACTGGAATAAAAACTTTATAAGGTGAAATCTAAATCCTGTGTGCAGTACACATTTTAAAAGCTTTTTTTTTTTTCTTTTTGAGTTTTCTTCCTTTCCCTTCTCCTCCCCTTCCTGAGGGAACATAACACAATGTAATTAAATGGTAAATTACTTGAGAGAGAAATGTTTAGACTCATGACAAACCTTCGTGCAGAAAGAAAACTTCACACCCCACACATATTTTGGATGACCCAGTTCTCCTACTATAACCAAAGTTGTTTAAAAAACAATTTTCAAATGGAAGAGCAGTGGGTTGAAAAATCTTCATTTTTCAAGAGTGAAGTAATTTATGGAGGCAGAAATTAACACAAACCCAAGTTGCTCATTAAATAAACAAAGTAAATTAAGAGGTAGTTGGTTAGCTTTTCTCTATTTCTAGTCAATGTCTAAAATGAGAAATACGCTCTCCTTAAAATCACAATGTGTACATTCCTTCAAATCCTTAGAACAATTCCAGTCTTCCTGCTCATTAAAAAATGAAGATTTGCATAAAGTACAAACATAACTGAATCATCAAGGCAGAGGTTAGGTTTTAGCTACAATTTATAAAAAATTTAAAGAAATTACTAAGGGTTAATATTTTAAAATCTAGTAGTTAAAATTGAAAAGGGAAAAGTTACTGATTTGCAAGTTAAAATGTTTGGCATGCTTTGCAATTAAACCAGCTGATACTAATTTCATCAAGTAGCAAGAAAATGAAAGATACTCTACAAGGTGTCGTTAAGGGTCCATTGAAGGCAAAAAAAATTTAAATCTAAAAGAGATTCCATTTAAAATGTTCTCAGCAGCAAAAAAAAAAAAAAAAAAAAAAGAAGTTAGGCTATTTTAAGATACTAATTTCCATCTGGCAGAACAGACTCAGACCTACACTGTTGCACTCCCCTGAGCAAGTGCACTGAGGTCCCTGGGCTCCGGGGTTACCAAGTGTCAGAGGCACCACGATACATCTTCTGTCTGTTGGCCCCAGTTGGGATCCATCTTTTCTTAGTGCATGACACCTGTGTGGACAGTCAGCAACTCCCTCTTTCATTAAACAATAAAACACAACAAAACCCTTTATTTAGTGCTTTTGTGAAATTTGGTTTAAGCACCAGCATTTGGCTTTTAATATACTTCTAACTCAAATACAAAATTACTCTGTTCTCGCACAGAACGGATTGAAATGCAATTTCTTATTAAGCTATAGCATATGTAATAATTCCAGAATAACTCACTTTTTAAATTAGATATTGTACTCATATGGTTAAAATCTCAAAAATTAACAAGGCATGTACTGAATTGTTTCTATCCAGTGCCTGAGTGCTCCCTCTACCCGGTCCCCCTGACTCTCCCAACCAGGCAACACAGTAACATTCTTATTCCCCTTACCCACCTTTTTAACACTACACTATATACATTATTCTGATCTTGCTTTTTCATCTTAACATATCCTGGAGGTATTTCTGTTCATGGAGAATTTTCTTGTTTTTTTCTACAGCTGCAAGCAAACCACAGTACAGATTTATCACAATTTATTTCACTATGTTTTAACTTAGACATTAATTAGTTCTGCATTGATGGACATAGGCTTCCCCTTTTCCCTGCTCACTATAAAAAAAAGAAAAAGAAAAAAAATTAAGAAAAGTGTTTTAACTTTTAAATCTTGTTTTGATTCTTTTCTTTGGCTCTAAGTAAGTATATCTGACCACTTGGGTTTAATTTTTTGGTCCTTGAGTTTGATCCAAAATTGAAGTCTGCCATCTACTTACTGTAAATAATACTGTATGCTACTTTTAATTTTTATATCTTCAGCAAGTATTTATTAAGCATCTACTATTATATGTCTAGCTCTTGGTTCCCTAGGTATCAAGTGGTGGTAGGGATGGGGATGGGGGAGGCAATTTTCAAAAATCACCAGTGTCCATTTGGGGTTTTTAATGTCATTAATGAGACAAGCGACACAGACAGCTCAAAAAGGGTCCAAAGCAGTATATGACCAGGTATCAAAATAATAGTTGCATGAGTTTAGATGTTCCCAGGTAAGAGAGTAAAAATGTTTTTAATTGTTTAAGAAAGGTGTTTTAGTCAGAAATATTTGAGTCCAAATGTAGACTCTGCCATTTACTATCTGTATGATCTTGGGCAAGTTCTTTTCAACTTCTCTAGGCCTCAGTTTCTTTGTGTATACAAAGGGGATCTTCCACCTACATCACAGGACGCCGAAAAAGAGTAAATGCGATTACACACATAAACTTCCCAATATGTGACACAGCTCTTCCTGACCTCTTGTAGTTAGATGGCCTCTTACACACCAAGGATAAAAGTTCTTTTGGCATACATGTTTCACTGATTGAGAGAGAAAGAGAATAACAAGCAGGTGTTAAGTGCTAAAATGAGATGATATGTGATACGGGTGTGAACAGGAGGGACACAGAACCCAGTGTTGGGTAGGGGAGACTGTCAGGGAAGCTCTCCTTAAGGACTCGGTGTATAACTCGGCAGAAGGATGTGAGGAGCCGGCCAAGTGAAGAGCACAGAGGAGCAATAGCTGCAGCTGGGGTGGAGGTGGCTTGTGCCGAAGCAGGCTCTGCGTCCAGCGCAGCATCTAGACTCTGTCCTTGCAGCAGTGCAAGTGGAATTCCTAATTAGGACTGCAGCTGCATTATCAGGGGGGAGTTATATCAAATCCTGGGAATTTTTATCTTGCTTTTACAGAAAGCAATGTGAAACAAAGATGAAATAAAGGAGCTATGTCACTACGAAATAATAATCTGAGTAATATTTACACTTAAATCACTAAATTAGATTTATGTCTTTTAAGGTTTGGTGAATCAACCATTTTATAAGTTCTTAGACATTTTTGTACTTTTAATTCAAATAGTAAGCTCAGGTAAGTAGGCATAAATATCAACTGAATAGTTGATTGCCAGGTACCATGAATAAAATTACACATAGTAGGTACTCTTTGATTACAACAATTCTTAAAGCTATCAATTTGCTAATATGCTAAAAAATAACTATTATATCACGGAGAGAAGCTACCAATTTAATGTTCCAGAAGGTCATTAGAGATTTTTTCATTTGCTTTATTTTTTTAATAGATTTTTTGATTCCCTAGTGTCTTATCATCTCGAACAGGTACAAGTCTCTTTTCCCAGTGGCTCCGCTGTGTCCTTGAAAGAAAAATGCCTAAATCTGCACTCAGATTTTGACATATGAAAGCCAGTAGAGACCACACTAAATGCTCAGATGAGTGTGTGCACATTACCACATCACCACCGACTTAACGGCTGTAGCGCTGTTTCCCTGAACTCAGAAAGACATCTGCACTGCTTGTTCTAATTTGTGTTTATGGTTAGATGTCTGTCAGTATTTTGTATTATGTTGCTAAGTAAAGACATTTTAATGTTTCACTGAATCTGAAAGCACCGGAGAGTGCTGCTATGTTATTTTATGATAAAGTAGCTAATATTCCTACATTAGTAGAATAAAATCTATAAGCTATTGCAGTTTGCAGACAAATATTACTATGAAAATAGCCTACAAAATTGAGATTGGGTAAAAGTAGTCGATGAACTGGTTAACAATGTGTTTCTTTACTGAATTTTGTTGAGTTCTCCTTTTTCTTCTTATAAAATTCTATGGACGCTTGCAAATCCCTTTCTTCATAAAGCAACCTCTCATTTAGAATAGAGGACACCTGAATTACATAAATCTCTATCACAAAGTTACATTTTCTGTGCAGAGCAAGAGCTTGTCAGGAAAAAGTTAATGAAGAAGAATAGCTTAGACAGAGGGATTTAATGATATCCAGCTGCTACTCTGTTACTTGTTGATAAGACTTTGTTTTAAGTTTACAATAGAAAAGTTGGGGAAAAAGCTAAAAATTCATATTCAGGAAGTAGAAGTCTGTATATTTCATTTGTTCAATTTCCGCTAACTCTTACAACTACGTTCATACAGGTTAATTTTCAGAATGTTCAAATGTGTCATTGTAAGACTTTACAAATAAAATTTAAATTGCATTCAAAAGTGCAGCACTGTTGCAGTTTAGGGCAAACACACAACCTACTGACTCACCACTTGCTGAGATGGTAAGATAAACCTGGGCTAGCACAGACTGCTAAATGTTTACTACAATTTTATGTCACTGTAATTTCATTGTGGTGATTTTTCTGCACTTACAAAAGGTCAGGAGGTGGGCAGGGAGAGAGAGCTCTTTTCCAATGGAGGGGACACAGTCATTTCTTCATGACATCTAGTAAATTACCATAAAATTAGAAAATGCAATCTTTGAAGAATGGAACCTAAACAAATTACATTTTATTGAGGATTCAAATTCCAATGCAATGTGATTTTTTAGCTTCCTAATCTGTTACTTGCATGTACGATGCTTAATGGCACTGCTCAAAGTGCTGCCCAGAGTTACAGACCCCACTACTAAAGCCTAGACTTTCTATGGGCAGGAATGCATTGTGATTAACCCTTGTCTGGTAAAAGAAGTTACTAGGAAAATTCTCTGTGGGAGCAAAGCAATTATGACTCTCTAAAGAACAAACTTCAATATCTGAAATGTAAATATTGCCCTCAATGGATTTACTGCCACAGGAGCCAAAGAGTTAAAACGAAGGCGCGATGTTCCTTCAGGCTAATGAAACCTTCCTGTCGGGAGTTCCTTTCCCAGTGCGTGGGGAAGGAACAGCATGGATAGCTGGTGCTCTGTGCACTTTCCCACAGGTCTGCACAGGATCTCCAGCTCAGCATCTGCCACTCTGAGAGGAAGACATGCGCGTAGGGCAGCAGCTGGAGACCCAGGCCTCCCAGGGAGGAGGAGACAGGAGGACTGGAGAGACATAGCTCAGGCCGTCCCATTGGGCTTGGCTGCCCACCGAGAGCTCTGAGAGGCTTAACAAAGAAAAGCATTGCTTTTTTTTTTTAAAGGGGAAAAGGTACATGAAGATCAGTGGCAGGTACGTGTCTGGATGCACTTTATGCTATTGGTGCAAACCTCCCACGAGTTGAACTTAAAGGAATGTTCCATCCTTGCAGGAAGTCTCCAGATACAGGAAAAGCTAATAAAATGAAAAGGGAGGAGGCTGTGCTTTCCTTCCCAAACTCAGCTCCTACAACATCTCACATTACAAATTTGCAAACTAATTACTTAGAGCCAGACATATTAAAAAATTTCCCCCTACTACTAAGTGAATACAGAGAGATTCACAACAGAGTACTAGGCTCCAGTCTTAGATAGGGCTCTCAATTTGAAAGTCTAATTAAGTTGAATCGTGTTTGTTATGTAGTTCTCTCAAACACTAGCATTATTGAAATTACTCCTAACGACTTAATTGATTTAACCAATACCTCAAGTAAAGATTAGGCAGTAATTAGCTCAGCCTGCAGAAGCTAGAGTATTAGGGATGACGAAGTTTTCTATAAGGGCTTGGCTATTTTTTTTTCTACATAAATTTACCTCTTTGAAATTTCGGGTTAGCCAATTGTACTTTAAACAGACATATCAATGGAAATCAATACCGAAAACAGCTGAAATGCTAACTAAATGGGATGATTTCTTGATCAGCATTAAGATTAGTATGGGGAGTGGAGGAATTCCTTTTCTCTTTCCCTTTGAGCTCTTTTGAAAGGAGAAAGGGGAAATGGCAGTATTTTGTGACTCATCCTTTGGAGCAGCATTCCAAGTGTGATTTAATTAATGCAGCCCTATAAACCACCTCGCGCAGAAATAATCTCCAGATCTGCATGTAAACATAGCTATTAAAACATTACAATTACTCTGTTTGCTTAGTGCTCATAAGGTATATCTCATCTTAAGGTAAACAGCTTCTTCCTGAGGTGGGGCATCTAGAGCAGCATCCGAATCACACGCCCGTCTAAGAATGCTGAATTGAAGGAAGACAGCGCACCATCTAACCCTCACAACAAGCGTGCCATGACGAAAGGGGCTATGAGACCTTTAGCTGGCATTTTTCTGCTTTCCATTTGCTGTGCCTGTTTGGAAATCAAATTCATCTAATTTCATAGTTGGCTACCACACTGGGGGTAATTATTAATCACAGAAAAAATTTTCGGCTCAGGGAAAAAAGTATGTCTTTTGACTATATTTGTTTTAGGGATTTGCTCTGCAACAGCCACAGGGCATTTATTTCTAAACAGAAAGTGAGCCGAGGACCCAGATATCTATGCCTTTTGGTAATACTTATTTTTAACTCAGAAGACTGTTTAGTGTGGTAATCTGTAACTGCAAGTAATCATTCTCCTGATTACTACTGGGTTAAAAATTGTAAACTATCTACAATTACTAGCATGATCCCTAACCTCTGTAAGGTGGTAATCCAGTATTGGTTGTTAGCTGTCAAATTTATTTCCCTTTGGTGAAATATACCCTGGATTTAATTAGCAGTCATTCTTGATACTTTATGGAGCTGAGCCCAAGCACTGTGGCTTTGACATTTAACCCCTGACCCTTAAATATTTACCAGCTTTTAAACGGGTTGTGTACAATTATCCCTTCAAGTATATCTCAGATCCATCATTTTGACCACTCTAGTCAATTCCAAGTCAGATGTACTATTCCAGCTGATGTTGTAATTTTCACCCCGAAACTGGAAATAAAATCCTGTTGTTCCGCAATGAGCTCTGTCAGGCAAAGCTGAAAGCACTGTTGCTGGAAGCTGCTAGGGAAGGAGCAGGGTGGGCTACTAGTCACCAGGCGCCCTGATGTGTGACAGGAACGCAGCAGGGCTGAGGGCCAAAGGCTGCTCTTTCGGCTCTAGTGAGCCCTGGGCCTTTGCGGGGATATTTTAGAACTAATTTCATCTCTAGCTTGCAATCATAAAAGGAATATTTGGAGAACTGTTTTCTTTCATTTGTTGAAATCAACTTGACTGAAGTGGAAGGGGAAGTGTATTTTTTAAACTCCCATGTTTCCTAGGCAGCAGACACCTAGACGGAAGCATCATGAGAAGCTCCTGCCCTCTTTTAGAACTCCTACGGCATCTAATATACAAAACCAAGTGCTCTTCAGGTGTTAGAATTTTAGAAATGTATTTTAATCTAAAAGATTGGGGAAGAAAAAGCCCTCATTAGTCAACATCAAATGTTAAAAGATAAAATAGATATTGTTCTATTGAGATATTTCAAGACCTCACTCCTGGAAAGTGCAGCTGGGCTGTCACTTCAGGAATGACCACACAGCTCACATGCTCTGCCTGTCCTAGCCACACTTCCAGAAGCACACAAGCACCGTGCCTGGCACACAGTAGGCTCTCAATAACTGTTTTTGAATACACGTTAAATAAGGAAGGCAGTCACAACAGCTTTACAAAGGCAAATGTGCCACACAGAAATATCAAAAGGTTTATTCAAGTAGAAAGAAGAACATTACTAAAAGTAAGGGAGTCGGAGACAGTAAATAGAAGCATGTATCACTGATCCCCTGACTTGACCCTCGTGCCCAGTCTGAGCGATAGAGGAAAGAGAGTGAGAGAAGTATTTGCTGCTGGTGGGGAACCCTTAAGCTGAGTCTAAATCAGGGCCAGATGCTAGTTTTTGGCTACTTTAATAAACCAAAGTCTGGGTCAGCTGCACTTCCAAGTAGGACACTGCATGGAGACTCTGGGCCCTGATATCCAGCTGATCCAGAAGCATGTTTTACGTAAGGAGCCAAAATAGGCATATGAATCAGCTGGACTTTAAAAAAATCCATAGAACAGCCATAATGTGTGGTCTTCAGTGTAATCTCAATAAATGGCATTCAGGTTGGGTAAAATGCCTCAGGGGCAGTTTGGTGCTCACCAAATTCAGCAGCCACTTACTTTGCGTAGGTGGACCACAGTATAATCCAGCTACTCTATGTGCATAACGCAAATTAAAAATAAACAGTGCAGACTGAAATTTTTAAGTAAACTTCTTTCATGTTTTTCCAAAGCTGACACATGAACAAACAGTATACAGAATTTAGGTATCAGAGACTGAACAAGCTATAAGTTTTAAATTCTCTGGAATTTTTTTTGAGTTTTGTTAACTAATGTTTTAGTGATGGAAAAAGATCCTAAGTAGTAAAAGAATAAGGCCGATAAGTCTGGGGCATTTATCTTTAGGGAGTGCTAAAGTGCTGGAACTGCCAAAAATCAAATGGACCCCTCTTATGTAAGCCGTCGCTTTCAGAACATCCTAAAATATTTCAAAGCATCCCTTGTTTTCAGTTTGGTCTTAGTTCAAAGGTGAACTTTAGGCAGGGAGAGGCTGACTAAGCATATTTCAGTTATTTGTAAGAAACATGACACTGGAAAATAGTATGTTTCCTCCCAGACTCTAACTATAAAAAGAAGCTTTTATGGAACCCAACAAATTCATAAGTAGCTGATAACCAAATACAGAGGTTTTTGAAATGATTGATTCTTTCAAAAGATCAGTGTCATGGCTAAACAGAAATCATCGAATCTTTATTATGAGTCATTTTTTTGTACCCTCAAACAAATAAAAGAGTTCACGTAAAATACTTCCAAAAATTGGAACGGGGAAGTTGTTAATATTAGAATGGGGAAGAGAACAAATGAAAGGTTAATATTTTGCATACATGTCCCTATTTTTGCTACAATGTCACTGCCAGAGAAATTTCTGTGTGAGTGTGTGTGTGTGTGTGTGTGCGCGTGTGAGAAACGATGCTGAGATAGGTGATTACAGAGGCTAGAGGGCTTGTTCAGGTCCACCACTTGACTCCTTTCTCCTCACTCCCTCATATCCTACTGGCCAGGAAGTCCTGCAACCCCATCTCTTCAGTATTTCTCTAAAGATCACTCTCTCTTCATTTTCCCTACCGTTGTCTTAATTCAGAACCTTCCTCATCTCTGGTCTGGATATTCCTAGAATTCAGAATGGCATTCAAACTGGGCATGACATAAAAAGACCTCTTCCTCAGGCTGACATCTCATTACTCTGTTCTCTATAGTTAAGTACTTAAGGTTACTCCAAAATATCATGTTACTTCAGACTTTTGAATTTTCTGTGCATACTGTTCCATCTACTTAAAATCTCTTCCTTACCTTCTAACTCTACTTATTCTTCAAAACTCAGCACAAAGATCCCCTCCCCCACGATGTCTTCTGTGGTGGCTTTGTTGTAGTGGCCTGAGTGATTTCCTATTTCTCCCTTCCTAAGTGAACCCCAGTATAGTTTGGGTGTTTATCCACACCCTTGCGCCTCAGGGAGGCTGACCACAGCTCTAGTCTAAGACAATTAGAGCAATCCCACTCTTTTGACTAGAAAGGACCCAGGAATGGCATATAACTCAGCCTTAGCCAGTGAGATGGGAGAGGTCTGCTGAGGACTTCTGGGAAAGCCATGGGAGGTTACTTCTGTTTCTCCAAATGGAGAAGAGTGTGGCCCCGACTGCTACTGGTAGCTGGCCAACAGCCATCTCAGGGACCAGCCAGGAGTAAAGCTCAGCCCACCTGTGGATGTCAGGTCATGTGCAACAATATATTTCCTTACGGTTACGTCCAATTTGATTCAAATTTTCTACTACTTGAAGCTAAAAATATCCTAATTTTGGGGAGTTGGGAGATAAGTTGCCTAGTGTTCCTTGCCTTCAAAGGTTCCAATGAGATATAGAAGCTCAAATTATATATTTTTAATAAGAAAAAATCTAGCTCTCCTGCATGATTGAGTTCTGCCTGGGTAGTGGATAATAGAGAGTACAGACTTTGAGCCACCTGCCAATTGCCAGCACCACTGACCACACCAAAGTGGGGAGCCCTCAGAGTGGCAGGAGGTGTGACCTTGAGCAAGCAACTCCCTTCATGCACAAAGCAGGCCATGACCGCGTGGGTCAAAAGAAGACCCCTGTCAACCCCTCTGAATCTCTTGACTCCTATGTTAGAAAAGAGCTTACACTAATGTACAGTTAAGGTGGCAAAGCAACATAATCACAGTGACCAGAGCCCTACAGCAGCTCTCTCCAATGCAAGGATCACGTTGTTAAAGCCCACCCTGGCTGAGAACAAGGCGGCCACTGACACTGCTTTGGCCTGCCCCACAGGGCCCTTCCAACAGAAGGCTGGGAGCAGGATGGGTGCCACCATGTCTGCCCAGCCTGTCTGAAATGCTGGTGAGCTATGATGGTGGCTTTCTACTCAGACCTTCACTCTTAGCATGCTTTTTCTCACCTTGTTCATAGGTTTTTCTTTCAGTATGAGTATACAGGCAATTAAAACAGCAACAACTATTATTTACTGAATGTCTACCATGTGCTAGGCACCATATTAGTACCTTTATATACGTCACCAGATTTAATTTTTCACAATAATCCTACTCGCATGGCTTATTATCCTCAAAGTCCACAAATGCTTAAGTGGCAGAGCTGGGGTTTAAATGCAAGTTTGTCTCTAAATCTTATATTTTCCCAAGTGTGGTATATTGTCTAAATAAAAAGAAACAAACAAGCAAAAAACCCCTACAAGTAGAATGAATTTTTCTCAAGTGAAAAGACTAAGGTGAATCCTTGCTGAATGCTGAATGGGTTATATGTACTTGAGCCATATGTTGAACGTTCCACTTTGGTATTTAAAAATAGTTAATATTATAGCCAACCTACCTCAAACAGTTTTCACCTATTTCAGGATTAAACTTAAAATTCTTGCCATAGCATATTTTTTGCATTTAACTTGAATTTTGAAACTTAAAAATGCTTGGGGGGCCGGCCCCGTGGCTGAGTTCGCGTGCTCCACTTCGGCGGCCCAGGGTTTCGCTGGTTTGGATCCTGGGCGTGGACATGGCACCGCTCGTCAGGCCATGCTGAGGTGGCGTCCCACGTGCCACAACTAGAAGGACCCCCAACTAAGGTATACAACTATGTACTGGGGGGATTTGGGGAGAAAAAGAAGGAAAAAAAAAAAAAAGACTGGCAACAGTTGTTAGCTCAGGTGCCAATCTTTGAAAAAAAAAAAAAAAGAATGCTCAGGGAAGCTTTAAAAAAAAAAATGCTTAGCATATTTTTTACATTTAGTTTGAATTTTCCTAAAATCACTGACAGTCTTCGTTTTATCAGAGAAAAATCTTTCAAAACTTTGTACCAAGAACCATAACAAGCTACACCTTTATTTCTGGAGGGATCTAAAAAATTTCTGCTTTTAGCAGTGTCTTTTTTTGTTGTTTAAAATATTTTGGTTGGCAATTATGGCAAAGGTAATGAATATGGAAGCTGCTTGTACTCTATCTAGCAACTTTTAGTAGCATTACCACATGAAAGTACATTTCAAAATAACTTTTGGCCCAAGTCCAAATACAGTTTTTTATAAATAGGTTAACTTCTCTTTCAGACAACTTCATTTAAGTAGGAGAAATTAATAACATGGAATTGCATTTGTAATCTTAAGGTAACATTTCTTAATGTGAATGGATAATGACTAAGTGACTCTCTCTAACCAAAATGGGAAGTTAGCATCAGAAGAAATCTTTAGGTTTCAGTGTACTACTCAGTAAATGCTGCTAAAGCTCAAGGCATTTAAATCACGTATTCTTAATATTTTGCTCACGATCAAACTGAGCAAATGTGATTCTGATTACCGAGGAAACGTAGAAACATTTGAAATAATGGCAAGACAAGTTGTTTTCACATCACACAGCATTTTACATCTGAGACTCAGGTAATTTGTCAATATCATCTGACTCTCTCAAGGTTTCATATTCATAGCTTATTATCCCATATCAAGATTATATTTAGGCTTTTAGTGGAAGAAAAGTATATCTAGATTCTCTCTGCTACATTTATCAATGATGAACATATATACATAGACGTACATACATAACACATACACATATAAACATAGCTCTCATAGAAAATGCACATAGATTATAGCAGAATAATATGCTGGTCTGTAATTTTGTTTATTAACTAGCCACTTCATTGCTTATAAATATTAAATGAACATCTAACATAACTGAGACCTTCTCAGATGGCTCTTTATTACTGCAGTCTCTTCACAGGGCACTCTTCTAAGTCCTCACAGCAATATTCATGCATGATGACACAGCGGGGCAGGTTTGAACCCCAGGCCTGGGAAAGCCACTCACCCTTGATAACAGGAAGTGGGGAGTTGAAGGAGGGGGCTAGACAGCATGACTTTTCTTTTTTTGTTTTGTTTTCTGAGGAAGATTAAGCCCTAAACTAACATCTGTTGCCAATCCTCCTCATTTTCCTTGAGGAAGATTAGCCTTGAGCTAACATCTGTGCCAATCTGCTTCTATTTTGTATGTGGGATGCCTCCACAGCATGGCTGATGAGTGGTGTACGTCTGTGCCCGGGATCGAAACCCACGAACCTGGGCCACCAAAGCAGAGTGCACTGAACTTAACCACTAGGCCACAGGGCTAGCTCTGACACTATGACTTCTAATGTCTTTTTATCTCTCACATTCTCAAAACCACTAAAAAGAAACAAAACTACCTCAACACTGGGTTAATGTGAACCATAGTTTATAAAAAAAATAATGAATAAGTTTCTCTCCATAGAAAGTAGGAAAGATGAGAAAACTATGAGTCTGCAAGGAATGAAGAAACAGAGTGAAAGGAGGAACACACAGAGAGAAGGATATTCTCTATATCTTTTGAATCCTGGATTACAAACCTCTATTTCCTCCACTAAACTGTTACAATTGTAACCTGTATCCTGGAAAACTAGGGCTGGGCAAGGCGGAGCTCGGGGTGAAGAGAGTAAGTGAAAGTCAGAGATGTGTCCAGAAGCAAGATCACATTTCCTGAGGAGCAAAGCCCCAACAGAGCATCTGAGCAGATATTTTTTCAGATTTAGAACCTTTACAACCCATATCATTTACAACATAGCAAATTTACCGGTTTGGACTCTACTGACCCAAGAAGGCAAAAACTGTGGCAAAACAAATGATTATAGTGGAAAAGACTCTAGGGGAAAAAAAGCAGCTGACCCGTCAGATGCATTTAATAAGCATTATTGTGTACCTTTTATTGGAGAGAGAGTAAATGTTTCTGAAGAAATCTAGACGATGGCAAGAAAGATGATGGGGGCAGCAATGAAATTTCCATTCTTGGCACTGTTCAAAAGATCAAAATAGCAGGAACCTATTCAATCTGTCTCAGGTTTTTAAATACTGCTACTGCAAGTAACTTTTGCATCTAAATCAGCATCCCTAGTTCTCTTTCACATTTCCTGAGCCACTAAATCTCTCCACACTAACACTAACCACACTTCAACTTCAGCATATGCAATATGGAACTCAGCTTCTTTTCTGTTGGACATGTGTCAACCCATTTGTTTCCTATCCCTATTAATGCACCACATGCCCCCTGTTAGGAGGGCTTAAAACCCTGGAGTTATCCTTGATTCATTCTTCTACTTTATCCTGATTTTAACCAGTTTGTAAATTTTACAGTTTCTGCCTAGGCAACATCTCTGTCAACCAGGGCAGATTCTGATTTGTGCTAGCCTGAGCATTCTGGTAGACCACGACAGACATGGTCCATGACTTGAGAGTTTACAGTCTAAGGAGAAGATAAGCACTGTAGGAGGAGGAAGGAGTGTGAGATTTATGGAAGGAAGTCTAAGATACTATGGGAGTGTATAGCAAGGGCATTAAGCCAAGCCTTGAGAATTGGGGAAGACTCTCTGAGGAAGTGACATTGAAACTGAGACGTGAAGGATGTGATGTGAAAGGCAGTGGGTGGTCCAGGTACTGCTATTAGTTTAATCCTCCTGAAATCTGCCTCAAATCATCTCAATTTCCAATCTTCATGCCTCCCCACTACCTATAGAGCGGAGACTTCTTAGCTTTGCATTTAAATTCTCCTTGATCAGGCACCAATTTATCTTTCCATCTTCATCATCTACTGCTTCCCTCAAGTATGCAATGCTCCAAATAGAGCATTCCATCATATATTCCCTGGTCACAGTCCTCCTTTCCAGCCTCTATACCTTTGCTCATCTGTTTCTGCCACCCAGAATCCCAAGTTCCTATGTATCTTTCAACGCCCAACTCAAACGGCACCTTCCCTATAAAATATCCATGGATCCCTGCCCCTCTCACCCAACTCAATTCCTCACTGCCCTTGAAGCAGAAGCACTTGATCTGTACTCGGAACTCCCATCAGAACCCTTTCTTGACATTTACTACTCTCTGCCTTGGGTCGCTTATGTAATTTGATTTAACAAAGCATTTTCTTTTCTGAGTGCCAACCACGTACCTAGCACGGTGTTGTAAGAAAATGTTTGGAGGAAAGTTGGTGAATTCTGTTTTGGACACTCTGTGCTTGAGATAGCCTTTGAGACACCGGGCTATGAATGTCTACAGGGCAGGCTGTACAGGGCTGGGTACAAGAGGAGGTCTAAACTAGAGACAAAAATTTGGAACTAGAGTGCACATGGCTGTTGAAAACCTGGGAGTGGTGGAATCACCCAGGGACGATGCGTAAAGTATAGTGAAGAGGGCTGGCAGGTGGGAATGGGTGTGTGTACATTTTCTCTTCTATTAGAGCACAGTTTTTCAGCAGTGACATTACTGACATTTTGAGTTGGAAGTTCTTTGCTGTGGGGCTGTCCTGTGCACTAGGGGATGTGTAGCAGCATCCCTGTTCTCTACCCACTAGATGCTACTAGTACTGTTCCCCAGTAATAACAATCAAAACTGTCTCCAGACATTGCTGAATGTCCCCAGGGGGGCACAATCACCACTGGTTGAGAACTACTGGCCTAGATCTGTAAGTATTTCTAAGTATGTTTCTTCCTTCCCGTGATTTAGTCACTCATTGATTAGATTAATTGTTAAGCAGGGGGCTGGCCCCGTGGCAGAGTGGTTGAGTTCTCGCGCTCCGCTGCAGGCGGCCCAGTGTTTCGTTGGTTCGAATCCTGGGCGCAGACATGGCACTGCTCATCAAGCCACGATGAGGTGGCATCCCACATGCCACAACTAGAAGGACCCACAACGAAGAATATACAACTACGTACTGGGGGGCTTTGGGGAGAAAAAGGAAAAAGATTAAATCTTAAAAAAAAAATTAATTGTTAAGCAAAGACTTACTAAGCATCTATCATGTATAAGGCACTTGTACTGGCACTTAAGGTGCTACATGCTTAATACATATGTAGTAAACAGAGTCATGCAGCACTTAACGACAGGGATGCGTTCTTAGAAATGCGTTGGTGGGTGATTTCATCATTGTGCAGACATCTTAGAGTGTACTGAAGGGGAACAAAATTTGCCGGCCCAAAATGTATTTCTTTTACATGAGGATTATTTTAGGCTGATTATTATTATTTCTTTTTTTGCTGAGGACGATTTGCCCTGAGCTAACATCCGTGCCAATCTTCCTCTATCTTTTAGTATGTGGGCCGCCAGCACAGCATGGCTGCTTAAGAGAGCCGTGTAGGTCGGTGCCCAGGAATGAAACCTGTGCCGCCAAAGTGGAACATGCTGAACTTAACTACTAGGGCACCAGGGCTAGCCCTGGGCTGATTATTTTTAAGAAAAAAAGACTCAGAAAGCTACCTCTCCTTTAACTGCCTAAAAGAATTCTGATTAAAAAAACGACATCTCAGGAAGTGAGCCATCACCTTAGCACAACACAAACTAGCTGGTAGACAGGGAGGAACCTAGAAAAGCCTGTTTGTTGGCTCCCCTCTGTGTCTCCTGTTTCTTGTGGCCAAACACTTGTTTTCCAACCGTTTGCTCCTCTTCACCTGCCTGAGAATTGCCTTCCTTCCCCTAAGTCCCTGACTCTCCCCACGCGCAACATCTTCTTTTGTCTTTAGCTGATGATGGTATTTAAGATGAAGGCTTTAGTCATTTTGGTCAATTATTTGGTTTCCTGGGTTTCTCCCATATATGCATGTTTTTAAACTATTGTTTGTTTTTCTCCTGTTAATCTGTCTCACGTCAATTTAATTTTTAGACCAGTCAGAAGAACCTAGAAGGTAGAGGAAAATTTCTTCCTTCCCTATAGCACTTACACAAACACAGATGGTATAGCCTACGACACACCTAGACTATATGGTAGTACTCTTACGGGACCTCCATCATATATGTGGTCTGCTGTTGACTGAAAAGTCATTATGTGGTGCATGACTACAAATGAAAAAAAGGCTACATGTCAGGAAAAAAATCTGGAAATGGGTGTTCATAAAGGAATATGACCACTAGAAGCATGTAAATCAAACGGTTTCATATTTATGCATCCGCAGGCCACATGTGCTAACGAATAAACAATAGAGGGGAATAGGAATATAGTTACTTGATGTATATGTTGATCTTTCTTAAAGCAGATGACATAGGGTAAAGAAGCAAATAACACTATTTCTTTTACCCTCCAGAAACAGAAAAGCTTGCTGACTTAATAAGCACAAAAACATGATGTCTTATTTGTGAATAACCAGTGAATATCTGGTAAATGTTCTCAGGGTATATGGAGTAAGATAATTTTATCCTTGCAAAAACAAACCTTAGAATTACTGCTGCTGTAGCTTTTCCTGAATTTGACTTTCTTACATCTTTATTATAACTTCCTTATTCCTTTTTTTTTAAAGATTGGCACCTGCGCTAACACCTGTTGCCAATCTTCTTTTTTCTTCTTCTCCACAAAGCCCCCCAGTACATAGTTGTATATTCTAGTTGTGAGTGCCTCTGGTTGTGCTGTATGGGACGTCACTTCAACATGACCTGATGAGTGGTGCCACGTCCATGCCCAGGATCCGAACTGGCGAAACACTGGGCCAACAAAGCAGAGCACGCAAACTTAGCCACTTGGCCATGGGGCCGACCCCCTAACTTCCTTATTCTAAAAAGAGTATACCGTAAGAATTACTCTATTATGATCACAAAATCAGCAGTTCACATTGAAGCTCTTTGGCATATTACATAAAACAGCAACATCAGTGGTATTATTATGACATGGTTTTGCAATCCCTTCTAACAAAGAACTTTTCAAAAGCCTTTTCGTGGAGCCAGAATTGCTCAGAAAACGTGGGTGTTCTTTGCAAAGTATGAAGTTCATTTTTCACAATAAGGAAGTTAGGTCTGAAAGAGGTTTTGTACCTGTAGACATTTGCTGCATGTAAAATAGTATTTGTTTCTCTGTAAATGATCCTTATGTATTTCAATGTAGAATATCAGAGGCATCCTATTTCTCCTGGTGCATTTTTCTCTTAATTCTCCTCATTTATACACATGCAGCCTCATGGGCCTTGTGATCCAAATAAAGTACCTCCAAATAAAGGCATGAACTGGCAGCAAACGGATGGCAAACTTTTGAACAGTTTCTTTCTTGTGCCAAGCTGCTATCGGTTGTAAATACATTCCCAGACTGTGTTAAAAATGGGGCCCTCTTCGGTTCAGCTTCAGTTTCTATTACCCAAGTTCTGTTCATTAGAAACTCAGTACCCTGGACCTAAGTGTCAAAATACGTGTTGTAGTAAGGCTCTTCAGCATGCACACAGTAAAACTTCTATCCAGGCCTCTGAATAACACTTTTAATCTTTGTCAGTTTTCAATTAATTTACAATGCTGGCTTATTTATCAGAACTGGAATTGGGCCAGGCCCTCAGTGTATTTGATGAGTCTTACAACAACCCTGAATGCACCTGTTAATTTTGCCTCTGGGTAAACAGTTGAAAACTCAGCTATTTCCTCAAATTGGGTGGAAACAAAGAAACATGAGATTAAAAAAAATGTCTAGATTAGGGAATAGGAGATGCATTAATTTAAAAAGGGAACAGGGTCAAACTAGGGGCTAGAAGGCTAATAAGCACAGAGCACACAGCGAGAAAGCTCCCAGCAGGGTAAGAGTTCACTTAATTTATCCAGGCGATCTATTCCAGACGCAGTCAATGATACATTATTGGATCCAGACCTGCAACTGCTTCCTAAGACCAACCTCACTTAAGTGTCATTGCCCTCTCTTTTAGAAATATTGCTATTACCCAAACCTGTTCACAGGGAGGGCTTTACTCAGCTGGCAACCCACTAACTTTTGTTCTTTATGATGCTCCCTCTAATTCCCCTCTCTGCCGTGGGAATTAGGCATAACAACCACCATGCAAACCGCAGAACACCCAAGTTGATCCTACTCTACGAAATTTTTAGTACTTTATTACACAGAGAGCCAATCCCAGGGATAACAGACTATAAACAACAGCAAATGCTCTATCAAGCAGGCTGTACAAGGTTAAGGACTTAGAGAGATTTACTGGAGGGGTTGTGGAAGGGGATATTCCATCAATCAAATCCTTTCTTACACATTAGATTGAAAAAAAGAGAGAATAATGAAACATAAGACAGCCTAGTTAAGATACTCAGAACACACGTTTGTCCCAAACAATGAGGGGAAAGGCTGAGTGACTAGCTATAATTAAGGTAGCCTTCTAACCTTTTAATTATTATTAAGACAGAGAATTATAAGACTGAAAAAATATATATTTTATCGAAACAGGAAATACGTTTTAGGTGTTTGCTGATGTCATTTAAACATTTAAATATTTAAATACATTTAGTGAACAATAATATAATACTATACTCATATTAAAGGGGTTTACCGGAAATAATATACTTTATTAAAGTCAGGAGCTTCAGGGCAGGAATTCAATCTTGCCTGTGCTGCTAATTGTTTGAAAACACACACATCGTACAGCAGCCCCCACATGGAATGCAGGACACAGGCATTGCATCAGGGAACATGTCTGTGGGGCTACAAATGCAGGCCATCAGAAGGCAGTGATCACTGATGCTAAAGTGCTGGGGAGCTTTCCCTGACCCTGGTGCTTACCACTAAACACCATATTTTTAAAAAAACAATAATTAAAAAAAGAAAAGCTGTAATTGAGAACTATCCACAGAACATGAAATGCTTTTAATGACAATCTGAGGTGACTGTGTTCTGTCATTTCTGTAACATATGGACCTCCCTCTCCCAAGTGCCTCTTCTGTTTCTTATTGAGAACAAGCACCTTTTATTTGGGGAGATTAACACTTTCAAATGGGAAAAAAACAGTAGGCTCCTCAGCAGACACCGCAGAGCACGTGCCCACACGCGTGTTCGATCATCACCTGTGCTGTTTCTGTAACAGATCATAGCACTGTCTCCTGCCCTTATCAACAGCAGACAAGAAAGGGGCAGTGAAGCTCCACTGACACTAAATCATGCAAACCCTCTGAAAGGAGTGAGAGGGAGACATGGAATGCACGTTTCTAGACAGCACATATATTCTCTTCTGCGTATGTTCTGCAATACGTCTCTTCCAAAACTGTCACTCCAAACACCACAGTTTTGGAGGCAACTGGAATTTAAAGACATGTGTTAAAGTAGCAGCAGCTGATAAAAACTCAGTGGGGCATTCTGCACTCCCTCAAGTGGTCACAAATGCCCTGGAATGAAGGTATGGACACAAATGTGTAATATGTGTGCCAAGAACTTAAAATCAAACAATAAATTAAATTAATAGTGCTTCCTTTTGGTCAAAATCTTTCAAGTACATTTTCTATAATAATAAAAGGTTTTTTGCTTAATAAGTAAACTCAAAAATGGGAGTCAAGGGGGCCGGCCCCCTGGCCGAGTGGTTAAGTTCGCGCGCTCCGCCGCGGCGGCCTAGGATTTGGCCGGTTCCTAATCCTGGGCTCGGACATGGCACCGCTCATCAGGCCATGCTGAGGTGGCTTCCCACATGCCACAACTAGAGGGACCCACAGCTAAGAATATACAACTATGTACTGGGGGGCTGTGGGGAGAAAAAAGGAAAAAATAAAATCTTTAAAAAAAAATGGAAGTCAAGACACAGAAGGAAAAACTTTAGTGGCTTTTCTATTCTAGACTCAGTGACACATTTTCCACCCTGTGCTCTACAGCAAAGCAGTTTAAAAGCAATATTTCACTATTTATTTTCCAAAAGCTTTTCCCTTCATCAAAAGATGTTTTTCCTCATAATTCATGCTTTGATAATTTTGCATTTTATCTTTCTCATTCTAACTTTTTTCTCCTGACTCCCATTATTAACTACCCTCAACTATTTTTTTCTGTTCCTGGGGATGGTGGAAGGATGGCAGGAAGTGAGCATCAACTTTGAAGTCTGTTTATCACTTAGAGAACGTTCTCATTTCTGTCCTTGTTGAGAGGAGGGGAAATGCGGATGGGCACTGCTAGAGTTCCTTCCATTACTTTCCTTTCCTCCTCACCAAGTACACACGGGGAACTTCTGAAAAGTATCTGAGATGTGCAATATTGCCAACACCAAGCACAGAAGCATACTAAAAGGTTGCCTCAAGATTGCATGAGGAGAGAACAGGGCAATGTGTGTGTGCACGTATTTGCAGCGCAACAAAAAACATTATTTCAAGCTGTTTATGTCTGCTATATTTAGAGCTATAGAGCCTACTAGGAAATTAAAATATTAACTCAGTCTACAGTGAAATGATGAGTTTACCAAAGAGACCGCTCACAATTGGTCACCCATTTTAGCAGTTAAGATAGTCTAGAAGATGTAACCAGAAGACATTATCATCAGTCTGAGTTCCCATGGGTGGTGAAACATACAACTCCTATGTGGATCAAACCTAGTTATTCATTTTAGAAAATCCCCTGAGTTGAATGAATGAGTCATGCATGTAAGGTGTATTTTTTATTTTAACTTATTTCCCTTACTCTGATATCAGTGCCAAATCCTTCCCCTGCTCAGTCCTTTAGCACCATTCAGAGGCAGACAATGCCACCACTGTTTTCAGAACACAGACACGGTCAAGAGTGGAATAATATAATGATGCCATTTGAAGTAGGGCAACTAAGGTTGTGTCAGCATTTCCATTATAAAAATCTCCTTTCAAGGATTAATATCTCAGTTGTAAAAATTCACACCCAGGTAAAATTTGGTAGCAGAAATGATTTCATTCTGTAAAACTGGAAAATATGCTTGTTTAAAAAGTCCTATTTTTAATGTCCATCAATTTCTCATATACAGATATGTGACAAGAGAACTTAGAGAAAGATGAATATGTGTCTGTGTGTGTGGATGAGGCCACTGCATTGAGGTGCACCTTGGTGGCTTTATTTTATTGAAATCAAGGGCAAAAATATCATGTACCAAATTGGCATTTCAGTTGTTAAAATTCAGATTTTGTTGTTGTAAAAACCAATATCAAAACTTCCAACATCTTCTGCTAATACCACCCTCTAGCTCCATCTAACCCCATCCATCCTGATAGAACAGTGGTTCCCATTTGGGGGAGATTTTGTCCCTCAAAGGACATTTGGCAATATCTGGAGACATTTACGGTTGTCACAACTGGGGTTGAGTGTGTGCTACTAGAGAGCAGAAGCCAAGAATACTGCTAAACATAACAGATTGAATTATATGGTCCAAAATGTCAATAGTGGTGAGGTTGAGAAACTCCACTCTGGAAGTTATTCCCGAAGACTCCATTGCAGTGCTATCCTCGTTCAGTATATGAGTACATTAGGTAGAAAGTTGTCCACAGCTTGGTTTCCCTGTTCTCAGGAAACTGGAGATCTAGCAGGGAAGCAAGCCTCATTCACAAATAACCTTATCCCTAATGTCCTGAAATGTTCATTTGTGTGTGTTCTTTTTAAGTTTACAGGCGAGGAGACACTTCAAAATCTCATATTAATTATGCTAGACTATTTCCTTTATTATCATACTTTCTTGCTAAGGGATGAGTTTTTCTAAAGCAGAGATAGTTAGAAAAAAGAAGTGGCCCTGTGCTAGGAACTGAGGCTTACTTTTCATGTTTTCATTAAAGAGAGGAGAAAGTACTGTTGGATCAGAGTGTCTAGCTGTTGGAAAAAACCAAAAGTGTCTAGTTTATAGTAGCTACTCACTTGGCATTTAAAAACCCTCATTCACTTGGTTTATCTATGACAAGTACATAGCTAACTCTCATATTTTATCTATTAATCAATTAATCTATCTCCCCACTCTGTATCAGGAAAGATATTAGGGGACTCTATGTGCCTTTATGACATACTGTGGGAATTGTGCAAGGAAAGCATAGACCAAATATGTTCAAAGCAAACTCCCAATTCCATTTTTAGCCATTCGTATCAATATCTTCTCTAGTTGCCATCCATTTGCTAAAACTATCAATCAAGAAAGATATTTTGGTAAATCAAATTTCAACTCCTTTTCTTTCTCCTTTCTACCATTGAGGGGAAGGCATACTTATTAAAGACAGAGTGAAAAAGCAAGAAGCTGGAGGCTGAGAAGATTTAGCAGTTAACACTAAACAGAATAGAATTCAATTTTAGAATAGAGACAGGCCATTGTAGAATCTAGAATTCACAAGTTCAGAGATGGTTGATACCACTCCCCAAAATGCCCCTGTCAGGACAGTGTATCACTACCTGTTATCTTTATAAGTTGTCACGAGGGAGTAGCAAATGATGTCAAATATCAGAGGAAAAAGAACTGCAGGATAATATGTTAAGCAAAATATTCACTGGACTAAGCAATAAAAATATTACTTTTCTTAACCAAAATATGGTGTGATAGCAGGAGGCCAACTAGCAGACTGACAGGGAAATAATATTTCTCAGGAAAAAATACATACAAATTCACCCTTCTAGAATTTGAAACATTTAAAATGGAATTTAAATTTATCTTTAAATTTTAGGCATTGTACCATATATTCTTCTCCTTTCTCTCTACTCCTACTACCGTTCCTACTACCCTAACACATGCACTCCTGCACGTGTGTGTGCATGTGTATGCGGACATGATGGGGAGATTCTGGTGTTGTGAGCTTGGATTTATAAACATTCACACACACTATATGTGTTTGTGGACCCAATCTCTCAGTTGTTGCTGGTGATAGTGATAATGATAGTGTATGTGTGTTTAAAATACCCTAACTATTCTCATCTCCTGATTCTGGTGAATAAAGTTGCTGAAAATGAAATTGTCTTTATAATTTACCTAGGCCTGCTGCCATGTCACAGAAAACTGCACTCTAACCTACTTGCTAGAGCTTACCTCTATCTATTCCTACGTACAACTCAGCATCTACACTCTCTCCCTCTACTTCCGTAAATCAGAAAACTCCTCCCGGCCCTAAAAACATTATTAGCTACCATACGAAACGCCAAACTTTGCCACCGATGTAGACATTAGCTCTTCAAATGGCTAAGAGCTAACCTATTTGCACGATTTGCATTTTAATAGTCTGCAGCTGCAGCATACTCCACTTACTTTATGATGGGGATGCCCCAGCTTTGCTTAAGACACACTACACTGGCATGCAGCCCAGAGCATGACAGCTGTAGTTCATTTGGACAAAATGCAACAGAGCACAGCCTCTTAATTGCAACAGGGTTCAACATGTAGGGGGCTCCACCCTGGACCCAAGAGCTAGCTTGAAAGAGCTTAACTTAGAAGAGCTCCTTATTAGGCTGCGTAGTTTTGATATTCCTTCCTATATGTCTCACCCTTTCAACCAACCACTTCAAGGACGTGGACAGACTCATTTCCTTATGTCTACTTGGAGGTGAGGGACATCAATTCTCACATGTAATGGAGAGTTACAACAAAAATATTAAAAACTATTCATAAGTTTTTAATCAAATTCATAGTCTAAGAAATTAAACAAATGAAATCAGTGCCAGAATGCATACAGTTGTACCACACGCTAATGAATTTCTGACTCTCTCAAGAATTCACTGGGCTTTCTAGAGGCAATGAATGCACCATGTACACACACAGCAGCACCAGTGCTCAGCATTCGAATCTATCCTCTTGAGACATGCCTGAGGCTTTTGCCTTAGAAAATACTGACTTCTTCACCAAGTTATAAAGTATGAAAAGGATCAGGTCTTAGAAATGGTATGGAGGAAAACATACATACGACATTCATTGTAGTGAATGTAACTGGGCCTTGCTGTTTCCATATTTCAAGAAATCACCTGACAGTCCTATATGCTGAGTCTAGTTCCAGCCATCATAATGGGAAGCACAGGATTACCTGAGCAACAGTTTCTAATGCTCATGAACAATAAAGAAGGCCTGGGGACACACGGAGACAGCAGACCCTGCGACATGCTTATGATGGATCTGGGCTGAGGAGGGATGTCTGTTCCAGTATGATCAGCTCTTTACACTTTGGAAATTACGGTTTGGCTCTGGCTAATAGTTGGTTGATTTAGGGTCACAGTAGGGGCTAATTTGGAAAGTGTTCCTCAACTTGTTTTTATCAAGAATTCTTGATAAAACCCTCTTAAGGTTGAATGTGTTGGCTTCCTGTTTTGGAGTCTGAGAACTACCAAGCAGAGTGCAAATGTCCCAAAGTCTCGAGAAAATGGATGTCTCTACCTTTTTGCATTACCAGGAATATAATAAAATATATTTATATTATTCATTATATTTTACAGCAGGACTGAGCTGAGGTTCACATGCAGACTTCTTGGTTTTGTTTATTAATTAAGTCATAAATATGGCTGCAACCATTTTGACAGTCTAGAAGTTGCTGCTGTTAGGAATTGTATTTCTGTCATTACAAGCAAAGGACACTGAGGCAGCTATCTATAATCATCATCTTAGAAAATTCACCAGACCAATTTTAAGAAACTACTGCCACATCCACCATAAGCTTCTGTTGTATTTACGACCATATGACACACTATATAATAATGAAGTGTGTATATTTCTGAAGATGTATGCCACATTACGTAAGAGTAAAGTTATAGAGCTGAGAGTTGGGAGTCTTATATCTAATTAGCCTGTGACTCCAAGTATCTGAGCACGTTGAATAACACATACAAAAACAGACAAAAAGGAGCCATAATGTAAAATCTTCAAACAATAATGAAATCTAGAGAAAAGTCCTTAGATGTTACCCCTCATTTCTTGCAAAGTAAGCTCATATTTAAGTTCAGATGGGTTGGGTTAACAATCACTATTTTTACTGTTAAAATGCCCCAGGGAAGTTATAAACGCACCAAATATGCTGTTAACCTTCCTTTATATTGTGTGCAGCTGTATGGCTTCGTACCAGGGACCAAATCTCCTAACTGGGCCAGCAACGTGAAAGAGGCTTTTTTCCAAAACCTTTCAATAACAATGCTTTGCTTGTCACTAGATTTCCATTTCGTTTTTTTCTACTACTTCACAGTAGTATTTGGTTTAGATTTTACTTATTCCAAATACTTTCTTTGATTGTCATTTTCACTGAAGAGTGCATTATATATTATTGAAAAGGGATTAAAAACAGGTAAAGAAACATAATGAACAGAGATAAGAGTAAATTCAAATGTTTATTTCGACACCCAGAGTCAGTGCTTTCTTAACTCTCACAATCAATCTCACTGACAAGTTTAAAGAGACATTTTTAACATTTCTGTAGACTTTCCTGGAAATTATTAATATGAAGGATTATCAATTGATCTTAGGAGAATTCAACAAAGATGATGATTTTTATTCTTTTTTTCTCACTGTCTACATGGGAGGTTAAAATCTATTCAACTTTTTAAAAGAGAATTTTAATGGTTTTTAGATCATTTACAAGCGTTGGCAGGCTACATTAAAGGAGAAAATGTCAGCCATATTTCAGTGCATTTTTCTTTTCTTCTTTTTACATAAGACTAAGATGAAACCAGAAGCACTGTGGTCAAATTCTCAGGTCTGAGGAGACACATTCTGCCTACTGGTTTATACCTTATGAACTCTGCACTGAGACTTGTATAAAAATGGTGATTCAATCTAGGCCCTGGCAGTGATTAACTCACTAGCATATTATCACATGATTTTTTTTGACATCCAGACACAAAAAAGTTCAAGAGTAGATATTGATACCTCATCAGAAAACAGAAACCCAACTAGAAGCCCTTGTGCTATTTCAGCTCTGCTGATGGAAATGCTTCCTTCAAATGCCCCTGCTTGCAGAAAGGCCATCTACAAACTATTCACAAAAATGGTCTCATGACAGAGAACAAATAAAACAAAAACTTTTGGGGCTGGGCCAGTGGCATAGCGGTTAATTTCAGCACTCCACTTTGGTGGCCAGGGGTTCACCGGTTTGGATCCCAGGTGTGGACCTACTCACCGCTTGTGAAGCCATGGTGTGGCAGGTGTCCTAGATACAAAGTAGAGGAAGATGGGTATGGATGTTAGCGCAGGACGAGTCTTCCTCAGTAAAACGAGGGGGATTGGCGGCAGCTGTTAGCTCAGGGCTAATATTCCTCAAAAAAAAAGGACTCTCTCAAGCAGAAGGTCAAATTAGGTTAGGTTGTAGTATGTTGGATGAAAAAAATTAACACAACAAATTAATTCAATCTGGTATAAAATTGTAAAATTTTAGCTGTAACGGCCACCAAAAGTGCAATGAGATGAGCCTAATTGCCTTCACAAGTCTATGCCTCCTCCTGATACTGAACTTCACATCTTTGCCTTTTTCTGGTTTTTGTTTTTTAAGTACGGAAAAATGATGCTAACGCCCTGTTTCTGAATGCTCTGTCAAAAGACCACAAGCCTTGGAGGGAGAGTTGGGGAGAGCCTGGAGTCCACCAGCCCTGCCCTCCTACTGAGTGGACGGCTGAACGGCCCTGGACCCTCTGAGATTCCCTACTGCAATCGGGGGGCTGCCTGCATGACTTCTACAGCCCTTACAACAGCCACACTTGCATTAGGAGTCAGAGCACTTGATTGCATGCAAAGAACAAATATCATAATTTACTTTTTAAATGCCTTCAAATGCATCCAATCCTTATTTTAAGAAAATAGTACTTAAGTATAAATTTTGAGAGATTAGAAAATCTTGTTTAATATGATTGGACTAGAAGCCTAGAGCACAGACTGACCTATGCTGACCAGAGGACTGTCCTATTCCCCACTGGTCTTCTAGACCTTACATTCCAGCAAGCGAGAGAGACTAATAAGCAAATAACAGTTAAAAAAATCTACATAATAATGTGTTTAAAAAGGGAACATATGAATTCAAAACAAATCATTGAGCTCAGACTTTAATTACATATATTTAAAAATGTTGGCAATACATATAATATAAATTTGATATAGGATTAAAATGTTATAATGAAGTTCTGTAATTTTTTTTTCAGTTAAAAAATAGTTGATCTGTACAATGGATTACTCCTCAGCAATAAAAATTCATTACCAATATACACAACAAGAGATGAATCTTAAACGCATATGCTAAGTGAAAGAAACCAGACTCTGAAGACCTCCGGCTGCATAACTACATTTATATGGCATTTTCTAAAAGGAGAACCTAGGGGACAGAAGGCACATCAGTGACAACAGGAGTTAGGCACGGGAGGAGGGGAGGAAGCTGACTACAAAGAAGAACAGGGGAATTTTGGGGGTGATGGACTGTTTTCTATCTTGATTATGGTGGTGGTTACATGACTATATGCAGTTTTGAAGACCACAGAACTATACACTAAAAAGAGTAACTTAACTGTACATAAGTTACACCTCAACAAACCTGACTACAAGAAAAATCTGGTATTTTTCACTAATATATGGATATTGCCCAAAGAAGGGATGAGAAGAGTCTAAGATCTTACGCTGTCAGCTGTGAAAGAGGAGGCCTGGTCCACAAGTTTGGATTTTCAGGAACTTGACTAGGAAGATAAAATCCAGCGGCCCTTTTAGCACGTTAAATAAGTTCAGTTCTCCAACTTGCTGAGTTACAGAGCCACCAAACACTGATGGGAAGGAGATGAGAATCTGAATGTTTCTGTTTTTATTACGATTACACCACCTGGGCAAGGTGCCTTTCCTCATCCTGCTATATTAGCTGCTGGTCAATTAGCAGCAAACTCGCATTTATGAGTCTTGGCCCAGAGCCCACCATCAGGGCAATGAAGGATCAGGCCTCTCAATTCAAAAACATAATTTACAGAAACGAGGTATGTCTTTTCTCTGCCTTCCAGTTAGTGTACTGTAAAACTAAATAAGACATCTGCTTTTGAGCTAGATTATTGGAGAAAATTTTTTCGAATCACTTGCAGGATAAAATGCCACAAGGTGAAGGCACCTTTAGTATATGAAGGAACATAAAACTAGACCGACGTCTCTGAAGTTCTGAGCTCAACATTCACGTGCTAACACTCATTCTAGGAGGATATGTATGTATAAAAATGGGAAGAGATACATTTAAACAAAACAAAAGTTTGCATGAGGAACAAACAGGACTGAGAATACAAGGGTTCTAGAGCTGGAAGAGTAATGTGAGACCCCTGTTCTCCTGGCACCTGAGTTAGGCCTTGCCATGATTGACAACTCTGGTTGTTAAAATGCTGTTGTACGTGAAGTAAAAATCTTTCCTATAAAATATTATTTTGGCCTCTGGAACAATATAGATGATTTCTATTGCTTCTAATAAATAACAGCTTTTCAAATGTGAAAACATAGCTTTCAAGTTTCTACTTTGAGCCAAAGCATATATTGAAGTAGTTTCTAAGTGATATTTAAAATTACCGACTAAATGATGTTGATTCTTTGACCTCGGTCACAGAAAGTGTCACTCTCTGTCCACCTCTCTCTGGTGGTCAGCAATTCAGCCTTGTGTCATTCAGAAACCCTAGGAGCTGAAAGGTTGAATAATCTCAAAAAACAGATGCCTGAAAGGCTCAGACTGTTATCCTAGGCAATGGCATCATCCCTGTCACAGAGATGTGCCCTCCTCAGGGAGCAGGGACCAGGAAGGGCCACTCCAGCTTGTACACTTGGGGGACATGGGGAGGTTTAATTTTACCACACAGCTGGTGGGGTAAGCATCTTGGGTCCTATCTTTACAGGAAAACCAGGACAGCCTGGATCCTGTAAAAACAGCAGCCTACAGGGCTGGATTTCTAGCACTGAACAGGCTAATCCAATTCCTCTGATTTTAGGGCATGAAGCAGAAATGTCAGTGGCTAAAGGTCATCACTGCAATTTCTCTCCTAAAAAGGTGAAAAAACCAAGAGGTAACCAGAGGTCACAGGGAAATTGGCTAATTGGCTCTGAGTGGTCCGGCACTGCATTAGCCCTCTGCCTTGCCGTCAGGGCCTCTTCTATGGGAAGCCAATGTGAGAGGCCCTGACCACGAGTGAGTCTAGGGGCTTATAAACACATTTGGTCCTATTTGACTTTTCTTCTGAAAAAGCCTAGAGTACAAAGACAAAATACATTTTCTCTATTATACTGAAAATTATTTTTGTTAAAATTCAAACTGATAAGAAGATGTTACTGAATAAGTTTAAGAACAGAGAAATTACACAAACCTTAAAATAATAAAAGAGCTTCAGAGAGAACATTTGCTTCAACCACTTTCCCAACAATCTAAGTTTTAGTTACACTTTAAGCCTTTGACTACTTAACTGGGATTTACAGAAAATAACTTGAACAGGAAGGGAGATAATGATGATGAAAGAACAGATATTTCTATACTAGGATTTCTCATTCTTCATGAACCAGACCAATAAAAATAATGTTTTGTTTGATGAGTTAAGCTCATTTATTTATTTTAGAGGCTGTGGGTGATCCATCAGTATTGAAATAGAAATAAAAATTATTTTGTTTAATATTTCAAACTAAAATAGTGGTTCTCACTTTACATAAACACACCCTGAATAGGAGACAATAGGAAAAGACAAAGAGTCCTTCTGGCATAGCTTCAGGCTCCCCGTAGAACAACGTCACCAAAGTGCATTAGCCACACACACCAATGATGTGTTAAGTGCTAGGTCCAGCAGACCAAGCTATTCAAAAGAATTTGCTGAATGTACCAAATGTATATCTCAAAAAAGTTCTTTGCATTAGCTAGAACAAGGTTAACAAACATTAAAGCCTTTCATAAGAGGAGGATATAATTTATATCTTACCACAACTTGGGATGGCTTGTGCTGATTGGTCACTGCCAAAGAATCTTTCCTAGCTGCACCCACCAAGATTCTGGATTGACAACGATTTCAAACTAACGTGAAAATATCTAACATTTTATTCACATAATATTTCCTAGGTAAAAAATTGTGGATTTATTATCTTGTACCACTGAGTGATAGTTTTCTTCAGGCTAAAATAATGGGCATATTATAAAATCTACTAGGGAAGAGATAAAATTTTTATGCAATGTTTATAATATCGTTAAGAATGTCTTTCCAAGCAACATCTCTCTTCCAAATGTAGAACCTGCATAAACATTTACACAAAACACTGAGAAGAGCAAATATTACTAAGATCAGAGGTTAAATATTGAAGTTATAATTTCTTATGAGTAATAATTGCTTAGAAACTAAACAAATTGCATTATTCTACTCTTTAACATGTAAGCAATCATGCTTATATTTTTACTCTGCAGAACAGGAAGACAAACATTTTAGGGAATCTGATTTTAGACATTAAGTTCAAAAGCTTCTGCCTGTTATCTGTTGCTTAAAATGACCTTTATTACCTATGTGACTGTAAAAGAGGTGGCAGAGATCTCAACAATAAATTGAATAAATCAGTGAGGTCTTATGAGGTGTTACAATCCATTAGTTTCTTCTAACATATCGAGGAAAGCTCATCATAGGAAAAAAATTCTAGCAAATTAAAAAAAAAGTTTTAGAATTTTACCTTAAAGGGTATACTTTTTATATTTGTTTTAGTACATTTTCGTGTGTAGGGTGAGTGACTAGAAACAGCACTCACAAATGCTTGCCTGTAAAACTAAAGTATTACATAATGTGTCCACACATTAATTCCTTATATAGTACTTCTAAACACAGGAAAACATTTTGTGTGTGTGTGTTTTCCAATAAAAATAGAAGATGGAGGGAAAACCTCCTGGTAGTTTTATTCAACACCTCTAAATTTACAAGGAGTATCTGGATAACTTTCGTTTTTTTTAACTTTTAAACAGCATAAGAATGGGCTATTTTATTAGCAGTAATTTAAAGATTCTGATACCTCCTAAAAGCTTCTTTCAAATCTTATAAATTAAATTCACTATTAAAGATTTAGACATGTTTACATGTTTGCTTTAGCTCATACAATGAGAACATCTTAATATCTACATCTAAACAGTGTAGTAGTTTGACACTATATACATCACTTTATCTTTGCCACTATTACAATGCATAAATCTATCAATAAAATAGAAACATCTCACATACATCTACATTCCTTCATATCTGCATTTTAGCAAGATCACAAATCACTAACCTTTAAAGTTATCACAAAATAAAAAACAAGTTTGATAACACATTTTCTAGTGTGTACCCTTTAAGACGTTAACCAACTTCAAACAAATTAGCCAATAAACCAGCAGGAAAAAAAAGTGGTCACTTTCAATTGATAAAATTAAGTTATCTAAGAAGGGTAGGTCACAACATTTTCTTTATTTATATAAACTTTAAGTCACTTTTTATGAAAATAAGAGAAGTGATTTCTAGTTTATTATCAGTTCAAAAACAATCCCAAGAAGACAAAACATACAGCTATCAAAGAGTTACATAAACTTTCTTATTATTTATTGGTATTACTATATAGGAGTAATACTTCGATTAATCTTTCAAGCAGGGATTTGGGAAGCTATTGTTAACTTTTGTATTAGAACAAAAGATCGGGAATTTCAATACCATGTATTGTTACGTAATGTAGTTCCTAACAGCACTTTTAAAAATAGAAGGGTAACATTTAAAGAACCACGACAAAGAGAAAATGAGGAATTAATAAAATAGCACTCAACTCTTATTTTCAAAGATTAGAAATAGTCAATTATTTTTACTATAAGAAATGTTAATTGAACATTTTAATTATCAGACTACTAGTCAAAACTATGAAGCAATGGGTTAATCTATAATGACATGAACTTTTCTTTTCATATAGTGAGTGTTAGCACACACCCGGGGTGGAAGCCAATCTGTGGCCCCCATCCCCAGTCTTCATTCATTTAGTAGTGTTTACTAAAGGTGGCAAAGGTAGATCTGCTGGTGATGAACTCAGGATAAAATGGAAAAAATGTGAACCTTGACCTTTTTAACACCACTTAAAAATCAGAACCAGACCCATCAGCAAACCACTACATTGCCTTCAGCCTAACAAACTGGAAACCTGATCTCCCCTCATTCGAGTAGAAAGTATGCTTGTCCAACTCCAAGCTGAGCCGCAAACCCGGATGCCTCCCTCTGCTGCCTGCTCCCTCCAGGCCTGAAGCACAGAAAGATTCTACATAAAGTCAAACTTCATATGGTGTCTAGAGTTCACAACAATGTCGGATGTAAGAAACATTTTTGAACTCACTATTTCCTTTGCCTTGTTTTCAAATTTCATTTGCAAAACAAAATATAGAGGATATAAATTTTGACTGAACAAGAAACAATGTTTAAAGTTTTATTGTTGGAGCATAAAAACTCCACCATCTGTGCTCACCAGTTCTACCCTCCAATACTTCTCTCTCCATAGGATTATCATGTCAAATCAACCAAAATACCCTGACTTAATCAGTCGGCACTTACCACAGACATAAATTGCTTTCTGAAGAAATATTTCTCAACAAAGGGTTTCCCTATTCTTTTCTCCTCTGCTTTGTCCCTGATTATAGAATCTTTTATTTTATATCTCCTTTTTTACTTCTCCAACCCAGTAGATTCGTAACGGTAGTAGGAAGATACAACTATTAGGCATAATGTCTAGTACATAATTGAGTTTTTGTTTATTTCAAGAAAAAAACAAAGATGACTGAAAAATACCTGTTGTCCTCTATTTTTTCAAACTGGAAAACCTGGAACTAGGCAAAAATGAGGTGAAATTTTACAACAAATTAAGCTAGGGTGATAAAATCCATGGGGGAAGAGGAGGAGGAGGAGGAGATTAAATGACATTTAAAAATATCCAAGTCTTCATTTGATTAACTTTAATCTAATTATAAAAAGTCACTGCTCAGTTCCCTACCAAACAAGGAGACCTTAGAAGGTTTAAGTAAAAAAAAAAAAAAAAAAAAGAGGTTAGAGAAGCAAAAATAATGCTGAATTAAAGCGCTTGGAGGCCAATGGCTTTGAACCTGGGCTCCACCACTGATTCCGACAGTGGGCCGTCTGCAGAGGCTCGGGCTCATGTTAACAGAGGCCTCATTGTTTCCAAAGGCCGTTAGAAAAACGCTGCTTTACATCTCCTCACACCACAGGCTCCGTGCACAACCCCGAGAAGAGGCGGCTGAGCGTGCAGTCCACAGGAAGAAAAAAGCGCATGGGTATACACACAACCCCTAACCCCTCACCACCACCCCCGCCCGTATAGAAAAACACATTTTTCTGCTATAAACTACCTCAAACTCAATTCCTGGCTCACAAACTGTGGTAAAGGATGTTATGGTGGTGCATAATTTATAACTGGAAATTTCTGATTCATGTGGGATTTGGGGCATTTCTTTGCCCTTTACCCGCCGCCTCTCCGTTTCCACCTCAAGCACAGGGAGGTGAGAGCCGTCAGGCAGTGGGGCCAATGCCATCAGGCAGTGAGGAGATAAACACCGCATTTTTGAGAGCACAGTTATTCCACACCTGTTTAAAATGTTTATACAGTAATTAAAGATTAATGCTTATTCCAGACCAGATAAATATTAGACAGTGCATGTGTGTATATACATATATGAATCTGCAATGCTGCAGAGAACAAAGCTTTTATTGTGCCAAGCTTACTTAGTGACGGGTATATGCTTTAAAAAGCCTCAGCTTCACAGAGTTGACATTACAGAGGGAAAAGGCTTAAAAATGTTAAGTGGTTGGAGCTACTGAGTGCCATACAGCAAGCAGGTAGTTAGTAGTGAGTATGAGCTAATTCTGCTGCTAATGGTCGGTTTTCTATTTATTAAAGAGTGAGCCTCAGTTTACTCCTGACCAGCAGTCAGCTCAATGGGTCACTTTGACTTGCTCACTGAAGTTCAACAATTAAAACCTGCTGAGAGCATGACAAAGAAAACATTTAAGTTTTTTTAAAAAATGACTAAATATAATATACAGGTTTTATTCCTAACTTTTGAAGAGGGAAAGCCATGAACTCTGCCCCGTTAAGCTCTGGGCCACAAATTAGCCCTGTTATTGCAGGTGTCCCTGCATGCCTACGGGAGTGTTCTCTCCCCAGTGAGGCAGTGTCCTTCCTACATGTTAACTCTATCTCTCAATAGCTGTTCTGCCATCAGTAGATGTTTACCCATAAGTTTATTAACCAGTCGATTCTAGACAGGTAATCAGGTAACTGGGGAAATAGTTTGCTATACTGCTGAAGTGAACATGGGGTGAGTATCCCAGACGACACAGAGGGCCGGCAGTGACTGAAGAGGAGCGCACTTAGTTTCCTAGACTGAGTACATGTCATCACGAGGCTGCCTCAAACCCAGGAAACCAAAAAGGACAGAAGAAACTTGAGAACACGCTTTGCAGAGCACTGAGGTTCACATTTTTCCACTCCTTATTTCATTTAATAATTTTTTAGTTAAATAAATAAATAAATAATTATGTATCCAGACGCTTAGTATCCAGGTAAAGCAGCTCTATATCCCAGAATCCTATAAAGCAATATTTGTATGTTAATTGAAATCAGGAGCACAAAGGTACAAATGTCAGTTATAAGATAAGTAAGTCCTGACGATGTAATGCACAACATGGTGACTTTGGTAACACTGCTGTATGGGATATTTGAAAGTTGCTAACAGAGTAGATCCTAAAAGTTCTCATCATAATGAAAAAATATTTTTCTTTTTTCTTTTTGTATCTATATGAGATGATGGATGTTAATTAAACTTGTGGTAATCATTTCACAATATATGTCAAGTCATTATGCTGTATACCTTAAACTTACATTGTATGTCAATCATATCTCAATAAAACCAAAAAAAGAAATCAGGATTAGATTCTTTACGTATATTTTAAGTTTAAAATGATCCATTAATTACTTATAATTTATATCTACTTTCCTTCTAAAAATGATTTAAGACATCTTGTAATATGAATACCTGCAACTGAAATAATAACATGAAAAAGAAATATTAAAACAGGGATCTGAAACCACATTGTGATAGTGGGAGGAAAGCATATGAACATCAAGCTTCATCAGATAAGGCAATTTAAGCAAAAAGGGAGACCTGCTCAGTTATACAGTGCATACTGTTTGAATAAAAGGAAAATACCAGTTCTTCAGGAGTGCTTTTCTCTGGCACGAGTTGCACAAATTATCCTACATGGTCACTGAACAGCACAAATGGGAATGTTTTCAAAGGTGTCTTCGTAGATGCTAAAGAATTCCTTTGGTTTTTGTTCTTTGGTTTTTTTAAATAGCACCCCCAAATAAAAGACAAAGGCACACATAAATCATAACATAGGGCAGGCTATTTGGTAGGGGGAAATCATGTGTAAGTGGTTCTCTATAGTGATCTAATTTGAGGCAGATATGAGGTTTATAAAGCACAGAAGAGGTTGGCATGGTGTCATTCTTTTAACAGCAATGATTTCAGACTTGCTTTTGGCAGAAGCTGGAGGGCGGTCAAGATCTTGCTCCCTGGTGAATGTCTGGTATGTGGGTACTCTGAATTGTCCATCTGTGTGAGAGCCATAGCTTTTAGATGTTCTCGCAGTAACATTTCTGACATGCTTAGGAACACTCAAAAACCTAGGACTATCTTACCCCTGCTTCTCAGCAGGGGAGGAAAGTAGATAGCAGAAATGCTTATAGGCAGAAAATAAATTTTAATGTTAAAAAAATTAAAAGCTGAAGATCTGCAGAAAAAGAAATCACAGAGCCCAATGTTTGGGACCACATTGCAGGAAAGAGACAGTTTTGTCCTGGAACATTTAGTGGGCTATCTCCCCTTCCACAGACTGGAGGACACCTGCGAAGGACAGGAGGTATCTTCCCCCAACCACTGCCCTGTTCTTCCTGGTGTGCTATTGTCATAAGCACAGGCAGATAGATTTCTTGTGATGTTTCTTCAAACCCTGGCATAGGGAAGGCAGCCATTTGGACCTGTGTGCCCTGGAGGAGGTCCTTCTAACCACAGAGTAGGTACTGTGGGTTGAGGTGGTCTTTAATCATGCTTGTCTGCCCCCAGCTGCTCCAGAGGTGCCTACTCTCTCACGGATGGGGAGGAGCAGGTCACCTCTGGTGCCTGCTTTTCTGGGCAGAGAGGATAACAAGGCCCTAACAAGCAAGCACACACTGCTGTCTTTCTGCCAACATGTTGTCTTTGGCACTTGAGTTGAAAGGTTTAATTCAATGGCCACTTTATAGTGGTTTTTCTTCAGGAATAAGCAGTGAAATCAATGCTAGTTTCTTTTGGTCCCACCTTGCTCCTCAGCACTGGATGACAACCCTGTGCCTGATGTAACAGATTTATATATAAAAGTACACTTTGCAGTCACTGCCATGTCAACGGGCAATGAGTAAGAAAGACAGGGCATCCCTTCCAAGGTACACGACTGAGAAACACTGAAATGGGCACTTCACTCAGCTTGTACTTTCAGTGATGATTATGCACTCAGCTCTTAGAAGCAGAATGTATAATTGTGCCAATTAGTCCACAATCTCAATCTTTCTCTGTCTCCCTTCCAACACATACACACAAATGTATACACGGTACAGTTGCAAAACAAACCAAGTCAGATCATCATTGTGGCTCTTTGCTTGTGATACAGGAAGCCTCAGATTGGCTGTGTGTGTACAGTCTCAGCACATTTTGTCTTTTAAGAGGAGGAAATATACTCCAGTGCCAGTTATCTTGAGATAAATATCTTTAAGTACACTCTTCCTTACATAGACTCCTTTTAATAGAATCATTATTTTCATTACACCCAAGACACACCTATGAAGTTTAAGAAGTCAATTAGAAATATATCCAAAACAAATGCCAAACACACACTATTAGTTAAATTAAGGCACATTAAGTTTTATTTTTCTTTATATCACTTCTCATGAAGGCAGACATGATAAATTTTGCCAACTAATTAATTTATGTAAGCAAAAATAAACATGAATAGGGCCCAGGCAACTGATAATGTCACCTGTTCCATATGCTGGATAAAAAAATGTTGGGATCGGTTGCATACATTTATTTACAATTTTGTATCCAAAACACATCCAAGCTTGTGTGGCTTTCCCTTATGAGAGGAGCAAATACCTGTCCTCTCCAAAGTGATCACAGCCCTCCATATCCCTGTGCCCTCCCCACACTAAACTGCTATCTAATGACACTGGGAACATCCGAAAGGAGAGTCACCAAGCACCATGCATTAAGAAAGGGCTGGCCAGCAGAGGGGTGCAGGCAAAGGGGAGAACAAGCCGGGACCCTCCAGCTGGGGCCTGTTGGTGACTTCTTGGCCTCACTGTGTGAGACTTTCTGGCATTTTTATTGCCTGTTGTCTCAATGATAATGTGCAAGCATAGAGATATATTAAAATCCTAAGTAAATACATTCAAAGAGAGAAAAAGAATAGGTCATTAGAGAAAATAACAGAAGAACATTAATTTTGAAGTAACACATACAAAGAAGGTAATATTTTAATTTTTAAAATTGCCATAAAAGTGTTGGCTAAGACTATTATTATTTCAATTGAGTGCTTTGGGGAGCACAGAAAAATAAATAAATTATAAATTACATTCCAAGAATCCAAGAAAGGAAAAGAAACCTCTGGTAAGCTGGACTTTTCCTACCCTTCCTTGTTATAGAACTACTTCTTCATGAAATTGTGAAACAACTAATTTTTCAAATTTTCAAAAGTATAAACACTCTCATTTCAGATATATTTATTCCATGCTAAATATAATAAAATTGCTGTTCTAAGCTGCTATTGCTAATAATGAAAGCCAATTATGATGTATTCTTGTAAGAATTTTTAAAAAACAGTGACAAACGGCTCAATTCTTTTCCTATTAGTCACATAATACTTTCTACAAGAACATAGTCCAGGCTAAGATTAAGAACATGGCAAGCCACTTGCCCTTTTTTATTTTTATTTTCCTGAATGGGAACAAATATAAGATATTGGTAACAAAGCCAGCTAGCTCAGATGTGCTGGCGACACAGTCTTCCTGTGTGAGGCAGTGAGCATCTTTAGGCACCAGATTATTGACTGAGTATACCAAGTGCTTAATTCTAACTGCCAGCTAGCAAAGCATACTCCCCCACCATGACTGGACAAGTATCTTCCCAGATCCCCTTTTACAAATTAATCTCTCCCTGGCCCATGGTTCTCTCTCTTCCACTGATTACCCTCTGTCTTCTAACAGTGGAGCACAGCGCCCTTGGCACGGCTCACAGCACGAATGCTGGCCTGAACACAGCACTGAGCTGACAGGACATCCACCAGGCTGCCAGCAAGATATCTTATTTTTCACCAGGGGAAGAGATTATACTTTAACAATTGTATTGTTATCGATTCAGTACTTATTATTTATATTCTTCTGCCTATGACTCACATGATCTTGATATATATGTGCCTAATAACCAAGAAAAATGATGATTAATGCTTTATGGAAAAGTTGAAGAAGAAATGAACTTTTACTTGTAACTAGACTCTTTAAAAAAATTTTTTCCCCAAGTGCTCTGTCAGAATGTACTTTTTTTTTTGCAGGATGTGATAGTCCTATGGGTAAAATAGCCACATTTGCTAGCTACATGTGACAACATCCAAAAGGGGTACAATATATCACCAAAACATCTCACGAACTGGCTAGTCATATTATTTATTATGAGCCACACATGTGACAAATTATTTAACTCAGTTGATCCTAATAAGTCAAAGAGCAAGCAATTAGCTAACTCAGTCAGAGGGCTGTTTGTGGCAATTTATAGATGCGCTCAAGCTGTCCCAGCACTTCAAAGCCCCATTAAAGGGAAACCTTTTAATGACTCACTTGAGATGACAAGTATTACACAGCACATATGGCAGCCAAGAATCTGGCAGCCTATTCTGTTACACTTGAGCCCTCCCCACCCCCCGCTGGCCCGCCCCAGCCCCCAACAGCTGTTTACGTGTTTTTAGTCTGTGCTTTGCTTTTGTAAGCAGCCACAGTGCTGCAGAATGAGGCATCAGTGTTTTCAAGAGCAACAAGTGGCATTAGATTCTTGCATTACACAGGTTTCTTGGAACTGCTGAAATCCCCACCCTTTTATGGGTCTAGGTGAGTTATTTCACAGGAGAGGAAAGACAGACACTCCAACAGTGAGGGGCGGCCCCGGTCACTTTAGGCAAGTTGCTTACTCCAACTCTGTCCCAGTTTCTTTGTAGGAAAAGTGGAGATAATAAAAACCTACCTCACAGGAGTGTTGGGAGAGTTAACTAACTATTAGTAAGATGCTTTTCAAGATGAAAAGGGTTATCTACAGAAGTCCTAAGGATGATGATTATTTATTGCAACACTAACTGTGCCAGAAGGTGTCGGAGGGTGTTTTGCATTTTGACCTCCTCCCACCACTTTTCCTTCAGACAATTTTCATTTGGGATGGATCCACATCCACATCCTTAATTCCACGGCCAGCCATGCTGCCCCACCTTTGGAAGCAGAGTACAGTGGCACAACTCAACTGTTCAATAAAGGAATGGAATTTGGAACAACAACTTCCCAGAGGGATGCGTACGTTAGGGCCGTTTTTTCCCTGGAAATGGGGCACACAACAAGTTTAGATGCTTAGAAATGAAATACCAGCTGATACAGTCCATATTCAGGCAGCACTGAGGAAACAGGCACCAAGGGAAAAGGACTGAAAAAGACAAAGGCTGAAGATGTTTACCACGTAAAAAGCTGAGAGACCTGCACACCACAGCAGTATACTTATTTTTAAGCAATAAAGGTCCTACCCTCTTTATCTGTGGTTTCAAGTACCTCAGTACAGCCAGCCTGGTGAAAGACAAGCTTAATTGATAAGAGAAGCTGGTGACAGCAGGAAAACACAACACCTTACCTTGTTTGGAGGGGGCCACAGTTTACCAAGAAAAGGCAAGTGTCAACTTCTTCCAAAGTACCAGCAACTACCAGAACTCATTAAATCCTCTTAACTCCATACACTCCTCGCTTTACTCATATGAAACAATCAATTGTGTTTTGTATTGCCCAACAGCCACAGTGGCATTAGAGCCACGCTATAATTACAGCTTCAGGAGACAGACGGACCACGAGGAAGGTAACCACTGTCTCTCACAGGGCACAGAAGTGTGCCATTCCACTGGGGACAGCACAGTCACCTCGGCCTCCAGTGCTAGAAGTCACTCTGTTCTTGACTCTAGTTTTTCATTTTAGCCTGATGTAATTTCAAGTTATTTTAGTTATGCTGAAAAGCTTAATAGAAGAAACGTGAAATTCAAGAGGCAATACAGCAAGAACAGTGGAAAGGTGGACATTTCTTTTACAGTTGTGGTTTAAACTTTCAAATCTCCCTCCCAATACCCCTCAGCAAAAAGGGAGTCACCTTACATTCAACTCCTAACAAAATCCCACGTACTACGGGGCAGTGTCCCAATTCTTTTATTTTGAACAACTAAGTACTGTTTTGGGGTGGCAGAGCGAGAGGAAGACATGTTAATTTGAAATAATACCAATCAATCCTAGTTTCCACACTTCAGGGGGTCATGTGAAAGAATCTGTTTAGAAAAAGAGGTAAAAAATTAGCTGTAATCATTGGATGACCTCAGAATCATAAGAGTCTGATGTCAATAATGCTTTAGAAATCACTTTAAAAAGCATTCTATTAGGGTTAGGGGGAGCATAACTATATATTCATGTGATGAGTGAAACAGCAGATGTCCTCATGTCAGGCACTGAAGACTGCGGCTAGGGACAGACTTTCCTGTGGCAGCACTAGCAACAGATTCAAAAGCCCTGGATGAAAATGATGGGCTCTGGAAAACAGATGACTCAAAAAGGTGTCAAAGATGTGTTTGAGGATATTGAATAAAATTGTTTTATAAAATATGAGCAGGAAAAAACTCCAGTATTTCTAAATACCCTAATGTTATTTAAAATATGTATATGTACTTAATTTAGTAAATTAAACATATATAGTCATTTGACCATTTTGTCCACATTTCTAAATGTTTAAATATTCAGTTGTCTTAGAACATTTTTTGTTTCTTCTCTTGGGAAAATATGAGACTGCCTCATATTTGAGATTATCTTTTCTTGGGCATACATAACTCAAAATAAAAAGAATACAAAACTGTAAAATAGTGTAAGAACATCTAAAAACATTCTATTCAAAAAACTCTTTCAAATTAGTGAATCTGAACTAACTTAAAAGAACATCAATTTTGATATTTATGATTCAGATTTTACTTATAGAAAATATTTGAATATCTTTTACTTAACTAAATATATTTTATTTCCAGTCTTTTTTTCTATTTCCATACATATCCATAAATACACACGCACATACACACACAAACACAAAAAGACTAGAAGGATATGTACCAACACAATCTCTGAGTATTAGGATTAAAAAGATTTTTAAATGTATATAAATGCCATAGATGTATTATAAAAAGATTTTAGCCATTAAATTACACACACGCATACACATGCTGTAAAATAAAACCCAGGGCAGTCTATTACTACCTCAAAACCTTTAAACACCAGAATTACATGGGTAGATTAGAAATCTCAAGAAATTTTCAGAGAATAGAATCTTTACTACTATTCCTAAAGTCACTGTATAGTATCTCAGGATATCCTCCATGGGTTTATTTTCCTTGTTGTACCGTCAAATATTTTCACAATTTCTATTTGCAAATATTATGTAAAGTAAACTGGATGACGTAAAGTTTGCTCAAAATAAGAATAACACATTGTTAACCTCATGTTTTAAGATTTGTAGGCAAGATACCCTTATGCAGTCTTCTATTGTATCTTCATTAAAAACATAAAGATAATTCAATGTTAGCAAGGCTCAAGATAGCCTCTAACACTGTTTTCTGTTATGCTCAGGAGCTGAAGGTGATAAGAAAAGATGTTTTCGAAGTGAAACATAAGAGACATCATTGACTGATTTATATAGTCTTTAACCTGAGGAGGTAATCCTCATGATATAATAAACAGAGTCTGAAAATAACCTGAGGATGTAATCCTCATGATATAATAAACAGAGTCTGAAAATAAATGTGATAATTTGTTAAAGAAACAAATCTATGCCCAGGTCATTGGGAGGCCGTTGTCTTAGGCTGGCAGAAAGTGGAGGCAGGTGGGAGTAGAAGACCCAGGTTCACAACGGGCTTTTGGACAATTCTTGAACTTCTGTGATCTTTAAGTGTCTCTAATTATTCTCATGCGAAGTGTCTCTCACTTAACATGGGAATAATAACACTAATACTATTGTGAGGACTGATTAAATGAGGTTACTCATAGGAGAGCTTGCTTTCTTTTTTTTTTTTTTTTTTTTCCTTTTTCTCCCCAAAGCCCCCTGGTACATAGTTGTATATTCTTCGTTGTGGGTCCTTCCAGTTGTGGTATGTGGGACGCTGCCTCAGCGTGGTTTGATGAGCAGTGCCATGTCCACGCCCAGGATTCGAACCAACGAAACACTGGGCCGCCTGCAGAGGAGCGCGCGAACTTAACCACTCGGCCACGGGGCCGGCCCCAGAAGAGCTTTCTTAAAACTCTGGCACACAATATAAATGTTAGATATTATTACTGACATTTGTTGGCTTGTTTAACAAGCTTTTACTTAGAATATACCATGAAATCAAACTCTTCTCTTTCTTCTTTGATTTATAGTGAAAAATAAGATAATTAATTCTCATATGTACAGAGGTTCTCTGATCATCTTTAGCTCTTCCCATGGTGGACAAACCAGGAGAAAGTGACCTTGTAGGAAAAAATATCTTGGGGAAAAGTTATGACTAAAATGCCAGAGTACTACAACTTTCTGCTACCCCTTTGTATTAGAACCATGGTCCTTCTCAGAACAGCAGAAATGAATAACCTCAAGCTCTGATTTCTAACATGCTGATGGACAGCAGGATGAGTCTTTTTGCTCCCCTTCAGGGTCCCCTCAGAGAAGTCACACTGTGGGAACTGACAGGCACCTCCACCCCTGCGTTGGAGGAACGGCACACATAACTTTCCTGAAGTCTCACAGTCAGAGCCACAGAAGAGTAGTCTCAGTTTGCAGCAGATTCACAGATGTTCAGAACGACTGATGGAAAAAATTAAGGGGCTTAAAAAGGGGTAAGGATTGAAGGCACACCTTCTTCTGTCAAGTTGCCCATTATCCTCTTTAGACCTTGGATACTCTATATAAAAGCACGCTTTGGAGGGGAAAAGTGCAATTAAGACACAGCCCCCGTGGGTCATCTGTCATACGTTGAGAAAGATTTAAAGACTAAAATGGTTGGCAGGTGCATTCTCGCTGGCCACCTGGCATGACAGATCTTTACCATGTGTATCCCAGGATGTGGGGTTTAGAGGAGTTTCACCTTTTTTGAGGGATGCTTCCTTTGGGGAGTAAAATTATACAACCTATAAGATCTATAAGAAAATGCTCTTGCTCTTTGAAGCAAACTTTCATGATTCAGAAGTCAGTCACACCTATTTGTATTCTCCAGCTCACCTGACCATGTGACTGGCTACGTCCTGTTCCCAGTAACTGTAACACATAAATGTATGCAGGAATATCTCTTTAAAAAGTCCTTCAGTGAAGTACGCAAAACAATTCACATTAGTTTATTCCTCAGGGACATCCTTCCATTTTTACACCATGGGTGTTCTAAAGAATAACCCTCAGAAGTGTAACCAGCAACCACTGGGGAATCTTTGGCTCTACAGATGTGCTCTGAGGTATACAGATGTAAACGTGTGACCTCTAGTCCCGTGGGGCTAGGCTCTAACATTTCTATTGGCCACAGAACTCTGTGTGAAAAAAGTTTCATTTACAGAAGTGTGAGATGAAAAATGCCAATGTATACGTTAATGCCCTTAACAGATATTACCTAATCTCTAGAAATATGAATTGAAGTATAAATGAACCCAGTGTATCTTCTGCAGAATTTAGTGGAGAATCAAGTAAATGACTAGACATATGGAAAATAGCACTTAAGAATAAAATTTACAAGACTCTAAAAGGGTGAACATTCTCCCAATAGATATGTACTCAAGAGAGCAAATGATAGCAAGTAGGATTTGAAATAGTCCTAATTTTTTTCTAAATATACCTGGGGCCAGAGCTATCATCACACTCACCACCACTGTAATTGATTTCAGTGAGCATGTTTCTTGGTTACATAGTGGACTCTGTGAGGTCAGAGGCTGTATTGTATTCATCTTGTCATCCATCCCCAGTGCAAAACAGTGAATTCTCAATAAATGGCTGGTATTTGATAAATAGTCGCTAAATAATTACAAAAAGTTGTAAATGAAGAAAACGGAGGAAAAAAATTCAAGGATTATTTCTAAAATTTAGTTATGAACATGGAAAATAACATAATTGGTTATTTTCTATTTAAACAGGCATTGGCTACAAAACACAGAAAAATATTAGGTATAAGTGAGAAGGACTACTTGACTACAAGAGCGACAAGCCACTGAAAAGCCCACCAAGGGACGCGGGTGAGTTTCTCAGAATTCTCAGAAATCTTCGAAATGGACCTGGGATAGTTTGGATACTGGCCTACTAAGGATGCAGGCTGGCCGGGTGAGCAAACTTCAAGTGACTTCAGAATTATGAGCCAATACAGGAAATTTTATGTTAAATAACAACCTAAATATTTCTTGAAGAGAAACTTATTCTTATTTTTCAGCATATTACCAAAGTTTTTTATATTGAGATAACATAGAGAAGTTCCTTCCACTACAGATTTTCTCTTATTTTTACTTCTCTTTGTTTAATCAGCGGAAAACCTAGTACTTGACGGCAAACATTCTGACAAACTGACCCACTAATTCACCAGGCCAAGCACAGGAAAGGTGGCTTCAGCTGGTCAGCTTGGAAGTGTGTTGTATTTCTAAGACATCTCTTAAAACCTTTCTTCATGAAGTGAGTTCTGATCTAGATATTGTACACGAGACACAGGAGAGTGTTCTGAGAGTCGGCAAGTTATTACTGTATAGGCATTGACAGTATAGCCCTTCTAGGTGACAACATTGTCAACCCTGGTATTGTATTTAAAGGTTCTGGGGAGGCACTACTCATTTTGCTTCAAGAACATATGACCTCATTCTACGTCTGAGATATGGAGAGAGCTTTGGTAAACATGAGGAGAGAGACAATGAATTGGTTTTATTATTCAACAAATATTTGAGTTGATATGTGGGAGAGTAAATAACAGTAAGTGATGATGTATTTTCTTAAACAGAGTTTGTATTATTAGAGGGGTAGGAAGGTAGGGCATGAAAATGAAAAGGAAGGGAAGAACAACTGGCAAAAGTATTTCACTGTCATAAGAAAATTTTCAAAACTTAACCAGGCTAAGTTGGGGCTTACTAATCTTGTTTTACCCAATATTGCTTAGTATCCTTGCTTTACCTAGTACTGCAAGTGCACTGCTTTAAAGCCTAACCATTTTGGTTGATGAGCAAATGGCTGGTAGAGTTGGTTACTTCTGCCAGGGTAACCAGAAAGTGTGCACTTATACGGTATCCTTCAATGCGAAGGTCGAAGGCAATATGGTAGGTTCAGTATTTCCCCAATTCGAATCAAATTCCATTAACAGAAAATCATCAGAAACAAAGATATACTCCAGCAGTAGGAACTACACCCCACATCCCGTCAGAAATCTGAGTCACTGCCTACCATGACAGGGTCTCTATCTGTATTCTGGTGAACACTGAAATAAAAAAGTGTGTGTGTGTGTGTGTGTGTGTGTGTCTGTATCCCTATTAGATTGTGATAGGTAGTTAGTAGAAAAATTAAACTAGAAGGAAGGATATGAATTCTTGATGAGGTATGATAGTGGAAATCAAGAATGAAGAAACAAAAAAAAGAACATCCTGTTATCTTGAAAATTTTAAACTACACCAAAGGTAAAATAATTCCTGAAGTATATTTCCTAGATGGAAAAGAGGAAGTTTTAGAAATGGAAATTCTTCTGTTCTCAGTAAAGAGACATCCATCTATTAAATAAAAAAACAGGAAGGAGGAAAAGGGGGGGCACACAGAGAAATCAAATAGACCAGACACATTGGAAAAGCAGCCTTTTCCTGAAGAAGTGGAACCAGAGATACAGACAATAAACTTGGGATGTGTATCCAGAACATGGAAGAAATGAATAAAGAGATGAAACAAAAAAAGAGAAGCTATAATATTCTACACTACATTTTAACCTACTTGCAGCCAAGCCGTTGTCTGGAAAATCAAACTGATAAGACAAAAAATTTTTAAAAAATCATTAAGTGATTTAAAAAAACAAACAACTGAAATTGGACATTAAGATGGCTTACTTTCTAAGAAAAAAGAAGGCTGAATGTAGGTTTAAGTAAAGGGATTTTGAATAAATTCTTAAAGTACATCATCATAAATCTCTGCCCTATAGCCTTGCAAGGCAATACTGATAAAGGCAAAAGAAGTGGATCTAAAGAAATAATGTGTTCTACTTAAAACTGCAAAGACATGATGAAAATAAGAGCCACATAAATGAGACAAATTTATCTACCAAAAAAATGCCTATTCTGTTTTTCAGTAAACCTTTCATCTCTCATCTCAGTTTTTCAGCAGGACTGCTCCAACTCTCATCCCAGAAATCCTACTGAGTTTACTGGAAATAACAGGGTCAGATTACTCAAATGATCAAGAGCATCTGCTTTCCTGCAGGATGCACAGCGGGATGAAGCAAAAGACATCACTCAAGATCTGGCAAGTTGACCAACAGTCAGAAAGATCTGGCAAGAATTACAAGTAGAAGGAGGCCGACATAACTTCTGAGAATCACAAAGAGAGAGAGCAGTATGATTCCAAGTCTCACAGCTACAGAAAAAGTTAACAGTCTTTTCTCAGAGAAGGTCCTATGTCAAGGATCCTTCCTCCATAGAAGATAATCAAAACGATTATTTTAAAATACACATAGAAGTAGGTTTATTTATGGTATTTCATTTTTATAACTTCTTTTCTAAATCAACCAAGGAAGGCACTGGCTTAAAAACATGGTGTGGCACTTTCAAACTGGAAGAAACAGTTTACGCTGTCTAAATTAAGCATATTTACCAGGCAGCAGCGGTCTGAGAATTCTTTACGGCCCTTGGTCCCTCAGAACCGGAGGTACAGAAAAATTAATGCACAGTACTTGCAGTGAGGATGATCAAAGAGCTATCTAACTGGCTTTTTAAAATGGAGATACAATATGACTTAGAAACACAAATATTGGTTATAACTGAAATCATCCCCCATTTAGTTGAGCATGTATGAGGATGTACACATGTGTGATCACATACGCAATACACTCAAATATGAACAAAGGCTGGGATGCAATAAACTGAAATGTAATCAGAAGTATGCTCTGGGTGCTCTTACGATAGGAAGACAAGTTGACCAAAAATTTCCAAATTTTCCAATTAGAATGCCCATGGCTTAGAACCACTTAAATAGAAGAGAGAGAAATAACGAAATGAAGAAATGATACATATGAATTTAGGAGGGGAAAAAAACGATAAAATTCAGTCTTAAACTCAACACCATTTGTAATACTGGACAAGTGACCTACAGTCATAGACAGTCAGTGATTAAGAGAATCCTAACACAATTTTTGTTGTTGATTATTTAATAAGCACTAACATGGCTACAGATAGGTTCTTTAAATTCTTTGACTCTTGAATGCATTATCTGATGATTTTGAAGAATGGATTTATAAAGACTAGGCAACATGATGTTCTAGAACAAAGCACAGGTTATCCAATTCAGAATCCCTCTGTCTTTATAGTTGTATGCCTTTGGGCTTAGCTCTAGTTTTTTCCATCTGTAAAACAGTTAATAATATCTATCATGCATATTATTGTGAGGATTAGATGAAATAGTGGACATCATTTAGGCTTGTTCACAGTAGCTTATAAAATGGTTGCTACGATGGCAGTAGTACAAGCCATTACCTAGAGAAAAGGATCACTCTTTTTACATATATGCAATTTGTGACATTAAAAATAACTACGTATATTAGATCTTTATTTCTTAAAAAATATAATTTTATGGAATCAATCACAATTGTTCATTGATCTGTTCTTTTATATATCGATCAATGGATTGTAAAAGTTAGCAATAAAAAGAAAAAAATTAAACACAAATTAAATATCTTAAAGACTAATTTAAATAATAAAAAGATTTTTCCACATATATTACAAAATAGATTTTGAATGCCAGAAGGGCCCTCAAGACATATCACGTGTCTACTCTAAAACCCTGTCTTAGTGAAAAATTTAGATGAGTCTTCAACTTGCATAGACACACACAGATTAAGGAGTAGATACAGGACTAAAAGTCAGCACCCCTGGTATCAGACACTTTTCCTCCTACCTAAATATGTACAAATTATTTTGTATACTAAGCCAAATGATCGAAAAGTGTCATCATTAAAATATTAACATTTAAATTTAAATTTAATTTAAATACAAAACATCCCCCAAAGAATTTTGATCCCTTATGTTTTATATTTCCTTATAACCAAAAAAAATTTGACTCAAATACATTTTTACATGTTTATTTAATCCAAATTAAATATTCTTCAATTATTACAAAATTTATTACCTAGATCTACTTCCAGTTCATTTAGAATTGATAGATAAAACATGGCTACCTAATTAATATTTAGCATACAATTTTTAACTAGCAAAGATTTTGATATAATAACATATAAATAGAACATATAACATATAAATTAGAATAACATATAAATTAGAGCAAGAGGCTCAGTTTAAGGAAAAAGCCATGATCAACCTACATGTGGGATCTTTAATTACTCAGTCATTGTCTTTCTACTCCTGGTATCTTATTTCTCTCACTAACTGGTCCCAAGCACCCAATCAAACATCCGAAAAACAGATCAATACAATCATTCATTAAACTTATACAGTTTGAGAACTTCCTTTAAGAGAATTATGCAAAGATCAAAACACTGCCAACAAAGGAAAACATGATATAGGAGGGCAATTTATATACAACTCAAGTCATCACATTTAATAAAAAGCACAAATCCCAGAGTCCTGGGGGAGGAAATGATGCAGCATCAAGCGGGGAAAGCCTACAAATAGGACTGGTGGTCAGTTATGTCTTCACCAAAGTGGCATTTTTGCCAATAAGACTCTTGGCAGCCCTTAGGGGGCTGAGCGAGTACAATTTACCAAATATGGTGGGGAATGTGAAAACATCGCAGATATTAGCATTTATTTTTGAGGCAAACATAACGCAGTCCACAGGCTTGCCATCGGAGCCTGCAGCCACTAAGTGATAACTGAAGCAGTGGAATGCAAATAATCCATTGGTTCACATTAGTGTCACGCTCATTTGTAAATGTTCCCAGTCTCCTTCTGGCCCTCAGGGTACCTCACTTGCTTTTTAGGGGCATAACTCATGGGCAGTGTATTAAAAAAAGGAGTCAAATTATGGGAACAGCAGTTAGCAATGATTTACTCATTAGAAAGTGCATTAGGCCACAGGGCCCTGAGCTGCTTGACCTCCTAGCCGATCACTTCTAAATTGATTGAATAGAAGTTATTTACCTACTGGCAGTGGCCCAGGATTTATCTGTTTAAGCTGCAAAGTTCTACCATTTATCTGTAAGCTCCCTATTCAACATTAAATTTTGAAATGCTGATTTAACTATAGGGGAAAACTATGTTGAAACAAGTGAAAAATGAATATAGAACTCTGATAAAACAGGAAATATTTAAGCAATCTGGCACCTCTCCTCTGAGAAGTTAAAAGGATGTTTCAAATAATTTATGGATTTAAGGGGATAAAGCCCTTGTTATAAAGAAATAGGGTCAGAAGGCCCAGAGCACTTGACCCAGAAACGCCATATTGGACTTCTGATTCTGGAAAAGAACAAAACACTGTAATTTATTAGAAAAGCCTGCATGGAAATTAATTTACAGCCCAGTTATCTCCATGCTACGGAGATAAATATAATTATTTCTCATTTCGAAGTTGAAAAAGAAAACCTATCTTAGAATAAGTGGATTCTCCCACTCATTCTCTGGTTCTGCTTGTTTATCTTCGTCATATATCAAATTAATGTGTCTGCAAATCCAAGTAAAGAAGGCAAGTGTTTAATCTGAAGTTTATGTCACTTTCTCATTCAAGGAAGAGTAGGAGAAAGGGTGGGATATATCTGAACTTACACTGGCTGGAGACTACAAAGGCAAAGGGACAAAACCATGTTTCCATAGTGTTAAAAACACTCTCGTGTTTTAGTCCGTAGAGATCCCAGGGGAGGGCGACAATTGCAAGATCACGACTGCTCCTTGGCCTCTGAGGCTCCTTAGGTGTCAAAGGGCAAACAGAATCCATCTCACCAGCCCGTGGGCTGCCCGCTTCCCCTCCAATGTTTCCATCCTTTTCATCCTCCAATGCCCCACCCACCTGCCATTCCCTAAGAAACGTGTGTCCTTTGGTCTGGAGAAGTAAGCCCACAGACTTTGTTTAAACCACTCCATTGGCAGGCCAGCCTGGGGCACTCAGGACCATCCAGTCACAGGCAGAGGGGCCAACTTCACCCTTTCCTCTTGTTCTGCGCCCCAAAACAGAGCACCCTTCTGCAGTCACTGGGCTGCACTGACAGATCAGACTGTGCATGGTTCCCATACTGCTTTGATTACTGCTGCCTGAAGAAATGCAAAGGATAGGGTGAACCAAAGCGACTCAGCCGGGAATCACAGCGTGCTATTCAAAGTGAATGTTTCTGTAATTTATAAAAAATTTCCTCTTGGTCATTTGTCTGAGAAAAGAAGAAAAGTTATGATATTCCTCCTCCCAAAAGGTAAAAGCAATGCCAAGAATGTCCCCTAAAAATATAACATTAATTTCCAACTTCAAGAAGTTAACATACCACCATCAAGTTCAATCTCCATCAGAAATCCATTAGGGTATATACTTTTAAGACCTATCAAATCATTCTTTCTCAGTTGTGTAATTCTGTTGGAATTTTACTGTAACAAGCAATAAAATATCAATGAAGAAATGATAATGACCAGAAATGGCACAGATTTTATTCCGCAATAAATCAAATAACTTCATCACATATCAGGATGGAGAAGTAAACATAAATTATAGACCTTGTTGTTGTGAACGCAAGTAGGCTTTATATTATTAAGACATTTCATTTACAGTGGCCTATAAATCTGATTGCTACTTCATTAATAGTGTCTTAAATAAGAAAAGGTACTGTTAAGATTACTTGTTAGTCCATCTTACTCTGACTCAGGAATTTTGCAGTGAACAATAATCACTTCACATTATGCTTTATCTGGTTCACTTCAATTAATTAAAAATCAAGTTTAAAATGAAATTTAAAAATCAAGAACAAAAACTATTTATTTTACTACATTTATCAACACCAATGACTGCGGGAAAAACAACTAAAGTTCGCATGTCAGAGATAGTACTGCTTGGTTACTGTAATAAGAGATTAGATTTGACTCTTTTAGCAGATACTAAACTTTATCACAACAGCTTCAGGATTTAATATGAATAAATTATTAGGTCAGTAGACTTAATTCTTATTGGTTAGCTCTCATAAACAATTGGTGAAAATTTTTCTTTTTTTTTTCTGTTTTTCTTAGCTTTTTTACCCTGAGTAGTAGTGATAGCAGCAGCTGCTGCTGCCACTTTAAATTATTGAGCACTTACGACGTGCCAGGCTCTGTACTTAACATGCATTTTCTCATTTATTCATTGTAACAACCGCATGAGAAAAGACCACTATCATATCCATTTGACAGATGAGAAAACAGAGGTATGGAGAGGGTAAGCAAATTGCCCTAGATTAGAATGCATGATCATCTGCTCTAGGGCTTTATTCTTCACCAATTATTTAGCAGCCATATTTTTCAATAATCTTACAAAAACCTCACAAGTAGATACTATTATTACTATTTTAGAGCTGAGAGGTTTGAAAATTGTGCCAAAGCTCTTAAGAGGCAGTGCTGGACCCTGAGGTCATCATACCATGGGGGATCTTACAGGGAAAAGTTCCCAGTATTAGAAAGAGCACAGATTTTGGAAACATTTTACAAAATGACAAGTTATCAATTGCTGTGGGTATATTTTTCATTAAGTAAAAAGAAAAAAAGACTCACATTGTAGTTTATGCCTGCCTCCAAAACAGGAAGAAGAGGTGAGGAGGTGGTATTAAGAGTTTACAATGCCCAGATCCAGAGTTTTATTTTGTTATAAATTTTTTTGCTCTGCCCTAATTATCAGTCATTTCTCTCTCCTGCCTCCTTTCCCTCTGCTTCTAAATCGTTAAGACTTTCCCTTTTTAAGCAATGTCATTGTCATTATCAACAGAAAATCTTCCTTCAACCTTCAGCAATTTCTTTCTTTTTCCACCAAACTCCTTGAAAAACTAATCTATAATATGTTCCTTAAGCCTCACTCATTAAAGCTTTGTATCTGGTTTTCACCTCCATTTCACTTCACTGAAAAATTACAATCTCCCAAACATCAAAGCCCATCACACATTTGGTCATTCCACGGCACTCACCTTCGTTAGCTGCCTCCTCTGTGAATCTGCCTCTCCTTTATTCTGTACCATCTTGGTTCCTCCATTAACTCTTAGACCATTCTTCATTTGACTTCTTCCTGGTCCTTAAAAAAATAGCTGTGTTCTCAGGTTTTACACTGAAACAACTTCACTACTTTCCCTCTACGTTCTCCCTGGATACTTGAGTCACTTCCGCAGTGTCACCACCTCTCTACGCAGAGCTTCAAATGTTCCCTTCTGGCCCAGACCTCTCTGCCAAGTTCCAAACATCCACTGAACTTCATCCTTGCATGTACTCTTAGTTTCTTAAGATTAACATTTTTATTTCTTTTTAAGAAACATCTTTGTTGATATATAATTCACATACAATTCACCCATTTAAACAGCTCAATTCAATGAATTTTAGTATATTCAGAGAGTTGCACAATCATTCCCACAAAATAAGTTTAGAACATTTATCATCCTCCAAAGAAATCTCATATCCATTACGTCATTCTCCATTCTTGGTCCCCAGTCCTAGGCAACCATTAACCTATTTACATCTCTACAGATTTGCCTATCCTGGACATTTCAAATAAATGGAATCATACAATATGTGCCTTTTAGGTTTGTCTTATTTTACTCAGTATAATGTTTGTAAGGTTCATTCATGTTGTCACACACATCTGTGCTTCATTTTTTTTATGGCTGAATAATATGCCATTGCATGGATATACCATATTTTATCTATCCACTCATCAACTGATGGATTGTTTTTTTTTTTTTTTGGCTGTTATGAGTAATGCTGCTACAAATATTTGTGTACAAATTTTTGTGTGGTCATGTGTCTTCATTTCTCTTTGATATATACCTATATTTAACATTTTGAGGAAGTGCCAAACTGTTTTCACAAAGTGTCTGAGCCATTTTACATTACCACCATCAATAAATGAGGGCTGCAATTTCTCCACATCTTCACCAACACTTGTTACAGGTCTTTTTTTTTTTTTTTTGAGGAAGATTAGCCCTGAGCTAACTGCCACCAATCCTCCTATTTTGCTGAGGAAGACTGGCCCTGAGCTAACATCAATGCCCACCTTCCTCTACTTTATATGTGGGATACCTACCACAGCATGGCGGGCCAAGCGGTGCTGTGTCCGCACCCAGGATCCGCACTGGCGAACCCCGGGCTGCCGAAGTAGAACATGTGCACTTAACCACTGTGCCACCAGGCCGGCCCCTGTCTTTTTATTATAGCCATTCCAGTGGGTGTGAAGTGGTATCTCACTGTGGTTTTGATTTGCATATCCTTAATAACTAATGATGAAACTTGTCATGTGCTTATTGGTCATGTGAATACCTTCTTTAGAGAAATGACTATTTAAATCCTTTGCTTATTTTTTAATTGGGCTATTTGTCTTTACTATTGAGTTGTAAGAGTTATTTACATATTCTGGTCCCTTATCAGCTATACGATTTGCAAATATTTTCTCCTATTTGAAGGGCTGCCTTTTCACTTTCTTGATGGTGTCCTATGAAACATAAAAGTTTTAAATTTTGATGAGGTCCAATTTATCTAATTTTTCTTTTGTTGCTTGTGCTTTAGGTGTCATATCTAAGAAGGCTTTGCCTAACTCAAGGCAAGATTTTCTCCCATGTTTTCTCCTAAGAATGTTATAGTTTTACCACTTACATGTATGTCTACAATCCACTTTGAGTTTTTGTGAGTGGTATGAGGTTCTTTTCCCATTGAATTGTCTTGGTACCCTTGTTGAAAACCAGTGTACTAACATACTAACATTTTAGAAATCAAGCCTTACTTTTTTTCCCAAAGCCAACTCCTGATTTTCTCTTCTTTTTTTTTAATGACATTCCATCTCTTCTTCTAATCTGATATGTGGAGTCATCTTTGATTCTTTCCTTTGCTTCCCATGCACAAACATTTGTCAAGCCATGTGGTTTCCACTTCTACAAGTCGTTTTCATTCATTCTTTCCTTTACATTCTCAATGACACTGTCCTAAATCAAATGCTCCCTCCTGTTGGCTTCAGTTGAGAAATAAATCTATATCTAACCTGGCATCCTGAGCCGTTTCAAATCCAAGCTATCATACCTTTGATGGTCAAAGGAGACGAGTCTAATATGCTGACACATGGAATAAACTGGTGCTATGAATGGCTGTCTTAGAGCAAGGGCCCACTCATATTCTTAGCCTAATCCCTGAACTTCTAGAATAGATTATGCTAATTTGGAAAAATGTTAGAGGCAGTTCTGGATGATTAGAAAACTTCCAACCTATTTTAAAGAAATTACCAACTTAGTATAAATATTTGAGCTCCTCATTTAGCCAGATAGGCTAATATTTTTCAGCTTTATCAAGATATAATTGACAAAAATTGTATATATTTAAAATGCACAACTTAATATTTTGATATATCATACACTGTGAAATGATCACCACAACCAAGCTAATTAACATATCCATCACCTCACATAGTTACCATTTTCTTTCTCTTTTCATTTCATTGTGAGAACACAAGATCTATTCTCATAGAAAATTTCAAGTAGAGTCACACGTCGCTTAATGACAGAGACATGTTCTGAGAAATGCCTCCTTAGGCGATTTCATCATTGTGCGAACATCATAGAGTACACTTACACAAACCTAGATGGTACAGCTTACTACACACCTAGGCTTTACGGTACTAATCCTATGGGAGCACTGTCATATATGCAGTCCATTGTTGACTGAAACGCCATTATTTGGTGCATGACTGTATACAACACGTGTAGTCACCAATCAGTACATTAGATGTCCAGAACGGCTAATTGTGAAAAACTTGGTTAACACTTTCTTATTGTTGGGTCAGGATGGGGGTGAATGGCTAGGACAGTAGTTCTCCAAATGTGGTACCAAGTGCAAGAGCAGCAGATCACCGGGGAATTGTTGAAAATGTACATTCTTGGGACCCACTCCGAGATATGAGAAACTCTAGGGGTAGGCCCCGAAAGAATCTATGTTTTAACAAAACTTCCAGGTCATTCTTATGCATGCTAGAAGTGAGAGAACCTCTGGGCTAGGATGATAGAGATGAGGATCCCAAGACCTGTGAAATGGTATCAGTGTCTGAGGTTATGTGACTATGTCAACACCTCTTCTACATGCTCAAAAGGCTACTGAAACCAAAGAATTCCACACATTCAATCAACTATCAACATTTAGTAGTTATGTCTAAATGATATAGCTAAATATGTAAATTGTTATGGTCAATGATTAACTTCTGAAGGTATTACACTTTTGAAATTACTCAAGATTTAGTGTTCTTTGCAAGAAAAACTATGAATAATAAACTTGCTTATTTTGATATCACAAATTCCACATAACAGAAGCAACACAGATATAAGTAGCACCTATTATTAAACTATGCTCATATTTAAATACAACATTTTTTTTTCTCTTGGGAGAGACTGAAGCATATACCCAATGGGAAAAGCAATCACACACAGAACTTTTACCTACAAGTATGTCCTCCTCAAAGTTTGATATCAATCAGTCTTTGGAATCTAGAATCTGCCTGTCTGTGCATTTCAATAACGTATCTTTTACCAAAGCCCACAATAAATCCACTTTCAATTAACCTTTTAATACACCATATGAATTATTTCAAAATAACTTTTGGATCTAAGAGACAAGACTCAAATTTGGCAGAATGGCTTTAAGTTCAATGGTGTTTGTAAAAAGTGTTGCTAGTTTTTACCCCCAGCCGTGTAAATGCGAACATTTGATGCCTTGGCCTACTTTGATTAGACATGCATTCTCACTCACAGCTGCAAACTGTTTCCCCTTCCTACGGCTGCTCCCAGATAAGACCATGTGATTTTGCCTCGCTGCTAAACCTCATCCTGGCCACTGCTGCCCACTCCCCTCCAGCTGCCAGGAGAGAGTTCCACACTAGCCCCTTGTTTATACCACTGCTGAAATTAAACTGAAGCCAAGAAGAGAAGCCCCAAGGAGGGTGACAAAAGTGCAAGGCTAAAAACTGATTTTCAGCTTCAGCTCCCCGACCCTTCTCCTCCCCATCCTACCTCAAATTAAGAAAATGGAACCGGTCCCAGGTAAGGGAGCAGGAAGGAGCACTAGGAAGAGAATGAAAAAGGTTTTTCATCTCCTTTCTCTGACTGTTTCCCCTGTCCCAACCTTCTCCATCCTCTTTTTCATTTTCAGTTGCCATTTTGGACTTTCTTCACAAATTGAATCCTGTTTTCCAAATTGGTCAGTGAAAAGTTTTTGCCATGCTGAAATCATTTCCAGAGCTAAATCGGGAAACCTGAGGCAGCTGGGCAATCTTACAGCTGGCTGGAATGCGGCTCGCAATAAAAGGCAGTGTGAATAAGGTGCATTGAAGCTAAATTGGATTCATGTGAAGGGCCATTTATTCAGACGGGAGTGGAGATGGAAGGAGAGGAATTAATGAATATGAGAAACTAAATTAGCTCAACCAACCCTTTAAAAAATATACTAAAAAATATTTGACCTGCCATGAACCTTTTTACAAACCTGAGACCTTTGGGTTTAGACCACGGAAGCTCAGTGATACTCCTCTCCAAAGGGAGCCCTCGGGAAGGAAGGTGCTCCTGAATGAGATAAGACAGAGCCTGAAGGCAGCTGAGGAGAATCTGGTTTCTCTTGACTGCCATCAGAAGGACAGAAGGCACAGTTGTGAAAGTCAATATGTCGCTGAGAGACAAGAGGTCACCCTAACAGACGAAAATATTTAATTAACTAATCACAGAATACCTGACACATAAATAAACATGTCTTTTCATCTTAGCTATCATATTTTTCTTCAATGAAATGAAAAGAAATCATGACCTATGATGTTCTTGAAAATTATTGATCAATTTATGAGTCTAATGCTTTAATTGATTGCAATAATATTTTACTCACACTTCTAATCTGATCTTACTGCCACTCTGAGAAAAGCCAAGGGGAATTCTGCTGGAAGAATGAAAGTGTAGTTACAAGCAAAAGGGTTTTACAGACATATATTAATATTGTCCTGTTAAAATCATCTGTTTGTGGAAAATTTTTCCTTCCTTAAAACAGCATCTAATTTTAATAATAAGACATTTAATAATATTAAAATAAAATAGGAGGGAAGAATGATATTAAATATCTTACAGTGCTTTCTTTACGGTTTCAAAGTGATAACACACACTTTATCTCATTTTCACCTAAATCTTTCTTCTCTTATTATGTAGAAAGTAAGATGTTGCACCCATTGCTTTATTTTCACAATGAGATATCCAGTAAGGGAATAAATATATACTAAATACTACAAGTTATTTTGCCAAAAGCATTAGAGAGAAACAGTATGGAATGAAAAAAATAATGTTTCTAAAAATCAAGTTTTTATGCAAAGGATTCTGAGTTCCCTGGAATTGGGGATTATACCTTACAGTCTCCTCAAATGCGGCCCCAGTGCCTATGGATACTGGGGCCACAGCAACAGGTATTCAACACACATTTGCTAGTTGGGCTATGGGATTTTACTTATTTATTAAAAATCACATCCCCTCAAAGTAAATTCCAAACAAAAGACACTCTTTTCTCTCCATTAGGTTCTATAATTTATTAACAAATTTGATCTCTTTTGGAATCAGTTTATACTCATCCCCATTTGAAAGTGGCACTCTCCGAACCTGTTTAAAGATCAGAGGGATTCCAGGCGTCCTTACAGCACATTATTGTGGCATGGCTTGGCATTGTAATTTTATTCCACGGGCTGTGAGTTTGCGAGTGTCTGAGGATGGTGCCTGGCTTGCCTGTCATCCTTTTCAACTCCTGCCCAGCTAAACCTGCCTTCCATCTGCCACACACTGAAGAGGTGACCCAGAATACTAGGGTCTCTGGAAAAACGAACTGTTTTTCTCACTGCATTGTTTTTCACATTTTAGAACTTTGTGTTATTTATCATTCTTCCCTCCCCAAGACGAGCTGTGATAAGGTTAACAAAACGTTCCCAAGACCACCATATGCGGTGGGGCAGCCTAAAAACAGACTTCAGGTCTGCATTGTCCATTATGGTAATCATGGACCACATGTGACCTTTTAAATTTATTTTAATTAAAATGAATAAAATTGAAAATTGAGCTACTTCGTTGTATTAGTCACACTTCAAGCACTTAAGAGTCACATGTGGCTAGTGTCTATTGTACTGGATAGTGCAGCTAGACAACATTCTAACACTGTAGAATCTTCTAGGGGCGGCAGTGCTTTAAATCATCATTCCTTCACCTTCTCCTATATAAATTCCAGTTAACACAGAGTAGAAACAAATAAAAAAATGAACTTGCATGCCAATTATCTAGAGTCTGTCTGATACTAGTGCCCTGGGCAAGAGGCTCTTGCAAAGTTCTCCGTTTATGGTCCACCTGGCCCCTCTTTGCATTTCCAGTCCTAACTACCAGATAGAGAGATGCAGAGCTAATTTATGTTTAAAACAGAGGGAAAATTTTCATTAGCATCTTCTACCTTTCATCTCTTTCTTCATTTATTCCTCTACTCAGCTATTCACTGAGCCACAGGGCAGGCACAAAGGTTCCTGGCCACAAGGAGCACAATCTAGGAAAGGTATGGAAAATCCTGATCAGAGAAGGATCTCCTATGAGACACAACGAAGGCACAAGCAGAGTTGTGGGAGCAGGGAGCTTGGCTTGGAAGGACAGCTCCCTAAGGGACAGAAGCTAAGACAGAGTTTCTCAAACTCGGCACTACTGACATTTTGGGTTGGGTAATTCTTTGTTGTTCTATGCATGGTAGGATGATGTTTAGCAGCATCCCTGGCCTCGACCCACTCGTTATGATAATAAAAAAATGTCTCCAGACATTGCCAAATGTCCCCTGGGGGACAAAAATCACCCCATTTTGAGAACCACTGAGCTAAGGCCTTTAGGACACATTCATTTATTTACTCAAGAATTTCATGGGGCAACTACTGAAAACTAAGTGGTGAGGGTAATAAGTTGAAAGGATAAGGTCCTTACATTAAGTAGCTTAAAGTCTAGTGGAAATCAGAGTGAATAGGTAGGGTGAAGGTGGAGGGAATTTCAAATGGGGGAACAGCATGTGTAAAAGTAAAGAGGGATGATAAAACATGGGAACTTCACAGAATGTTAAATGGGGTGGTGCTGTGTGGAGAGGGGGCTGTGAAAGGCAGGAGACAGAGTGAGACAGGGAGGCAGAGTCAGATTGTAAAGGTGTCTGTATGCTGCACCTAGTTGTATCTAATTTAGATTTTATTGTGAGGATATTTGTCCATGGGAATAACATGATCCAGATTATATTCTGGATGATGGTACAGACTTTGTCCCATTGAAGTGTGACCTACAACCACAAGTGCCATTAAATACCTAAACTGCAGACAGACAGGTTAGAAACCCTTATGTAGGTTAAAGGTAACAAAGTTCCAAATTACAAGTGACGCTAATAGGGATGAATATGGAGTCAGGGATTTGACCGATGTCTTTGGAAGTGGAACAAACAGGGTTCCGAATCTCACTGTGGGGGTGGGAGGAGCAGGAAGAGGGAAGATCTCTAAGAAGACTTCCCAGGTTTTGGTAAGGACAACTATGTACATGGTGGTCACAGGAACAAAGCTGGTGGATTCAGGAGGAGGAGCAATATTTCCCTGAAAGATCTCCACCAAGATGCCTCCAAAGGACAGCTCAGGTTTCGCGGGCCAGGCCTCACCTTCCCTTGGAGTGCTCACTGCGCTGCCTCGCTGCGCCTCTGCTGTCCGACTAACCTGCCCCAGAATGCGTCCTCTCACAGAGGCCCAGGCCCCTTGTCTGCTCTGCCTCCGCGCCACTGCGCAGTGCTCGTACAGGGTGGCTGATGGACAGGGAAACCCTGCTCCAGTTAACTTTTGTTAAGGTGTTCTCTGTGAATAGAAAGGATGGGTGCGACTTCTGCCACAATTATGTTATGGAAACGTCATACATCTGAAGTCTATGATCAGACTGAGAGGTGACATTTTTGGAGAGTAAAATTAGCCCTGGTGCCACTTTAGCCAAGGCCACAAAGTAGGAGTGACAGATAAATGCAAGGCACCCAGTTAAATTTGAATTTCATGTAAACAATGGATAATTTCTTAGTAAAATATTCTCATGCAGTATTTGGGACAAACTTATACTAAAAATTATTTGCCATTTATCTGAAATTAAACTTACCTGAATTCCTATAATTCTATTTGCTAAATCTACCATGAAGGGTAATCCTACCATGAAGGGATTGCCTATAATTTCATACATACTTCAGGGCAGTTCTGATGAGTAACTAAGGCTACAAGAGGACACATGCATTCACTCATCAGACTTTACTGAAGATCAACTATGTACAAAACCCTGGTAGACACTATAGCAGCACAGGATCCTTGCTTCTAGAACAAAACCTAGTAGGGGAGATGAAGCATGTAGGCAGAAATGAATACTACAAAGCAGAAAGTGATGCTGGTAACTTTCCATACTAGTCTTAAAGAGGAAAACTCCTTCTGTTCCTGGAGATTAGGATGTTTTCCTGGACAAGTCCAGCTGAGATGCTGAATAAAAAGCCTGGAAAGTGAAGTTAGGGCAGATCATACAAGGCCTCAACTATCAGCCAAAAGCATGGGGCCTCATGATACAGAATAGGGAGCCAGTGGCCTGAGTAAACCATCATCGGGACTGCCAAAATCCCACTTAGACAAAGCTAACCTACCTGAGCCCACCTTCAGGTCTCACATACATCAGAGGTCTGAGTTCACAACTCCCCAGTGAAAATCGTAGGTTATTTGGTCACAAGTCAGAGATGTGCCATGGATTCAAGGTCCGTTTAACACGCACCCCATGAAAGTAAATAAGCCCACAAAATCTTAGGGCAAGAGCTGCTTGGGTTGCAGAGGAGGTGGAAAGCAGGGCAGGACCCAGCTGCAGACTACATGGAGAAGAACCCATGCTCTGAAACCTTTTTCAGCTTATCAGAGAATTCAGAAGACATAAACATCTGAAGAGGGGAAAAAACTCTCCTGAGGTGAGTCATTCTGAAAAAGATGGGTGTGAGAGAAACTCCAGAAAGTATCTTTTTTTTTTTTTTTGAGGAAGATTAGCCCTGAGCTAACTACTGCCAGTCCTCCTCTTTTTTTGCTGAGGAAGCCTGGCCCTGAGCTAACATCTGTGCCCATCCTCCTCCACTTTATATGTGGGACGCCTACCACAGCATGGCTTGCCAAACGGTGCCATGTCTGCACCAGGGATCCGACCGGCGAACCCCGGGCCGCAAGAGGAACGTGGGAACTTAACCGTTACACCAGCAGGCTGGCCCCCAGAATGTATCTTTTTAATCAATGTTAACTAGGACTAGTATTGCAAATATCCAAAAGTCCAAAATTATACTGCCTTAAAACAACACTGTATCAAAGTCACTAAGTAATTTTGTTCACATGATATTATACATTGAATAAAAATTTGAAGTTAATTTTAGTAATGTTCTTTTAAATACTATTGCATTTAAAATGTTCACGAAAATAATCTGGCAGAAAAAATGCAAGTACACTTTTTCTATCCCTCCTTTTATAACTTGCCTACCACGTATATACTACTAAAACATTTAAAATTTGAAAGCTTTTGCCTACAATTCAAGTACCAAAAGTCAAACAGAAACTAAGAAACTGTTTTAATAGCTTAATTTTTAAATTGAGCTTGGATTTTTTTTCTTTTGGCTCTAGAGAAAACGTTTTTGCCATGGGGCCAGCCTGGTGGTGCTGCAGTTAAGTTTGCACATTCCACTTCGGTGGCCCCGGGGTTCACTGACTCGGATCCCAGGTGCAGAGCTACGCACCGCTCATCTAGCCATGCTGTGGCAGACATCCCACATATAAAATAGAGGAAGATGGGCACAGATGTTAGCTCAGGACCAACCTTCCTCAGCAAAAAGAGGAGGATTGGTGGCAGATGTTAGCTCAGAGCTAATCTTCCTCAAAAAAAAAAAAATTTATGCTGTATCTAGTTATACATTAAAAAGGTATTATAAGGAATTAATATAAAAACTGCAGAGTTGACAAGTAGTTTAATTTTTGAAAACACCACATGTAGAAGAAAGGTAATTCAGTAAAGAAATCTTTCTCTTTGACTCGACTGATTCATATTTAGAATTTTCACAAAAATTGTGTGCATTTCATATAATATATTTCGTTTAAAATGGCATACGACGATAACGTGCTTGACTTTAGGCATACTTATCCATATTAAAAGCTGTAGGTTTTACAGGTAAGATTAAAGTGCCTAAAAAAATAGCATACACAACCTCAAAAGGTAATTGCATTATATTCAGAATACGATGAAGAAAACGTGTTCTAGTTGTTAAAAAAAAAAAGTAAAATCAAATACTAGTACTAAAAATAAACGTCTTAGAAAAATTAACTTTTAAACTATCAAATATGAATGGAAAGCTGTTTGAATCAAGTACAATGTATTTGTGTTACTGACTAAATTATTTTTCATAAAGGGAGTTAGTGTATATGTGTAGACTTCTAATTTTTAACTATTGTGATTTATCAAAATCACTCATATTGTATATAACCAAACTAGACTGATTCTGTATAATCTGTACATATAAACATAGCATAAAATTTACCATAAATACCAACTGAAACCTCCTTTACGGTCCCAATTTTGCATCGTTGATGCTTATCTTCTGATGAGCATTAAAGAAACACAAATTTTCGAAATTCATTAGGAGGTGTTCTAAGGTTGCTAGAATGAGGCTGCCTTCCCAGCCATATCATTGCTTTTAGAATAAGAATTTAGCTAAATTTTTGCTGCAGGATAAAAATGGCAAATGTCACCAAAAAAATAAAGAAAAAGCAGGCTGCTAGTTGATGGCACAACTCCGGGAGACAAGGTTCAGGAGGACAACTGAGTTTCAGCACCAGCAAGGGCAAATTAAAAAGGGCATTCGTACTGCTCTAGAAGCAGGGCCCACGGCGCCAGCGTGGTGAGAGTGCAGACCGTCCACTGCGACAGGAAGGCAGGAGCACACGGTGCCGGTGTAGTGACAGTGCAGATGAGGTGCAGGTTCACAGCTCCACTGGAGGCTTCTCAGGGCAGTAAGCATGGCACCTCGGAAGCAGCAAGCCTTCCACAAACGACTGTCTTGCAACACGTGTTTGGGAAGCCATCCCTATGGCATAATGCTTTCTTTTCTTAGGCAACTAAATATTTTTACATCAGAATGGGGCACTTTAAGTTTCATGAAAGTCTGACACATCATATGAGGCACAGAGAGAGGCAGAGGATGAATGCTTTCAAAATGTGTATAAATCAAAAAGGGATTGCTTTATGTTTTGACTGTACTGGGAGGTCTCACCATTTCAAAGCACCCTGGGCAAAGTTCTTTTGTAAAATGAACTTCTAGTCCCTAAATTTAGAGGTACTCATTTTTATATATCAAGCTGTTGCAACTTTTTTCTTTTTTCCCCCCCGGGACACAGTTTTAAGTCTACGCAAATAATTCACATAGCCTAAAAAGAAAGATTTCTTTACGTTTTAATTCAAATATGAATTGATAGTACTGTCATATGACAATTTGGAGCTTCTTTATGCAAAGGCACTGGCGAACTAGTGAGCCAAAATTGCACATCTATCGGAGCTAGATAGGGACCCTGGCATTGATTCCTTGTTCTCAGGACCCAATGTTCTCGATCTGTCTAATACTGAAGGATAGACGTAATATTCAGGTACATGTGCCCACACCCAAAACATCCATCTGTCTTACAAAAAGATTTCTTCTTCAGAGTTCCTGAAGGGTTTGTGTTCCCTGGCTGTACTAAACCCTCAGGACCAATAAATGTCACCTGCTGAAAACAAACAGAAGGCAGAGTGGTGTTTCCTTAGGAATGAAAGAGACTTTACTGACATACTGTGCTTACACATACTACCTCTGCTGCTGGAGCCTGTAGGCAATAGTCATCCACTCATTCATTTATTCACCAAACACCTACTGGTGGTGTACTGTGTGAAAATGATTCCCATCTTCCATAGTTTAGCATCCAGGAGGTTGACAGTTGATGGCATCAGTACAGAGACTGAACTAGGTAGTTTCTAAAGTATCTTGCAATTCTAATTAATAAAAACCCAAGTAATTTAATTGGGAAGGTTTCTTTTCTTTAGTAAAGTTTTGCTGTGGACAGAAGCAAGAGGAAAGGCCGTGTGGATCTCCTTGTGGGGCGGGATCTGCTGTCCAGTCCGAGCCCTTAGCAGAAAAGGAAGCAGCAGGGGGCACGGTATCTGAGATGGGCAGGGGTGTGAATCCAGCCTGCATCGGGTATCAGACATCCTCAGGTATTAAGAAACTTCTTTTTGGTGAAAGGCTGTCAGTGATGAAGAATCACACATGAACCAAGCCCTCCTGAGGCTGACAGTCTAGCATGGAAGAAAGACTGAATAACTAACTATAAGCGTTCTGTGAGTTTCAAAATAAAGAACAAGATACAATGAGAGCTTTCAAACAGGTTCTTAGACTGGGATCAGAATAACCTTCTAGAGGAGTGACACTTAGGGTGAAGGTGCTGTGAGAATCAAATCTCATTATCCATCCATTTATACTTATGGCTAGCCTATGATGGGCCAGTGGCTGAGGATTTAGGAGTGAACAGGACAGACACCGTCTGCCCTAATGGAGCTTACAATATAGTGGAGGAGAAATCACCATGGATTACACAAATAATGAATTAATTACAATTGTGATAAATGCCATGAAAGAAAACTGAGATAATGTATATAAAAGTGTTTCACGAACTGTCACATTCTTTATAAATGCTGCTCTCTGTTAAGACTAGGAGTGGCAATGGGAGGATAAAATTAGAAGGAAAGCTTCCTTCTCCCTCCTTTCTTCTTTCTTTCTTCCTTCTTTCTCCATCCATCCACCCTGTCTATGGGGCTGGGAAGACACCTATTGTGAACAATACTTACAGTGTCAGATTTAAACATTACCAGTGTTATTTTTTTTCTGAATGCTTTGATCCAATACTGATGCACTGGAATAATTAACAATTTCTAACTTTATTACTAGGAGGAAATTTAAAACCACTGTGCCTGTGCATCATGGCTTCATGGAGAGGTGGTAAAGGGAATAGTGGTTACAATTCTCAATGTGGCAAAGTGGGACAAAGGTGAGCTAAGAGATTTTTAAAGACTGGCCTCCATTAAAGAGAGAAGACCTTCACTAAGAAAGCCCAGTGCTAAGGCGGTATGGAACCAAGAGGGAGAAAACCCTCAGGACATTCCAGGAAATGATGGAAAAAAGCAGAAGTTTTAATAAGTTTATTATAAAAAATACTAAATTTCAAAGTCAAAATACAATCTCCTAAGGCTTCAGTAGAACCTTAGCTCAGACTGTTTTATAAACATGACCTAATCTTTATTGTAGACAGCATCAGCTGGAATCTGACAGCAAAGAAGCTTGGCAAAGAGAATAGAGTCACCTGTGACAGGACGCCCTGTCATTAGTCCCTGGAGAGAGTCCATATAGCCACCTAAACATTTTTAGCTAACGTTTAAGGTTTAAGTCACTTTATTTTCTGAATGAACTGTCCCTTCCTTAGGATGGAGAGCTCTGAGGAGGAGAGAGCCCTATTTGTGCCAAAGGAGTGGCTCAGAAGTCCTCTTCAAAAGTCAGGGCCTCCCACGGGGCAAAGCAGCAGAGAGAGAGCAGTTGTGGGGGTGACCTCCTTAAGGGCTAACATGGGGTGGACGACCACCCAAGTGGAGGTGGTTCCTGAGCAGATGTAGCAGATAACTTCTAAAATTAACAATCTAATGCTTTTATCATGTGGAGTCTACAACGAACACTGCCAACAATACAGGAAGAAAAAAACTTTAGCACGGACACAGAGCAGCAATTAAATCCATCTTTTTATAACTACCCCCATAACTTTAAGAGCTACGTATTTATTATCATTAAAAATATGTTCATACAGAATCGATGCTGGTATGACATCAAATTTCATAAATCATGACATTTTTAGGATAACTTATATTGACGTATAATATACAAATAAAAAAGTACATATATTATAAGCATATGGCTAAATATAATTTCAGAAACTAGTCATGAAATTTTGTGGTCAACTTACACTAATCTTTAAAATAATGTGACAATATGAGACAATGTGGAAAGAAAAAACAGTAGCCAAAGAGGCTGATAGGTCTTGATTTTTTCAGTCCTGGCTGTATAACATTGGATAAATCATTGACTTCTTTTGGTCATTTCCACATCTAATCAGAGTAGACAATTTCTAAGCGTACCTTCTAGTCTAGAATGTTATACATTGAAAATATACGCTGCCCTAACTTCAAAAAAGTGCTTGTGGATGATCACCTAAAGTGTTTCAGACAACTCCTTTATGCCAATATGCCATACTAACACGCTATTATACTAGGGAGAAAGTTAGGTTAACCTGTAACCTTTCTTTTCCTTCCTAGGCCATTTGCCCATACATTTAACTAGCAAGAAATGTGTGTCTTCAGCAACAATCAAAATCAGAGGGAGGCAGAGGGCCGGCAGCGGAGCCTAAGCAGGCCCTTGGAGTGTCAGAGCTGCAGGCACCTGGATGCGTCCCCTCCTGGTCTCAGCCCCAGAGGGCAAGGAGTCACCACCCCCAGTGCCCAATGCTCTGGGCTACAGACAGCCTGTGTTAATCAAGGTACATTTCCTGCCTCAACTGTGGAACCTTATTTGACTTTTGACTATAGCAAGCTCTTAAAGTCAGTCTTTTCTGAATGTTAATAGTGTGTTAATACTTGGGCTTTTGGTAATAAGATGTTCTTGCTGGCAAAGGCAGTGTTATTGTACAGAGCACATGCTCACTTATCAAAACTACATCAGGTCTGTTAAGTCAGCTTTTCACCCCAATGTGATTAAAAACACAGAAGGAAAAATATATAATGAAAAAGATTATTCTAGGAGCCAGGCCACCTATTTTAGGGAATTATAGTAACTCTTTGAGATCAGTTGAGGATCATATATTACTGTTTCCAGAAACTAAAAGTCATCCAAATAGAAAGTGTTAACGCATCTTCCCCAAATACTTTGTGTACTAGGAGAATTCTGCTGCCCTTCCCCTCAGGGCTGGAGCATTTTTGGATAGGCATTTTGAAGGACAGTCAGAGAAATCTGCTGTGACTCCTGGTATGCCGTGGCACTGATGTATCCAATTGTCCCTTACTAGTCTGAAAAGATACTTAATAGTCTCCTATCTATTCAGTCATCATCATATATTGACCTCATCCTCTGTGCTTGTCACTGAGTCAGTTGCCTAAGAAACCAAATGAAACACATGATTCTTGCCCTCGAGGAATTCATAATCTGTCTAGATAGACAGACACATAAACAACTAAGTAATAAATCATTGCTATGGAGGCTGCATGAACTAAGGTGAGACAGGAGAGAAGGCTTATTGTGGTGCTGGGAAGATTACAGTCCAAAGATAAAAGGGTACAATTTTTTTTAAAGGTGAAAATAATCCAAATTAAAACATAAAAGATTAGCCTAATGGATTGGAAAATCTGGGGGTAAGTTCCTTTACAATATCACATGCTATGTCATATTCCAATTGCCAATTGGCTCAGAATTCTAGAAGCATGTAATTAAAGTCTGTATACCAGGAGTTGAGAATGCAAGACTGTTAAAATGGGCAATACGGAAGGTTTATTACTCTAAATTTCCTGACTCTTAAAACCCAGTCTTCACTCTAGAGATACACTGACCCAGGCCCTTCAACCTCATGCAGTGTGAGTAAAATTTAAATGTAGAATAAAAAGCAATGCTAAATATAAAGCTTACTTATGGACTAAGCAATAAAGCATGAAATGGCAATCCTTCCGAAAATATCAACTATCTGGATTAACAGAAATGTAAATTTGCAGTAAACTAATTTTTTTCCTAGATAATTGACTAAAATAAGTAAAAGGCCCTTGAGGAAGGCCTTAGAAAACTAAATATTATGCTGCTAGATCCTTAACAACCCAAAATGCTCTATCAGTCCTCAGTAATCTCAATAGAAATACATAGCTTGATCATCTGGAAAATAGCTGAAATTGCTATTTCTGAGAAATTGCACAGGTATGCTAAAAAGTCTATTTAAATCACTATGCAGACACAAGATAATTAGATTATAGGATAAAAAATAGGAAGAAGCTACATATCACCACTTATAATGTGGCTGTTCAAAGTTCAGTAGATTAAAAAACATCCTTACAACCGGATATGGTTGTATATTTAAATACCTGGGTCAAATAACAGATATAAAAACATTCAGATCACTTCAGTCGAAACCACAATGTTTCTCTGAAATCTGTTTAATGTATACGCTATTTCATTATTTAAGTTCATGAAAAACAATATTTTCATGTCCAGAATGTAAATATCAATAGAGCATTGTGAGGAAATCTATCATTCTGGGAGAAGCTGAACTTTCCATTGACAAAGCTTAATGTTGATATGAAGACATGCTATATAAAACAGCAAGCTCTCCTAGTCACAAAGAGCCTCATTTTTTCCTATCAAAGTATCCCTGTCATCAACACTGATTGTCCATTATGGATTGTACAGCAATCAGGAGACTCACTTTTGTTTATGAAGTTTCTAAATAGCTGTTTTCAGACATTCAGTAAGGAAAGTGAACATATCACCATAGGAAAAGATTGTTGATGTATTACTAGTCTTTGATGGTGTCTCTTTTTTTCCATCTTCAGAATCAGATTTCTACACTGGTAAATATTAAGTTTTAAAGTCATACAAAAACATAGCCACTATGTATGGTTTTAGATTATAAGTTATATCTTGTTTTCTATTTCAAATGCAGTATTTTGTTTGTACATATGGAGAATTAATTCCTGTTGCATATTCACTTTCATATAGATTTGTTCAAAAGGAATTTAATGAAGTGCCCTTTTTTGGATGGTTATGTGGAATTATGCAAAACTAAAGGAAGAACTAGGAGTAAATCCTAATGCAAAAGCTATCCTTGTCTAATTCAGCTTAGTGTGAATAAAAACACCTCAGTAATGTTTTATCTGCACACCTTCTTAGGCCTAAAAAAATTAGAAGTTCATTGTGAACCTACCATTAATTTCATTACAATTTTTTTCTTTTTTTTTACAATGAAAGCTCCCTTCCTTGTTTCATTTTCTTTTGTCTCCTCAATTAAAACACAACTTTTGAGCTATTCTATTTTCCTTCCATTTAAATACTGTATATACATAGCCTGACATAGATAGGATTTTTTCCATGTTGGAAAGCTTGTTCTGTTTCCCTCAAACTAGATAAAGTCCACTCAGATGCGCTGACGGGCGCCTCCATCCTCCTCTGTGCCCTTCCAACCTTGGATGCCTTTCCCATACTCCTCCGACATATTCTTGGGTGGGCAGAAACCTGGGGGGAGACAGCCACCAGGCAGCTTGCTACTCTCCTGAAGCACATCTGGGCTTTATATCAGGCCTTTAATTAATCCTCAGTGAAAGCCAAGCTATGACATTTTGACTGGGCAGGCTCCAGTTCTGGACAGGTCTTGATTTATTGCGACTGAGTCTCAACCAACTTTGATTTATTTCAGCTTTGGGGAGGAGGGCAAGCTCAGAACAGAAAAGCGCTGTTGAATGTAGAACACGTGATGTCAGGACAGGACCTCCAGACTTCCGAAGGCTGCAGGACAAACGGTTCAGAAGAGAACGGCCTCTGAGAAAGCCATTTAAAAAAAGATCTGAGATTCAAATATAAAATTGTACAAAATAAAATAAACTCCATCATGGATGAGAGAAAATGGTTCCTGAAATAGCTGGCTAACTGCTGCAGGGTAGGAAGGCCGGAGGCCTTATCGCTGAGAAAAGGACAATTCCCAGTGGGGTATTAGCATTAATCAGGGCTCTCATTTGCATGCAGAGAGCTGTGGTCCAGCCGAGGCCCTCCCAAGCTGGGGGGAAAATCCTGCAGGACATCTTCCCTTGTCAGCAACACCAAACATCTTTTGGCTGATTAAATAAGGGCAGATTTTGCATGCTGACTTTTTTCAGGTAGACAGAACAAGTCAAAAGAAGGCACGGTTATGTGATTAAACGAAGACAGAAGAGTTAGTAAACTTAACTAATGAATTTGTTTCTGTCATGGAGGCTATCAGCAATACTCTCTCCTGGCTGAGGCCTTCACATGTGCTGTGCTCACTGCCATCCCCTTGAGCACAGCCACATCAGATGGTGACCCCAAGTGCCAAATGAGGGTATACAGATAAAAGTCCAGCTAGTGCTTCTCCACAGCTTCACTTGGCTTAGCACAATGACCAGCTCACAGCAAGAGCTTCTATCACAAGATCTTTGACTGCTAAGTCCTCCTCCTACCCTGGAGGGCAGAAGCCTGAGTGCATGCTCCCGGCCCAGTGTCTCAAGTAACACATGGGTGACAAAACAGAATTTAGAAGCAAAGTTAAATTCCCTAATGGAGACAATGGTAGGAAAAATGGGTTGCAAAAGAAAGAAGAGGGGATGTAAAGGAAAGGGATAAGAGCCTAAGAGTCAGATAGAGGTGGCATGACCTCAGAAAATGGAAAGCACATAATCTTTGGCACAGGCTACCCGCATATTCAAATTCCATTACAGCCACTACCCACACATGCTCCAGGCAAGTTACTTAACCAAGCTGAGCCTCCTTTTCTTCAGAGACAAAATGGGGATAAAAACACTATTCTGCAGAGCTGTTGTGAGGAGCAAAGGAAACGCCTGTAAAGCTCCTAACTACATTAGACATGGGGCACTCCTAGTGCTGAAGACACAGTAGTGCTACTGGAGACAGCGACAGAGGAAGAAAAGGTATGGAGTTCACCTGTGTATCTGTCTACAGTACTGATACACAGCTATGGGTGTTAGCGGGTGAGAACGACCCTAAAGTGGTGTCTGTGAACATGTGTGCAGAAGTCTTTGAGAAGGAATGCCCGGGTGGCTGTGTGCGTGTGCCACCCACCATACTCACATGGAAATGGAAAGTATTCATTGACTCTTTCTTCACAGAGCCACATATAAAGGCTGTTCCTAAAGACACAATAATCTTTACCTAAAACTACTGAATGAGTGATGTTTGTGACAAGGATGAACATAACTGTTTGCTTTGAGATTAACTCCAGGTTTAAACTGATAAACAGGATTGCTGGGTAAGCAGCACATCAGAGACCTTACAGGAGTGCTATCATATTTCAGAGCTAGCTTCATAACAACATGCATATGTAGAGGAACCGTCTGGTGGGTGGTCGGTACCCCATTTCCGCTAATGGTCAATCGCCAACTTTGATGGATAGTGTGCTGGGATTCAGTAGGTGAGTTCCAAGTATGGGGTGAGCTGTTGCACTTTCTAATCCACAGAACCCCTGAGATTCTTAGGTACTATTTAGGTCACACCAAAACAATAATTGCGTTAAACTAAACCAGAGTTGAAATCAACAATTGCATGACAAAATGCAATTTTTTGATCATTGAAGCCAGCATATTCTCCTTTTTACAGCCTTTTTTTTTTTTTTTTTTAACCTAAAGTCAAACTTATCTGAATACATCTATTCACTGATTTTGGAAATCAAACTCTCTTCACATCTCTATGATATTCTAGTTTCTCAAAAAGATTTTGAGAAGTTGGGAGGTTGTGGAGCCCTGGGTGAGAAATGCTGTACATTCACAAGACCTTTAAATGTAGGAGTCCTGGGTCTGCACACCACAGGGGTTCCTGCAGCTCCCAAAGCACTCTGTGCTGGAACATTGAGAGAGCTCTGTTCCTCCAGGAGCTGCTTCCTAATCACAGTAAACCACTGGGGCTGAAGGGGTCTGAAGAGAATGTTCCCTGTGGGTGCAAGGCTCCCTAAAGCACAGGCTGCAAGGTCTTTATCACTAGTCATTCGTCCACCCAATAACTCTTGAGATAGCAGGAAGGGGTAGAGGACCTGCTGCAGGGGCTCCCAGGGCACGGCAGCCCCCAGATTCTGCAAGGAAAAGGCAGGAGTCAGAAGGCACACGTCTCTCTGTCTGACCATGAGGATGAGTGCTTGGATGCATGGAAAAGCTATTGGTCACGTGCTACCAGGATCCATTATTTTCTTTGTCAGTTGGTGAACAGGAACATGAAGGTTGAGAGTAACACGTCCATATATTTGTACTTGCAAGCTCACCCCTAGCATTATTTCCTGTTTTCAAATTTGTGCTCTCGCTCCCATTTGATTGTTGGCTGCTAGGGGAAGATGGCCATATGTGCATGGTGCGTTTGTGTGCCTGTGTCTGTATGTCCAGCCACATTAACTTTAACTGCCACCCAACACACTCACATATTTTAAAGCTCCATATGATGGAGCAGGAGAAGATGATGAACCAGTGGATGAGTTCTCACAAATCAAGGGCTACATAGTCCTATGTACCAATTTTCAAAGTGGAATTTTAGTAGAATTTAAACAAACAAACAAACAAACCTGGCACAAAGCAATATACTATGACCTACGACCAGAGATAACTTTCTAAAAATATTTTAAAAGAAGTTTTGTTTCAGAAATCAAAGACTGGATACCTACTTTGGGCCAGTACAGTGATGAAATAAGGAAAGTAATATGAACTCTCCTAGGAATCTTTTACCTTAAAGGGATCTTTTAACTAAAATAGGTGAATACTTTTCTTATAGGACATCGTATATTTATTTTTCCAGATAGGCTAATAATTTCATAGAGCAAACATCAGCAACTCATTCACCATCACAAAGCAAGGCTGTCATAGAAGTAACACGAAAGCCTTCTTCCCTGTGAGCCAGTGTGGCCTCTGTGGAGAAGTACATTTTACAGAAACAGAAATAAATAAAATTTTAAATTAATATGTTATAATAATATGTTGTATGACTATATATTAGAGACAGTACCTGATCAATAAGTTAACTATACTATTTTTTTTTTTTTTAAAGATTTTATTTTTTCCTTTTTCTCCCCAAAGCCCCCCGGTACATAGTTGTATATTCTTCGTTGTGGGTCCTTCTAGTTGTGGCATGTGAGACGTTGCCTCAGCGTGGTCTGATGAGTAGTGCCATGTCCGCGCCCAGGATTCGAACCGACGAAACACTGGGCCGCCTGCAGCGGAGCGCGCGAACTCAACCACTCGGCCACGGGGCCAGCCCCTAACTATACTATTTTTTATACATTGCTTTTCTTATATTTTTCACTTAGCTTCGCCTAAGGTTTCTCTTTGCCAAGTAGTTTATGAGTTCTGACTAGTTTTGTTCTGAATATCTTTTGGTAAAAAATATTTATTGGAATCAAAACTTTTCTTTGAGATACATATAATTTGAGTTTGATATAAACTTCAATAAAGGCTGTATCATTTTGATATCATCATCCCAGCTAAGAGAACTATAAAGAAAGGAGCAAAGAGGTCACGGAAAGTCAACCACTTTGTTCAGCCATATTTCTTTCCTCTTCTTGATTTACTTCTGATCATCATTCTGATCATTTGGCAATCTAAAGCATGAATTGTTCACTCCTTGGCTCAAAGACTTCAAAAGAAAGAGAAGTTTGGACTTTGCCATAGCTATTTGCTATTTACACACAGTTGGACATAACTTGAAATGACCTGTTGTATTCGGTTCCTTCATATTTTTTAATAACCGAAGATGAGAGCAGAAATCCAACAATTAGGAGTCCTGGGTTAAAATCCCTAGTTAGCCCCAGACTCGTGGTTGACCCTAAAAGCAAGCCATTTTAGCCCCCCGGGGAGTTAAAACATCCACATCTCTGTATTAGGAAAACTATACCAAGTTGTTCAGAAAAATGGTTTGAGATCCTTAGGAAAAAAGGAATTATGTAAATGGAAAAAATGCCACAGATTCACCTGAAAACTTATGATATTAATCTTACCAGTTAAGTTATAAATGTTTAATTTATTTGTCCTGCTGTCCCTAAGAATAAATAGAGCACACCATGAGCCTTGATGAAGTTCCTTTTAAACAAAGACTTTTGCGTTTTGTAACTAGTGAAGTTTGGCAGTCTTCAAAATTGAGTGGGACAAACCAAACAGAAAGATGCAGCTAAAATGTTCTTCAAAATTAAGTGGATTCTTAGTCTGAAGTTAAAGCACTTAAGTAAAGTAAATTAAGTTAGTCGAGAATTCCACCTGACAGCTGAGATTCTGCCTAGCTCTGAATGATCTGTCTGAGAGAACAGCTACAATGAATCTGTCTAGCCTAAATCAAAGACCCAAAGATAAACAGTCTGTTCTTATGGTTAATCCTATGTCAACAACTACATGCTTTCTAAGGTCCTTTACTTAAAAAACTGGGATTCTCTGGATTGCAAAAGGATCTTGCTCTGAGGCTTGAGCTGCTTTCCTTTTAACTGGTGGCCCCAGTATCACAGCAATTCTTGCTGCTTTTCTCCAAAGTAAGGTTGAAGTTGTCCATTTGTGCATGGTACTGGCTATAGCCACTCCAACATTTCTCTGAAAACTCTCACTCTGGGAAAAGACTGGGGATAGAGCCTTCTGCTTGCCCCTTTACGTGGGCAGGGAATGCCCGGCTGTGGGCCCCTCCAGCTACTCAGTGACTCAAGGGGTGGACCACTGACTGTCAAGTCACATGACCACTACAGAGAAAAATGACAAATTGTTTATCAAAAAAAAAATGGCATCATACAAGCACCCAGGGTTTCTTTTCTCATGGACACCCTTCTTCAGGATTCCAAAACTATATATAAGAATGCTGGTTTTAGAACACGCAACGCTGTGTATAAGAAAGCAAACTCTAAATCTACAAATATACAGAATCCCATTGCATTGTTCACTATGGTAGGAGTTAGCTTGAAATGTGGCTAATCTTGGGGCTGGCCTAGTGGCGCAGCGGTTAAGTTCGCACGTTCTGCTTCTCAGCGGCCCGGGGTTCGCCAGTTTGGATCCCGGGTGCGGACATGGCACCGCTTGGAATGCCATGCTGTGGTAGGTGTCCCACATATAAAGTAGAGGAAGATGGGCATGGATGTTAGCTCAGGGCCAGGCTTCCTCAGCAAAAAAGAGGAGGACTGGCAGTAGTTAGCTCAGGGCTAATCTTCCTCAAAAAAAAATAAATAAATAAAAATGAAATGTGGCTAATCTGAGTTCAGATGTGCTGTAAAGTGTAAAACATATACTGGATCGTGAAGATTTAGTACAGAAAAAAAGAAAGAATATAAAATATCTTGATAATGTTTTACATTTTTTACACATTTAAATTATATTTTGGATATATTGGGTTAAATACAATATATTACTAAAGTTAATTTCACCTGTTCTTTTACTTTTTAAAATGTGGCTATTAGAAAATTTTAAATTACATAAAATTATATGGCTCATTTTTGCAGGGTGAATTATATTTCTATTTGATAGTCATGTTTTACAGCATATTTTATCCTGGTGTGTAAAAATAAATAAATGTTAGCTTAAATTAGTCCAGGATAACTGATGAAAACTGAAAAAAGAAGATGACATTTGGCTGTATAAATGATTTGTTTCGCTTAGGGATTTCACAATGTAAAAACACAAAAGCATACCCTATATCATTAAAAACAATATAAATTTTATACTAGGTGGTAAACAAAGTTTTCATGGAAAACGTGTTTATTAAACTGGAATCATATTGTCAGATTATGAATCTTACACTACGAAGGACTCTAGCCCCTGCTTTTGGAAGACAAGAAAATTAAGATTTGCAGTGGTGAAGTGACTTGTTCGAAGTTCCACAGCGAGGAAGTAGCAGCACAAGGCTGAGGACCCAAAACGGAGCAGGAGTGATGATCTTCGCCACAGCACACGGCCCCTTTTGTGCCAGGCCAGCCGGTCAACCACCCATCCCACCACAAGCTTTCAGGCCCAGAAAACAGTAGGTAGCAACATCCAAGACTCCCTGCTCAATTTAGACACAACTTCCACAAGCACCTATTTTACCTTAAAAAGCAGCTCATGAGGTTAATGCCCTCTTGTAAACATATTACACAGGAATTTCTCTGGATGAGCTGAATATTAACTTTAAAAAATGACTATAGAAAAACTGGTATTGTGCTCTTAAGGAAAATCGCTGGGAACTCTGGAGAAAGGGCAACTGATTAATTAATTTTATCACAAAAAGTTCACTACATTTAACCGTTACATAGATGGTTCTGCAACATTTGTGACTGTTGTGGTGATTTCTGCATGATGATGTTCTGGCTTATTTATTCTTCCCAGTGACTGACGCCCTTCTTTCAAGGTGGTCTGATGTAGGATGTGTTCCCATTGCCTGGACTTTGCAGTCAGGGATATAGTGAGGGTCTAGTTCATTTCTAACACAAAGAAAGTAGCAATGCACATCATATATTTGATCTGGATAATAGACAGGGCCATCCAAGAGTAAAGTTTATCAAAGTAATAAGCTTTCCCTACATACTGATTCCAGTAGCCAGAGCTAGAGAAACTGTCTCCAGGGACATGCTAATATCTTCCAAAGAAGTCCAGTCAGAAAGTTCAGCTGTTCTGTCTTTGGACCATTAATATTACATGTTGAGTCAAGATACATCACAAAACACCTACAGCTGAAAAGTAATTCTTCTCAAATGAAAACCGGCATATTAAATGTACCCGATGGGTTTGGGGAATGTTTCCCATCCCAAAATAAATTTTTAAGCACAGAGTCAGTTAGAAATGGACACTGTGCTGATAACTGTGTTTCATTCAGCAATCTGTCAAATAAGGAAAAATGACCCAAAAAATCCAGACTTTCATATTTTAATTTCCTCGTGCCTGTTCTTTCCTCTATTTGAAAAAATGTGGAGTTTGTCAAAAGAATGAAATCAGAAATCATGAGCGTATGATATGCCTTCCATGTTGCACTGGCTCATTTTCAAGGGAGAAGAATTATAGCAGAGAAAGGATGTTGCCACACACGTGTAATAATAGCATTAACCATTCTGACTTGCAACATAAATTGAACCATTAAAGGATTTAAACGTTCCTCATTAACTTCTATTAGCCTCAATTTTTAACTTTTTCTCTTCCTCTTAAAATTAAAAATGAGCATTCCCTTCAACTTTGCATACCTTCAAGCAGCATTCAGGCTAAGCAAAGTCTGAGGGATCACAGACTAGTCTGTAGGGAAAACACCACAAATGACTGAAATCTCCTGGCACAGAATTTCTTTCAATGTCTCTAAACCGTTCATAAATAGTAAGTCTGAGGGTACATTTTTTTTAACTTTTCCAAACTTAGGGGAAGAATCAGAAATTTCACAGTCCTATTATTTTAGTGTTTATCATTTCGAATCACTATAAAGAAGTGATCTAATCAAAGGATTTTGAAGAGAGCTTTAACTTTTTTGAGTACTTCCTGTGTGCTAGGCATTGTTAAGCACTTTACACTTATCTTATGCAGTAAAATCTCTCAAATGTAGTACCTACTGGTTGATGAACATAACGCCTACAAAAAAGAAGGAGACAAAATAATCCCATGGGCGTCTTCTTCTCTCCAGAGTGTATGCACCTGAGCACAGACCAAAGGAGGGGAGGGAGGAAGGGAGCAAGGGAGGGAGGGAGGAAGGAAAGGAGGAAGGAAGGATGGGAGGGAGGGAGGGAGCAAGGGAGGGAGACAGGGAGAGGGCAAGGAAGGAAGGGAGGGGGAAGGATGGAGGAAGGCAGGCACAAATACAAACAAAAACCTTTGGATTCTAAAAAACCTTTGGTTTGTTTTGTTTCTAAAAACAAGTTGCACTAAAAAACAGCATTTCAGAAAATGGAAGATAAGTCAGAAATTTAGTCAGAATTTTTTCACATTTAGTCAGAAATTTTTCAAAATCTGTAGAATGTTACAACATAAAAACATAGTTCACCTCCTTATACACATATCTCTGTGGAAATACATCCAGTGACCAGTTGACCTCTGGTTGCAATGAAAGGCCAAAGCAGCATTACAAATTGCCTTTGAAAAGTGGGTTCAGAGGCCCGCCCGGTGGCGCAGTGGTTAAGTGCAAACGTTCCACTTCGGCGGCTTGGGGATCCCAGTTAGGATCCCAGGTGCGGACATGGCACGGCTTGGCAAGCCATACTGTGGTAGGCGTCCCACATATAAAGTAGAGGAAGATGGGCATGATGTTAGTTCAGGGTCAGGCTTCCTCCGCAAAAAAGAGGAGGATTGGCAGCAGTTAGCTCAGGGCTAAACTTCCTCAAAAAAAAAAAAAAAAGAAAAGAAAAGAAAAGTGGGTTTACCTTACCTTCCATCACATAAAATATGAACTGAATATAGAGTCCTTCAGTAATAGGACTTGTTTACTGTTATTATTTATTGTTAATTTGATCCTTTATTGTTATTTGATCCTTTAAGAAAACTAGTTATTGTTAGTTGATCCTTTAAGAAAACTAGTACGTTGTAAGCATATCTCAATTATATTCTCAGTCACCTCAGTTTGCTGCCATACACACTTGGTAGCCCACCTATCTAAACAACAATTTAGAACCAAGTTTTCTTCCTCAAAGAATAGAACGTTGTAATTCTTTTTAAAAGACTACATTCCAGTTTCAGAAAAAAATAATGCTATGTCAAAAATGACAATAATATGCAGTTTTTTCACCTTGGAAACTTTAGACTTGAAAGAAGTCTATAGTATAACTTTTCCATCACTCCAGTTGAATTCTAAGACCACCAGTGTAACAGCACAACTCAGAAAACCGCAGGGCTGGCCTTACTAGAATACACATAGAGTTGCTGAGGAACAGGAAACAAGCCAGATGGTTCTGCTGAGAGAAGCACTTTTTTTCCTTTATAAAACCAGAAAAGCACTAATAGGTCAAAGACAAAAATGCAGATATGGTAAAACGGGAAGCAAACGGAGATTTATGTAAATAAGACAAGCATAGTTTTGCATTATATTCCTATCTACAAAAGTAAATGGATGTAAGGGAAAAATAAGAAAGGAAAAATAACATAATAGATATATACCAAACATCTGAACGCTTTTTAAAAAGGCAATGCTACAAAATTTTGCAAGCCAATGGTTACGATTTGTGTTAGACTAAGCACCTATGAATTATCATAAAAACTTTGTTAAAAAATGAACCTTTATATACAGACTGACCTAACTACAGTCTGCACTCTGGCTTTTTGCACCTCTAATTTAACGTGGTTGTTCACGATCACGTGAATTCCAGATGTGGAGCAGTACTCGGCACTAGTTTCTAGAGGTAAGGCAGGGAGACGAGCCATGTGCTCCAGGTTCCCTTCAGCGTCTCACTCCTCGTAGCCAGTGCAGAACAGTACCTCTTGCAAACACACACTTGGACGTAGGGATCTGTCTCCACGGCACCCATTCTTTTGTCTTCTTCACAGAGAGAGCCTGTGAAACTAAAAACCTGGCCTCATGACCTCCCCTGTTGAGCAGAGGCCATGAGCCACGGCTCTGGCTAACAATGTCCTAGTGCTGATCACTCGGAGATTTGCGGCCTTCTGTTCCCCAACACAAGGCTTAGGGGAACTGCATAGGACAGCTGGGCTGCTGCCACCCTGGAGTCACGAGAGAAGGAACGATCAAAGACTTGCACCCTGGCATCTATGAATCGCGCAGCAGCCTACACCTATCCCTGGACATCTGGGGGTGTAAAAAGTGACCCCTAGTAGGCTCTCTGTCACTTGCAGCTGAGTGTAATTCCTAATTTATGCATGAGCCACCTAGAAGACCACCTCCATAGTTAAGAAGAAATGCATCACGTAGCACTTTTGTTGGGTCATGTGTTCTGACAGATGCTATGGCGGAAAGACTACGGAAGACTGGAGTTAAGTTGAGACTGAACTGTTTTATCTCAAGTCTCTGAATAATTCACTGCTTCATCTGCTAGAAGAAGGGGCTGGATAGGATGATGCATAAAGTTGCTTCAGTTTTTACATTAAATGAATCAACGAAACTAATCTGGTTTGAAGTCCATTCACTCTCAGATATTCATTCAATACACAAGCCCTGTTTCAGGTGCTCTGAGGGGCTCTGAGGGTTACAGAAGGGCGTTAGCGTGGTGGTCGGACACACAGAGTTGTGTGTCTGCCAGCAGGCTGCCCAGCCAACCTGGGATAAAGGCTGTGGCAGGGACTCACAGCCTTTACTCTGCAGTGGAGACTGGTTTAAGAAGAAACAAGATGATGGTATCTGTATTTCAGAAGGTGACTGGCAGCAGTGTGAAGGTAGAGAGAGCACACAAATCTGCATGGCCCAGAGCAGGCTCTCAAGGAAGGGCTGCCAGATAAATGTACACAATGGGGGGCCTGATCTGGAACAGACTGTTATTTTATCTCTCCAAGTCTTTGTTTTTGCCTCTGGGGGAAAAAGGATAATAGCATCTATCTCATTAGACCATTGTGAAAGTAAACCGGTCAAAAGTATCAATTAGTTTAGACATCTCACCACTCAATAAGGCCTTAAACTTGGAAATAAAGGCTGAAAGTATATTTTAATTATTGGTATTTCAGATTCAAAAAGAGGCCTTTTCTTTAAAACAACTGACAATTAGAGCGGCTGGAAAATAAAGGGCTGTCCTGGGAGAGAATGATTTCTGTTATTCAGAGAGTGGCCAGCCACCTCTCAGACATGCTACAAAGATGGACGGTAAGCTGTAACTGAAATTCTTGCTGGTGCAAAAACTGTCATTAAATATTTTTAATACAAATTCATATGATAATCATGGTTTTAAGTAATTTAGCCCGCTCTTATCATGATGTTTTGCTATTCTAATCTTTAGGCAAAACACAGCTGTAGAAAAAGAGGAGGCCCAGTAGCCACTTATTGGCAATATAATGCTGTCCACACAGTGCCCAGTGCACATCCAGTAAAAGGAGGCATACTGCCAGTAGTTTATCTCCCTTAAAGAGGGCCTTCATTGTGCAAAGCCAGAAGGTTAATACTCAAGTTTCTGTTCATCCTTTGATCCTATCAAAGATACTCTGAGATCACCCACCACCTGTGAAAGAGGGAGTAGAGGGGAGGGGAAAGAGGAGAAAAGGAGGGGCAGGAAAAAAGGGAAGGAGTGAAGAAAGAAGAGAGAGAGAGAGAAAGTAAAAGGGAATGAGGGAGGGAATGTCAGTGTAGGGTGAGTTAGGAAAGATCCTGCTGAAATGCTTAACTAAGCCAATGTAATTTCTTTGAGCCTCACTAGTCTTCTAACATCCCTATATCACACACAATTAAACAAGCAAACCAGTAATTCATTAGGGATAATTTTAACAGATGACTCATTTGGCCCAGCCAGTCAATGATGCTTTGGTTTCCCAAAGGCTCCAGCAGATAGTTAACTACAATGAAGGTTTCGGCTGCCGCTGACAAAAGGCAAAGGAATTCAAACCACCTATGCCATTTCCTCAAACTTCTTAACTTCAGTTTTTTCGAAGATAAGGATCAAACGAAATGATTTCTTTTAAACCTGTATTTCCTGTACAGAGTTGATATCTTCTTCAAATTATATGATTGTACAACTATTAAATTAATACTTATTGCAGAGGAAGTCTCCTATTGAGAATTTATGACCTGGCCTTTTAACTTTTGGCTCGTCAAATATTTTACAGTTTCTTTCTAATTCAACTTCTCCTATTTGTGCTCTTTGTTCCATAGGATGAGTAGAGATCCCAGAAGGCCAGTAGTAAAAATGCTAGTTTATACGTAATTCCTAGTGAGGGGTATACATCTGTTATATGGTCAACATTTGAATTCAGTGAAAAACATGGCTTTAAAATCTCACAAGAATGACTAACCATACCAAGAATCAATTCAGAAACCTCACGCTGATCACAGAAAGGGGCTGCACTGAAGAGTCAGTGAGGCTGGGCTGGGACCCATTGGTTAGCATAAGGCCAAGACTTCAGGCCAGGGCTTCTCCTTTCAAAGCAAGCTTTTTCATACGGAAAACACAAATAATAATTCCTGCTCTCCTAACCATGGTCTGAGATTTGTTGGGAGAATCAAATCTGAAGATGTAAATGATAAAGCATCACACAAATACAAGAGGATAAGCTTCAGGGGTTTAAAAAAAAGGGCTGATGAAAGCTTTTTGCATTTTGTTTTCAAACTTGAAATTTAAGATCCAGTGAAAATCAGCAAGTGATTCCTGACTTAAAGGAGAAGCTATAAGAAAAAGAAAAATGAAACCCTGAAGCCCCCAGGATTCTGATCTTTGCCTTTGCACTGGAGAGAAGGAGGAAGGTGCAGCTGCCACACCCAGGATGAGTTTTTGCACCATGTGGACACGGTTACAGAATGAGCAAGAGGCAAGGGCCATTGTCACCCTTCCTGGAATGCAACCTGCCTCCCCCAGGCTCTGCCCAGGCAAGCCACACACCACTGCTCCCCTGGGGCTGAAGCACACCACTCTACTTCATGAGTCAGAAGCTGGAGGATTGACCTGAGAACAAGGTTCTGTGCTCTGAACAGTAACGTGCTGCAAGGGGAGGAAATGAAATTACACCCTCAGAGAACCCAAAAAGATACTGCAGAATGCTTCTCTTTCCTTCTAACTGTACAGTTTGCACAGATTTTCTACAGCTACTATCAAATAACTCTATATAAGAATATTTAAGCTCACTTCTACATGTATTTAAAAACAAAGTCCTGTTATTAGAAAATGACCTGCTTCTAATTTGTATGTGTGTGTTTCAGGGTGAGGGGGATACCAACTGGGAGACAGGACAGGGACAGCAGAAGGAATGGAAGAGTGAAAGCTTTCGGAAACAACAGAATCTGTGACGGAAATCTCGCTCTGTCTAGAAGAATCCTCTTTCAAATAAGAATCTTGAAAACCAAGAGGAAATACAGTGATGATCACACAAATGAAGTTTCTGAATGAGCAGATGTCACTGTTACAGTCACACTGAGGGGCACTTGATGTTGTAAACGAAGGTTACTTTTGTGACTTTTTAAATTTTGTTTTTTAGGTCAGAGCCAGTGTATCACTCGTTCTTTCTATCTTCTCTATCTGCTCAGATATCCTTCTTATAAAAACAGGGGGTCGGCCCTGTGGCCGAGTAGTTAAGTTCTGGCGCTCCGCTGCAGCGGCCCTGGGTTTTGCCAGTTTGGATACTGGGCGCCGACACGGCACTGCTCATCAGCCCACGTTGAGGCGGCGCCCCACATGCCACAACTAGAACAGACCTGCAGCTAAGATATACAACCATGTACTGGGGGGATTTGAGGAGATAAAGCAGAGAAAAAAAATGGAAATAAAGGCTAAGAGTAGGAGAATCTAGAGATGATTGGGAAACTTACCATAGTATGGGAACATATGGGCACTACTCAGCTTTCCTTTGCAGTCTGCATGCAACAAGAGAGAAAATTCCTTGAAAACATTTTGCTGGAATCAAGTAAATCTATCACAACTAAAACCTAAATGTGGTAAAATCATATTCAGTGGGAAATGCCTTATGCTAAGTATGGAAAATAATCTTTTTTTTTTTTTTTAAGGAAGATTAGCCCTGAGCTAACTACTGCCAATCCTCCTCTTTTTGCTTGAGGAAGAGTGGCCGTGAGCTAACATCCATGCCTATCTTCCTCTATTTTATATGTGGGACACCTACTACAGCATGGCTTTTGCCAAGTGGTGCCATGTCTGCACCCAGGATCCGAACCAGTGAACCCTGGGCTGCCGAGAAGTGGAACGTGCAAACTTAACCACTGCACCACCGGGCCAGGCCCAGAAAATAATCTTTTAATAGTGAGGAATAAAATATTTCATATATACATATTCACTTTTACATATTTTATTAAAAAATGGTGAGATAGGGAGACCCCATTCGATCCAAGTATTTATTGAGTATCTCTTCTATACAAGGCATGTGGGGAGGCACAACTACGAGAAAGAGAAATAAAATCCAGTTCCTGCCTTCAAGGAGCTTCATTGAGAGAGACCAATCCAAGATAACTCACCACATCATATCCTATGTTTGTTGAGAAGTGATTCTATTCTCAGAAATCTCAATCTATTTAGATTCTGCAGGAAGTAATAAACAATAATGATTTAAGCCCAACTACTCTCTTTATGAGAAAAAATAGCAAAAGTGATCTCAAATATTTTATGTAACTCTAAGAGGTAGACTGGGGAAGCTATACTAAGAGGTAATTTCATCTCTTTCTTTGGGAACTTTACCAATAATTTTCATGTCAGGTTTAAGTCAACAATACAAAGAAACTGTCACAGAGCTTCTCCACTGTGACAATTCTGCTTCTCTAAAACGTATACACTTGTGAATTAATTGGGCTTAGTAAAAGCCCAAGTCTACCTTTTTCTTTTCTAAGATGAAAGGGAGATCATCACTTAATGGGATCCTTAAATTCATCCGTTTGGGCCATATTTGGCTTGCACGCATGATACACTCATGGTTTCTGGAGCAACTCTAAAATCTACATGGGAAAACTCTTTGGAAATTTGGTCCCAAGAAGATGTGGCTTTAAAATATTCTTTAAATACAATAAGGCATAAAGTAAAGAACATGGAACAAAGTCAGTAATGTCTTTTAAAGCTATTTAACTAGTAAGTCAAAGTGTGAAACATTTTATTTCCGTACAATATCTATTCCAAAAAAGAGTCCAAAGCATCGCCTTCTCCCATGGAAGGCATCTGCCTCTTGGTCTCACAGTTGCTGCCCTGGGCAGGCAGGCAGTCAGTGGGACAGATAAGATAGCCATCAGAGCTCTCCCTCAAGTTCAGATCTAACTGATCCACAAAGTCGTCAGTTACCCCAGCTTTACCAAAGTCAACAGGTAGGAAAAGAAATAAATGCAAATCTGACAAATGCAAATGATCCATCACTCACAGAGGGGATCAAACTTTTTTCTTTACCTAAGAAGAGAAGATACAGAGACTCTTTGAGACTTCACTGCTATGATTTCATGGCAGAGAATAAGCAGAAGAGATGTTTTCTAGTATGGAGTAAACAGGAACAAAATAAAATGCATGTCTTTGCATTAGGGAGGCTTCTATTTGGAAAAGGTTTTTTGCTTTGTGGCTCTGGATGCAAAGGCAAAATTAACACGTTTGTACAGTTATGTACCACATAACGATGGACCACATATTCAACACTGGTCCCGTAAGATAAGTACCATATAGCCCAGGCATGTAGTAGGCTATACTGTCTAGGTTTGTGTAAGTACAGTCCATGATGTTTGCACAACGATGAGGTCACCTAACAATGCATTTCTTAGAACCTATCCCCATCGCTTAGTATCCCCATCATTAAGTGATGCATGACTGTATTAAAGGGTCCCCTGAGGCCAAGCCTGGGAACCTGGAGCCTAGGCTCCTGAGACAGCAGCAAGGGGCACTCAAGTGGTCTGAAGAAGCTACAGAGCAGCGCTACAGGGCCAGGGTTCTATGAGGACAAAACACTTAATTTTAGTAAATGATATCCTGCAATAAAGCACCAATAAGTACGATAAGCAAAATAGTATTTTAGAATAAATTAAAAAATGAGGATTTTGACTCTTACCATATGTGTGTGTACACATGTTTGTGTGTGTGTGTGACAGAGAGAAAGAGAGATTAATTTACAGATGTTTGTGGGCATGGGGCACATGAAAATAGGAGAAAGACTACCTTGATTGCAAATACTTGTTGTCCTTTCCAGAGTGGATTAAGGTAAAAATGAAGTCTTTAATATCAAATACGTATACCTTCTATAGGCAAAATCATCACTAAATTTAGGATATCATATTTTATAAGAGGCAATTACTGCTCTATCATGTGAATAGTCTTGTTGGTAAAATTAAATAGCCAGTTTTCACTTGTGGGCAGAAGCAGATATGAAGTAGGAGACGCCAGTGAAAGAAGAGACAGCAGAGGAGCAGAGAAAGGAAAGGGGAGAGTGTAAGGATGGGTCACCCAGCGAGGAAGAGGAGCAACAGACTGGGTCTGGGCAGGCCCAGCTGGGGGTGGGAGGAGAAAGCTTAAGGAATCTTACTGTATACCGTAAATGTAAGCAAAAGATATCATAATCTGAGTGTAAAAAGAAGCATTTAACACTGTTTTTCTTTGTTTGTTTGTGTTTTTTTTTGAGTAAGACTGGCCTTGAGCTAACACCCGTGCCCATCTTCCTCTAGTTTATATGTGAGACACCTGCCACAGCATGGCTTGATAAGTGGTGTGTAGATCCGCACTGAGGATCTGAACTGGTGAACCCCGGGCCACTGAAGTGGAGCATGTGCAAACTTAACCATTACACCACTGGGCCAGCCTTCCTTTGACTTTTATTCTCAGCAATAGAACCATGACTTTCCTAGGTACAAGGGATCATTTCATGATCCACAATGGTATGATGACACTTACCATCAATGGGAGTGAGTAAGGGGTGGAGTACAATCTTCTACCTTAATGTGGTTAATTGCTACCCACTGAATGTAAATGGCATTTACACAAAGTTTCATAATCCGTTTCTACAGGCACTATGTCTATTAAATATGCAACTCCATTCTATATTCATTTTCATTCTCTCTCTCTGTGTACACATACTTACACACATTTGCCAAGAACTACTTTTCTAATTTAATGTCAGATGCTCGATTTTATATTTTGAAAATACAACCTAAAAATGCACACACCTTCATGTTTCTAAATTATCTGTGGATGAAAACTTCATTAATGATCTATCCTAGAAAAATGGATGATGTAGGCTTCATACATTAAAACAACAATTTAAACAGAGCCCACAGTTTCCGGGATTTGGGGGCATGGCCCCCCTTGTGGTGTCACCCTCAAGCAATCAAGACCTGGCCAGAGGACACAAGGCAACCACAAATTTCTGCATTTCTGTCAAGTGAGGTCTTAATAAAGAATGGATTCTAGCACCATTAATACTTTAGAGAACTCAAACACTACAAGAAAATTAAGCTACTCTACTGAAAATGGAAAAGAAAAACAACCCAAAACAGTTTGTTGATGATGATGTTGCGACAAGCAAGCTTTCCTTTAAATAAAATCTCAGAAAGTTTAAATGGCATCCTTTCGTTCCAGATTTGTGTTAATTAACACAGGATGCAAAATGCTAACAGCAGACTGATAGACGAGGAAGAAAGTATTGAGAAACAGTGGTCAATTCTCCCCAGCTTTCCTCAGGTAAGCCAATGGACAGAGAGGGA